>NW_020884872.1:21997533-22403751 GCF_003945725.1 Corapipo altera
GATAGGACTGTGACAGTATTTAGGAGAACCCATGGGCAGCTGTTGGTGAGCACCAGAAGGTAAGCATCTGCATATGAATCAGGGACCTGTGGGGCAGGTAAGGGGTCCTAGGATCCAGGAAGAGGTACCAGGCGGACAGAGGGGCAGTATCAGTGCTCAAGGGATCCATGAATGTGCGTGTGCTTGTGACTTTGAAGAGTGCAGATGTGTTTGCGTATGCACACAGGTGCACTTGCACTAGTGACCTTCAATCCTAATCAACCAACTAAGAGACTGCACCTGTGTTTGTCTGAGCACTGTATCAGCATGCTGTGGAAGGTAGTGCTTTATCTATGTAATCGGACCTGTGTGTACACATGTGTCTGTGTATGTGTCCTTGGGATACCTGTTCAGCCTTGCTACTGACTGAACCTGCAAACAGGAAAGTGGCAGCCATGCCTTCCATCCTGGGCAGAGACTATGGGTCCCTGGCCATGATGAAATCCCAGCCTTGGAGTTACTGGAGGTTGTGGCAGCTTATAGCATTCCTTAGCATATAGAAAGGGCAAACAAAAGATACTGGCTAAAATTGTGGTTTTGCTATTTTTTTAAGAACTTAAGCATAAGAAAAATGTACAACAAATTATCTGATGAGCAAAGGAATTAATAAACATTAATGTAAACATCAGACCCCAATGCTGTAACCCTCATTTACCTCTCATTTAATATCTGTCTCAGAGACATTATCATAAAATCATAGAATCTTAGAAACTTAGAATCATAGAATGGTTTGTGTCAAAAAGCATTTTAAACATTACCTAGTTCCAACCCCTCTGCCATGGGCAGGGATACCTTCCCCTAGACCAGATTGCTCAGGCAGGGCCCCATCCAACCTGACCTTGAACACTTCAAGGGATGGAGCATCCATAGCTTCTCTGGGCAACCTCTTCCAGTGCCTCACCACTCTCAGACTAAGGACTTTCTTCCTAAGAAACAGTTTAAACACACCATCTTTCAGTTTAAAGCCATCACACCTTATTCTATCACTACATACCCTTGTAAGTCCCCTTCCAGCTCTTTTGTAGGCCCTTTCAGGTAGTGAAAGATCACAACAAGGTCACACTGGAGCCTTCTCTTCTCCACTCTGAAAAGCCCCAGCTCTCTCAGCCTTTCCTCATAGGAGAGGTGAGTTATCCCTCTAATCACCTACTTGGCCTTTCATAGCTGCCTTGAATACATAGAATTCCTTAATGGTTTTATACCTCATATTTCCCCCAGAAAATCCCACTCTCTTCTACAGCACTTATCTTTACCTACCATGGCTTATGTCGTCTCTACAGTACTTCAGTTAATTTTACCTTCTTTTGTGTTTCCTGCTGTCTTTTTGTTTTGTTTTTTTTTGTCTACCAGTGACATAACAAGAAAAACATAATATCTTCCTTAGAAAGTCAAAATCTGAAGGTGGATATCTATACTTCTACTTTAAAGTTTTTATATATTTGTATTTGAATGTGTCGAAATGGAAAAAAGTTGGTAGAACTCCAGAACAAATTCACATGCAGTATGCTTTTTTGTATCTTGAATAAAATGTCCTCAATTTTTTTGTAGCTAGTTAAAAAATCAGTGTTGTGTCCTTTCTACAGCATGTAGGCATACTTGAAATGCATAGTAGACATGTGACTCATCTAAGGGATACAACTATAAATAGAGACAATAGATTGAGAACATGGTACAAGATGTACCCATTACTATTTTCTCTAGGTGATACTTTGAAATATTAGCTATTTACTGGCATGGCCTTGTCTTGATTGAACAACAACACCACAAAAATCAGATGTTTTACATTAAGAGTACTTCAATCAAGAAACATGACAGGTTTGACATTTAAAAAGTGAATGATGTGACAGTCACAACAGGATACATCTTACAGCTACATCAGTGGATTTAGACATTTACAAGAAGTCTGAATTATGTCTTCATGAGCAGGTGGTGTTTTCAATGTGTAACTCTTCAAAACTATCACTCACATGACAAAACATATATCCTTTCATAGCTGACAGGTTTTGTATCAAGTACTACTTGAGAGCAGGCACAGATCTGATAAAGCATCATGCAACAGGTCATATCTATGTAAACACACCTCCGGATGTTTACTGTGGTAACCTGTGAAGACTGTGTTTTATTAGTAGATAAAGTGAAGTTCAGGAGTTTTCTTGTGTTTATGTGTGCCCTGATTTCAGCTGAGATAGAATTAATTTCTTCTCAGTAGCTGGTACAATGCTATGTTTTGTATTCAGAATGAGAATAATGTTGATAACACAGTGATGTTTTAGTTTTTGCTAAGCTGTGTTTATACTAAGTCAAAGACTTCTTTTTTTGTGTGTCTCATGCTCTCCCAGTGAGGAGGCACACAAAAGAAAACTGGAAGAGACCATAGCCAGGACAGGTGACCCTAACTGGCCAAAAGGATATTCCATAACTATAGAACGCCATGCCCAGCATATAAACTGGAGAAGTTACCTAGAATGGGGGCCGTTCTGGGTTTGAGAACAGGGTCTGGCATCCCCCAGTAAGTGGTGAGCAACTGTGTTGTGTACCACTTGTTTGTTTTTTTTCCATTATTATTATTATTATTATTGTATTTTACGCTGTTTTTAATTATTAAACTGTTCTTATCTCAAACTACAAGTCTTACTTTTGATTCTTGCCACATTCCACTGGGATGGGGGTGAGAGAGGGAGTCTGAGCAAATGGCTGCAAGGTGCTTAATTTCCAGCTGGGTTTAAACCAGACAATGTGTTACTGTTATTTTCATATTAGCAACATACTTTTCTTTTAAGGAAAGAAGAAATAAGATAACCCCAACTTACGTTTCATGAGGTTTTTTTATTTGTCATCAATGGTATACATATTCCATGTTCTCATGAAATTTAACCAAATAAAAATTAGCATTTTTTCATGATCAATCAGAAATAAATATGTAAGACCAACCAGTATGAGATATCTAATTCCAGTAATGCATGGAAACACCTAAAGTGGAATTTGGACATAAATTAAAAATTTAAATCTCAAATTTTCCCCCAAAAACATTCTCAATCATTGACTAAGTGCAGAAGTACTGAAATAATGTATGCACTGCACCATCAATGGGTAGTATACTTCATCATGTTGAAGCTATTTTGTACTATTGCTAGTTTGGTATATAACTATTCTTCCAAATAAACAGATTGTATTCTAAGGACAAACATATACTAATTGAAATATTGTATATTCTTACTTTCCCTTTTGTGTGCTTTCAATATAAAACTAACTGGACTAAAGAAATTGAGAAGTTGAAGTAAAAGACACCTAGAATTAAAACTACATAAAAGAAGTTCAAGAATGAAAGTCTAGCTACATCAATAGATATATTGTGGATGATATCATTTAAGACTGGAACCTATAAATCAGGGAAAAACCTATAAATCAGGTAAAATTTAAGATGTGTAAGGCCTGAAAAATACTTTAAAATGAGCAAGACTGACAAAGTGAATGGGAAAATAGTAATAGAAGTTATATGGGAGTTACTCTATCATAGCAACGTCAAAACAGAGACCATAATTCTGTTGTTGAAGAAGTAATCAGATAATATCTCTTCAGAAAGATGTGCCACGTGGCACATCACATCTGTAACAATTAATTATATTAAGTCTGTCAAGGTAAAGATGACACTACAACAAGAGGATATAATTACAGAATATTAAAAAAATGAGACATTTGGGAACTTACATGGGTCTTGAAAAACCTATGAGCAGAGAAGGGTGGGTGCATATGGGAAGAAGTCACATAAACAAAGACCTATTAGTCCAGATGAAATATTCCAAGATGCTTAGAAACTACATTTGAAAGAAAGTGATATAGACAAAGATAAGTGGGAAAAAAAAAGCAAAAACCAAACCCATAAAATTCTATGAGGATTTCAAAAACAAAGTTCATATTGATTTTAAAACAGTTCATTTTCTAGACAAGAATTAATAATATAAGTCAAACATTTAATGTGGTTCTTCAATTAGAGGTTACTTTGCGCATTTTTGCACATCTATGATATGTTCTGCAATGAGTCTGCAAAGTTACCAGTAATTTTCCAGAATTAAGACTCTGGGACTATTACTTTACTTTACATTAAAAGTTTGGGATCTATAAGGATCATGAGTAAATATATTTATTTATCTAAAATATTCTATAATATGAGTGTTATCTAAAACAGTTGAAAAATTTTTATCCATATTGTATACTGTCATTATTATAAAATCAAGTCTATTGATTTTACTATAGGAAGAATGTGATTTTAAAATTGTGCTCCAACCTAATCGTAATTTTAAAAGTTTTTGTGAATTAAATATATGATTAAATTATTTGAGTAAATATATGATTAGATTACTTGAAGGGTCAGGGATAGTGATCATGGGGAAAGTATCTATCCAGTGTAATTTAATACACTGGTTTTAGAGACAGAATATAGGGCTAGATGAACCTTTGGTCGGTCTCATTCTTATGTTTTTATATTCTCAATATGTATGTTTTATTCTGAATTTAAATACATAATTTCAGAAAATTTCAGCTATGCTACAATGGAAATGTTGCGTGTCTTTGTACAAAATACCAATTTGCTAGTGAGCACAGACTGATGTAACCCCAAAATCCACTATCTCCTTAAAAAGCTAATCAAGTAATTATGGTCTTCTGTTTGATACATATGGGGTGCCACATTACCCCTTCAACCAAAGACAAAAATAGTAGAACAACAGTTTGAGTCTACCTCATACTTCACTTTAATTTCTCCTATTTCAGAAAAGGAAGATTTTTCATATTGTACTTTTTTTCCCTGGACTTGACAAAACTTAAGTCAAAAAAAAAAAAAAGTGAGGGGGAAAGAATCAAATGGATGTAACTCTCACTGAAACTCACAAAGAGTTTTGAAATCTTAAGAAAATCTCACTCAATATCAGTTTTCATTACCAACTGAAGATCTACTACATTTTTCAAAAAGGTTCATTGAGATTCATAATAATTTTTAAGTCTTTGACCCTAATTTAGAGTATAATTTTTTTTTACTAGGAAATCTGTTTGCTTATGAAATATTAAAGAAAGAACGCTTATCAACCCCTGCTTCTAAACATTTTCATTGATTTCTGTCTTCCATTTTTTTCTGTCCTTTGGGAATGGGAAAATAAACAGCATTTACCATCTTACCAACACAGGTAACTCATGTAAAGCACTAGAAGGATTCAGTGCAAGTCAGTGGGGACAGGTAGCATTTCAAGCCTACATAACATGCTGAGAAGCATGCTAAAATAAGGTGTAGCTCTGTGTTTCACAGTTATTTGCTCTAACGTGTGCACTCGCACTACAGAGATAAAAACACAGGAGATTCATAATCTGGAAATGTTTTATTAATTGAGAAATTTTTACCAGTACTGAGGAAATAACTTCATATATAAAGGCCTACTTTTCCATAATCCAGGTTTTCTATGTTCTAAAAAACTATTAATAGCAATTATCATTGATACTAGAGAAACATTTTCTTCCTTCCTCTACTTTCTAGTAGTTTTAGAACACTCATCAAGTCCAACCCTTCCTACTGATCATTAATGTATTGGTTTTTTTAGAAAAAAATAACAATTTGAACTGTTAATACATAGCTAAATAGTTCATCTCTAGAACCCAGAAGGTATACTTTTTGGTTACTTACTGCTTCACTGGCTTCTGCTTGACAAGTACAGGTAGCATTCTGGTTCAGAAGAAAACCTCTGCCTAAGAGAAATGCATACACTGATTTACTGAATAAATTCCACAAAAAAAGAGAGCAGTGAGACTTCTCAAAAGAACATATTTTTCCACATATGAGGTATCAGATGCTTTAAGGAACAAAAATGGACTTGAGCACATAGTGTCTACAAAATAGCCTAAAGTTACACTATTGTGTCTCTGTCTTCAACACCATCTACTTTCACTCTGGATGTTCATTGATCTGGAAGCAGAACAGCTAACCTGTTATAGCTACTGTGAAAAGTATATAGTCCTATATAATTAATTGCATCTTCCCTCTTTTCTTTAACCCTCATGGCAAAAAGACTAATGGTGTCCTGTTTTCCCAGTTATCATCTACAGTTTTTTCAATGATAGATTGCATGTAAGTGTTCATGTCAAATAGCACAGAAATTAATAACAAGCTAATTGCAGAGATATCATATCCAAAAGTTACGCATTTGTTAAAAAAGGTGGGGGTAAACATGCTTTTTGAGACCTAGGTCATTAATTAAAAAAAGACCCTAATAAACAAAGGAGTCAAGTCTACATTAGTTATTCTGATAAAAACCAAATTTTGGGAACACAGCAAACAGAGACTATTTCTTCACACCAAGGAGCTAATATGAGGATCAAAATCTTGTTTAATGTAAAGATTTTCATTATGGAAGTGTTAGTCTATTTAACAAAAAACAACCTCTTCAGACCTTCTAAGGGATGTGCAAATTGCCTGTTTAAAATAACAAGCTAAAATGTGTTATTAAAAGTCTCACCTGAATCTGGTTTTTTGCCTGTTTATTATCTTTTTAAACTTTTTTTTCATGCTCATGAATGTTCCTGTTTTTTTCTTTCCCACAGCCTCACCTGGAAAATACTGTGGCAAAGTTTTGTGTTTTTGTGAGACATAAATAATTCTCACTCTCCTCTTCCAGTAAAACAATTCTGAGTATCAGGTAGGAAGCTAGGACTTGAACGAAAGTTGTTTCTTTTGCTTTTTATTAGCTTGTTATTACAGAAGTAGATAGTGAATACATCTGTTGACATATTTTAAAATAATGGTTTTAGAAGTTTTTCTGGACTCTTAAAAGGAGTCATCCTCATCTTTAAGTATTACCCATAGTTTCTGTGACTATGAAGTGAAATATTGTAATGAAATGTAGAAATGAATGTGAGGAACTCCTCTGAAAATATTATTTTTAAAATCAGAATTCATAGCCAAATGCTACAAAATCTTTAGTATTATTAGTATAATAAATAGTCAAAGTTATGGAATTTGACACTGTGAGTAGACTCAATTTAATGCCATAATTTTTAATCCAAATTACTTTCATTAATTTATTCCAAATGCATTTATTAATTAAAAATATATGAGATTCTTATGAAAAATATTGAAATTGTATTGAAGTTTTTAAGTGTTTCTGTATTTGATACTGGAACACAATTAGCTATGATTGGGGGAAAAGAGATCCTATTTTGCTGTATAATATTTTAGAATTAAAGGATGGAAAACATATGGAATGCCAAAACCCCAACGCAAACCACTTGAAAAATAATATTAGTTAAAGTCCATTTAATGATAATCTAATTAAAGTTATGATTATTTGATTCTTGAGTGGGCAGGGAGTACAGTGGATTTTGGCCTAAGATTTCCAGTACACCACCATGAATTCTAGGCCAGTAATACTGTGGTTGAATTGAGTATCTACGAGATCTTGGCCTTGGTGAACATCCATTTCTTATTTGATGAGGAGGCAAGATTAAGGAATGTCTCAGTCTCCCTTCTTCCTGCACCTCCTCTTCTTCTCTTTAAAGGAAATGGACTAAGGTGCTGCAGGGCCTAAGATAATGCCAATAGACCATTGCAACCCTGGGACTACACATCATCTTTTCTTCTCTCAGTGACAGCTGTAGGAATCCACAAATATTGTCTTCTGATAAGATTTTAAAACCACTTCTTTACAGTAGAACTTTCTGCTTGTTATGAAAATTGCCGTGGGATGAGGTCAGTCTTAAAGAAAATAAACCTCAGACATCGCTAAAGAAAAGGTTCAATATCCAAGAAAAGCTCCTTCACTGCTTTAGAGTAAGAAAACTTTAACTTCCCCCACTTCAACCACTCTGAATCTTCTTTCAGGATAACCACAGTGCCCAAAGACCACTAAAAGACATTTCAGACATATTTGAACAATCTTTCTGATTCTCTGCAAGCTCAGGTTCATCTTAGCACACCAGAAGTCCTTCAGACTTTCTATGCTGACCATTAAAAATGTTAGAAATATTAGAACACTACACACTTGCAGGATCTCAGATGGTGTAGCCCAGATACATAATGACTACTGCTAAAGCTGTCTTTTCTCATGATATTTTACCTATTTAAAAGATCATTCCTGTTACCATTCTGCTACCTTTTTTTACCTTTCATTTAGTCTACCCTTGACTGAGAATATTAGGATCTAGAAAATGTGCTTCTCATTTTACTTGTATATATCATACTTCTGTGTCTGCTAAAGAGGTCTTTCCTATTTCAGTGTTTCAACTACATGTATTTTTCTTTCCCCCTCCACCCAGTGTGGAGGAGCCTTATCATGTATATCACAGCTGTTTCAATCCAAAGATGTTAATTTTTCACATATTTAGTATGCTAAAATGTACCACACACCCTTTAAAAAATCTCCAACATGACCAAGACTCTCTCAATGTAACTTCTACATCTCATTTGTCTACATGATGTTACAGATTTTAATGACTTCCAATAAAAAAACTCAAAATCAAAATAAAGAAATATCTCTACTGCTTAAATTCTTTGGGAAAAGAGAGAAAATTTTAGGATTTAACTTTTTCACTGATTTTTTTTTTCCAAACCTAGTCTTTCTTATACACTGACATTGTCATAGCAACTCTGATATTACAAACATATTGAAAAATGTATTCTGGAAAACTTCAAGCAGTAAATTCTTTCACATTTATCAACAAATTGAGTCCATTACATCACTATTTACATATAAAAATTAAAATATTATCTTACCTTTATAGCCCTCTTTTTAGAGGTGCTGTGGTTGTGTACCAGAGCAATCCGAGAAACTTCACAGTCAGAGCAGGTGAACATTCATGGTGACCTGTTCAGGGCATAGAATAAGTCCTGAAAAAGTCAAGTTTAGATGATACGGCTCTGAAGAATTGGTCATAATTCTCAAATGATATGATTTATTGCACCAGTAAGCAATTGTACTAAGCCACCAGGAAAACCCTTCATGGGTACTTTTTTTATTTTCTGTCATAAAGACATTTAACAACAAAATGAGCATAGTTTTCTAATGAACTGTCTTTAATAAAATAATGCGGTGAGGATATTAATGTAAAAGTATCTCTTTTCTAAACAAAAAATTCATAGGATTCTTTCACGTTTTCTGCTTTTTCAGTTGGTATCTATATTCACAATTTAGAAACAAACAATTCTGTGAAATTTTTATATAAGCATTTGAAAAAG
Organism: Corapipo altera; assembly: GCF_003945725.1. Classification (NCBI taxonomy): domain Eukaryota; kingdom Metazoa; phylum Chordata; class Aves; order Passeriformes; family Pipridae; genus Corapipo; species Corapipo altera. Next base: position 22,006,787 of record NW_020884872.1, read on the forward strand.
GAAGAAGTAAATTTTACTAAGGCCTTGTCTGGAAAATTGTTCTTTTTTTCATCAGTACTCGAGTTACTACACGTTGAGTTCCACAATTTAAATATAGTTATACAAGAGCTATGTTTGCTAAACAAGTCACATTAGTAAACTATGTAATAGGCACCACCAAATGCTATAGCAGGATAAGATAAATCTATATCTAGCTATTTTCACAATAACTTTACACAGTAGTTGTCACAATTAAGCAACATTTATCTCCAGAGTCTGACACTTGTTTTAGAGCAGCTATTAAATAAGTCTTTCTGTTCTTGAACCATTTGTAATTAACAATATGTTCAGCCTTTCAGGTCAAGCAAACATCTTCTTTTCAAGGTAAAAGACAAAGACAGGCTTACTGCTTCCATATCCCTATGTGAGTATTGCATATGATTTTTTTTTTGCATCAATATTAAGTGCAGAAATAAAAATTATATATTTTTTTCCACTCTAAGTCAATTTTTTTTCCATTTCTGTGGTTCTCACATGTTCTACTTCTGACTTCACATTCTTTGTAGTGTTGGCTATACAATACTTCTTTGTAGACCCAAGTTGAAATTTTGAATTATCACAGACCTTCTTCTCAGTGTCATGAAAATTTTACATTTTATTTTAGCTATTAGGAAAGGGTACAGTCACCTAGAAGTTCAGACTGAAAAATTATTGTCACCATTTAGTGTATATGCAGTGGCTAAATTCATGTAGAAAATGTCACACTACATTCTTGTAGCTGATGAAATAAATTACAACCTGCTGAAAACCAAGGAGAAAGAACATAAAATTGACAGCATAAATTATCATATCTCTGCCTTTTTCTTTGTGATAACCAAACCATATATAGTTACCACATTAAGATGTTCAGTTAATTTCAGATACATTGAAGTACCATGACAACACTTAAACACCTTAAGGTATCAGAAGTGAAAGTCCTGAAATTAGCAATAAGACAGGCAGAGAGGCAATGATAGCTAAAGTGTAGCTGAGGAAGGTTGATGATTATCTGTTTCAATTTTGTGATGCCAGGGCCACCTTAGGGACATTTATTAATGCCAGTTGAGTTAACATAACAGTCACTAAATTCTTCTGTGGTTGACAAAATAAATGTTTAAAGACTGTTTGAAGTCTAACTTAGAAGCGATAGAATTTTTATTTATTCATACCTGTGTATGAGCATGACAAAAAAATTAAAATAAGGAATCTGAATATGTGATGTCATAGCCATTTCTGAAACAATTGTAGTTACCTGACTGGAGAAAATAAAATTAAAAAGTAATTTAAGGAAGAATAATCCTTACTCTTCCATCAGCATCAGCCAGCCATTACTGCAGACTCATAATCTGTCTTCCTTTCCCCCAACTCAATTTCGTTAATTAATATTTACCACAGCTTCTTTCACATTAGTCAGCTGCTTTTATTCTGCACCCCAGCAGTAAGAACTTACTATACATCCATCTGTCTTTCTCATTTGGATTCTCAATAATATTGAGAATATGAGAGCAACAATGTCCTGCTTTCCATTCTGGTAACCATCCTGGTGATCTTTTGATATACATACTTTATGCAAAGTCTCATTCACCCTCTTCAGTTCTATATTGAAATACTACTGATGAAATTTGTGTAAATAACTAATCTCCTAGAATGTAATGTATTTTCTCTTGCAGTTCTGAATGCTGAGATTTTAGTTAGTTTCCTATCTTGGTTAAATATATAAGTGCAAACTTCCTGAAGAATGGTAAAAATTGTATCAGATTACCTTGACAGTAGGATAACTATCTGCCATTAAACAATAATTTTTGCTCTGGTTGAACTTGGCAGCTTTTTTTCAATTGTGCAAACCATTTGCTTTCCCCAATGTCAGACTGCATTATTGTACTAAAATAGTGGTTGTAGAATGGTGGAGTGGGTTGACCCTGTCTGGATGCTAAGTACCCATCACAGCTGGTCTCTCACTCCTCTCTGCAACTGGGCAGAGGAGACAAAATATAATGAAGAGTTCATGAGTTCAGATAAAGATGGGGAGAGATCACATACCAATTACCATCACAGCCAAACCAGACTGCACTTGGGCATATTAATTGAGTTTATTATCAACAGAATCATAGCAGGATAATGACAAGTAAAATAAATCTTAAAAACACCTTTCATCCACCTCTCTCTCCTTCCCATGCTCTACCTCCTCCCAGCCAGTGGTGCAGGGAGATGAGGATGGGCATTATGGTCAGTTCATCACAGGTTGTTTCTGCTACTGTCAGGGAGAGGAGTCTTTCCCCTGTTCCAGCATGGGGTCCCTCCCACGGGAGAAAGTTCTCCATGAACTTCTCCAATGTGAGTCCGTCACATGAGCAAGAGCTCTTCACAAACTGCTCCAACATGGGTCACTATTTTTCACAGGGTGCAGTCCTTCAGGCACAGGCTGCTCCAGCGTGAGTCCTCCACAGGGTCACATGTTCTGACAGGAATACCTGCTCCAGCACGGGCTCCTTTCTCCATAGTGTGTACGTCCCTGCCAGAAGCCTGCTCCACCATGGGTTTCCCACAGGTTCACATCCTCTTTCAGGCATTCACCTGCTCCAGCGTGGGTCTTGTCAATTGGCTGCAGGTGGTTCTCTGCACCCCTGTTGACTTCCATGAGCTGCAGGGGCACAGCTGCCTAACCATGGTCTGCCCCGTGGCCTGAGGGGGAATTTCCGCTCGAGTGCCTGTAGCACCTCTTCCCCTTCCTTCTCCACTGATCTTGGTGTCCACAGAGCTATTCCTCTCACATATTCTTACTGCTCTCTTCTCTGGCTTCAATTACATCTGCACCATAGCTTTTTCCATCTTAAATATGTTATCACAGAGGTGTTACTACCGTCACTGATTGGCTCAGCCTTGGCCAGCAGTGGATCCGTCCTGGAGCTGGCTGGCATTGGTTCTGCTGGACATGGGGGAAGTTTCTGGTACCTGGTCACAGAAATCATTCCTGTAGTCCCCTGGCTACAAAACCTGGCCATGCAAACCCAATACAAAACTTAAAAGACAAAGTGCAGATGGTAACAGTTCAACTTATGACTGATTCCCTGCACTAAAAATTACTCTTTTTTTCAAAGATATCCAAAGTATAAAGAAAGAAAATTTTGTCTTTTAATAGGAACTTGAAGAAATCATTAATACCAGGTAGTATTTCCACCTAAAATGTATATTTCACCAGTTAAGTTACAAAAATATAGTCTACTATTTATTCTGTATGCCTGGTATCTTGGATTGAATTCACTCATTTCTGCTGAGAAGACAGAGGAGTATGAAACGAGTTTGAAAATTCTGTGTGGATTAGTGGAAAGAATCAGTAATGTAAGATGCACTAGAAAAGAAGGAAAATAAGACAAATAAGGTGGAAATATAATGATGCTAAGACAAAGTGGAATAAAAAAGTGGGAGCTGAAAAGGTTGACATTTGTAGAAATAAAATTATGTAGGGTGTGATTTTATTATCTAACCTTTTTTTGGCAGAAGATAAAAAGCCCTGTCAGATCAGAAGACCCACTGCTGAAATAAAAAAGCCCCAGGATATGATAGAAAATCAAAATCAAGCTGAACAAGCGATGAAATATCATAGGTATTTGTCCATAATTACAATACAGTAATCACCTGCTCTGTCTTCCAGATTTGTCTCTAATGGCAGTTCTCAGTTTCCACACTATAACACCTAGCTTGTGCCCCAGGCATGAAATTCTTGCTTGCTGACACTTATTTGGTAAGTTTACCTTTCTTTGATATATATGATGCTTTCAGGTTTTCTGAAGCCAATATGCTGTTTTAGTATTAGTCTGAATGCCATATATTGATAAAATATTGCCACGTGCATTACTATTTTTCTGGTTTTGTCCAGAGATCTCAGTATAACAGAGGAACCACTGTAAGCCAACAAGAATATTAAATTGGTAATATAGATAATATGGTGGCATTAAAACTTTACTTCACTGCTTGGACTTTTTAATCCTAAAATAAGTACTACTTGGGTTGCATTAGAGACCATTAATTCAGAACTTCTACAGAAACATTATAGATAATTTTCGAAAGAGCATTTCTTTCCAACTAAATGTGGACAGGCTCACAAAATATGAGACATAAGAATGTTACTAATTGTAGTGTTATTACCACTGAAGTGAAGAACCTTTTCTCTCTGCCTCATTTTAGAACCCAGTAGTCCCTTCAGAATGTGAACATATAGAAAGGATGAAGAAATACCTGTGAAACATTGCTGACACGTGTGTTTGAAAAATTTATAATGCAAGGGCTTCTCCACTTGTATCTGTACTTATATTTCTTCCATTGAAGGAAAGATCTAGGCTCCTATGATCTGCTGTTATATGACAGGAGAAAACAAAGACCAGGACATATCATAATCCCTGTATTCTTTCTGTTAAATCAGTCTTCCTGGCTACTAAAAGCTCAATAGAAGTACTGCTTGGACTACAATCATTCCACTGATGTGTGTGCAAATTCTTCATTAACTTCAAGTTTTCTAACAACCTGAGATGACTACAAATTAAAACTTGTAACCTGCAAAATTGATGACACATGTATTTAGAAAGATATTAACATTTTGCAGTGTGGACTTGCTTTAAGGAAACCAGAATGACTTGGACTGAGGCAAGGTTAATTAAACGCAAGGACGTCTAACTTATCAAGTGTTGTATAAAGGCAAACTGCAGAAGAAAAATGTACTGCTTAGGTGTGATATGACTAGCAACCTATTTGAAAGAACGTTAAGGAATCAAAAGAATATTCTTTAACATGTATCCCAGTGAGACACCTGTTTCAACGGATAAGATGCTGGAAAGCAGTGCCATAGAAAGGGACCTGGGGGTCCTGATTGAAGGCAAGTTGAATATGAGTCAGCAGTGCCCTGGTAGCCAGGAGGGCCAACCACATCCTGGGGGGCATCAGGCAAAGCATCACCAGCCGGCTGAGAGAGGTGATTATCCTGCTCTACTCTGCGCTGGAGCAGCCTCATCTTGAATATTGCATGCAGTTTTGGGCACCATGATATAAGAAAGATATTAAACTATTGGAGAGTGTCCAAAGGAGGACAACAAAGATGGTGAAGGGTCTTGAGGGGAAGCCGTATGAGGAGTGGCTGAGGTGACTTGGTCTGTTCAGCCTGGAGAAAAGGAGACTGAGGGGAGACCTCATTGCAGTCTATGACATCCTTTTGAGGGGAAGAGGAGGGGCGGGCACTGATCTCTTCTCTGTGATGATCAATGACAGGACCTGAGGGAAGCCTGTAGTTGTGTCAGGGGAGGTTTAAGTTGGATATTACCAAAAGAACAATCACCCAGAGGGTGATTGGGTACTGGAATAGGCTCCCCAGGGAAGTGGTCACAGCACCAGAGTTCAAGAAGCGTTTGGATGATACTCCCAGGCACATGATGTGACTCTTGTGGATGGTCTTGTGCAGGGCTAAAGGTTTGATTCGATGATCCTTGTGGGTCCCTTCCTACTCAGGATACTCTGTGATTCTGTTCTTTTTTAGGTAAAAAAGAAGGAATTTTGCCTGCTGCTAGATGCATACAGCACTTTCTGAACTTCCAAATTGTTCTTTTTTAATATTTTTGTTCTTGGACCACCTAAAAGAGCTAGTGTTACTCAAAAAAAAGGAGAACTAATAGACACTTTTTATGGATGGAGACACCACAATAGCTTCCTAAAATCTTGTTCTGATAGGTCCTGCAAGAAAAAAGACGCAAGTATATTTCTGCTGTGTTTCAAAACTCATTTGTTTACATATTAAAGGATTTAAATTTCTACTCAGCAGAGTTTATGATTGCAATATTCTTTTTCCTTTACAAGAAGAAAAATACAAATCAACATTAAAAATAAATAATCTGAAAGGAGACAAGCTTGAAGTTTTTATGAACTGAAACAGTAAACAAATATTCTCTGATTTAAATCTTAATCACATTATTTCCCAAATATTAAAGCCATCATTATAAAAATGCTTAATGTAAAAGCTTAGAAATAATCACTCTAAACACAATAGTTAAATCTCTGAACTATTAACTTAAAAGGCTTCTCATGCTTTACATGTAGTCATACATGATGATACACTTATAAAATCATATGGCTTTTAAAAACCTAGTGCATTACTATATTTTGATGGACTCATTTAAAATTCCTAAATAAATAAAAAAAAACCAAACCAAAAAAGGTGTTTCTGACTAGGGTGCACAATCTTACACTTAAAATTTAAGTATCTCATTTTATGGGGATTTGATTTCATGATATCTTGTCATCCCTTTCTAATAACGTTGCTGTCAGATAGTTTTCTTAATTTTCTCTTTAATAGATATGTATTATAGCATGATAGATGTTTTAACTTCAGTTGTAAATCCCACAATAAAAGTGAATAAATGCATCTTATGGTTTCTTAATCTGTTACACTTCCTTCAGGTTTGATTTTGAATTTTTTTCATTTGTATATTAAATATTTTGAAAGTTTTCTTGTTTATTCACTCACTAATTTTCTGAATTCCAGACCTTATTTGAAATAGATTTCTCCACTGTTGTAAACAGATTTCCATTTGCCCAAGCACATTGAAAATTCTTATTGAAAATTATTTTAAACACTTGTGAATAAAAGAGAACATCGCAATTCAGTGAGCAAAGTTGTGAAAGTCTTATCTACATCAGTTTCTGTACTGAATTCCTAGGTATTCAATAGCAGACTGCAGATAATTCAATTAATTTATGCAGAAATCCAAGTGTCTCAGTGCTCTGAAATAGACTAGTAGAAATTCTTCACGGACTAAACTCCTTAAAACCAGGCAATGTCTTTAAATCCTCCTCTTCAAACAAACAGTTTTAACAGAAAATGAACCAAACTAAGTATTTTAAATTACATATCTCAAAGTTATTAGGTCAGTTTAGAAATAAAGGAAGGTTTTATTAATAACAGCATTCCTCCTGCTTACTCTTTTCTTTAGAACAAGCTAACGCTTTCATATTCCATTTCATTAAACTGTTGCATTCTGAATGGCAGCAACCCCCCCCACAATCCTCTCCTAGGAAGTTCTTAGGAAGGAGCTTCCATAGCTTAGGAAGGAGCTTCCAAGAAACAGTTGTTTGATTTTCACAGATTTCAGCAATCCTTAACCTTTGAGCATAATTTTTTAGCTCTTTGCTCTGATTTTCCCTCTTCTTTTCTACATGTAGCACTTCAAATCTTTCTGTGAGCATAATCCTTTACTATTTGAGGAATGACACAATCAATCCTTGTGCCTGATTTCAAAGGGAAACCAAAATACTGCATTGATCTTCTCCAAGGACCATCTTTAAAAACCAAAGAATTAGTAGGCATAGAGATTGCCACTTAAAGGTAAAGTCACATGTTAGCTGGCAAAGGTATTGGTCTAAAATCTAGAAGTTTTGTTTTTGCAGTGTATATTTTGAAATTGGTAAAACAATTTTTGTTTTACCTAACCATTATTCATGATAATATATTTACAGGGTATCAATTGGTATAAGCCTGTAATTAATTATAATAATTAAACATTAAAATTAACTGTCTTCTCTCTTCATGCTTCTATAATAAGGAAGGCATTTGACCCCAAGGTCTAACTACCACATGCTTCTACCCTAAATGGTTTAATATAAAACTGAAACATGTTATCTTGCCTAAGCTGAAGGACATAGATCTGCTGTGTTGTAAGAGAATAATAAACTGAGAAAACCTTGCTTATACCCTATCATTTCTTTCTGATGAAATGTTTCCACCATATGTAAATCATAAGACTCTTAATAGTACAAGGTGTGAAACTCTCAAAGTCAAAAAAACCCCTAAACCCTGTACTTGTGACAAATTATTCCATTATTATAACTGTCACTGAAATAATGTCAATTTACCTTAAATTTATACCAAATGATTTATAGAATTTGGTTACTGACCAAAGTTTAAATGAAATCTGGAAAACATGTTATACGCGTTATAAAAAGTAAGAACAAACTGTCTTTTGAGGTGCCTATCTGCAGCTAGAGTATGCATCATACAAGACCCACAAAAATATCTATATTTTTTCAAAATTAATTAATTCCCCATAAATGTAAAAAAATTACATATTCCATTGTATCATTATTCATTAGTGGTAAGAGAATAAAATTTGTTTTAATATTTTCATTTCTTACTGTAAACCGTGAGCACAATCTGATGTGAGACCATCATTACTGCAATTTCATTTAATACAAGTTTCTCATGAAGTCATTTTTACACCTTACTCTAAGATATTCAGTGAGGATGAAAATTCCCTTTTTTCATGTCAGATAAAGAAAATATAATTTCTTTTTTTTTTTTTTCAGTAACAATTAATGATGCATATTCCACACCCTGGTGCTTGTCGCATACACCCTATTACATTAATTTAGTGCTAATCTTTAAGCCTGGTCTCCATTTAACATCAAATACAGGAAAAAAATCCAACCCCCTTTTTTTTTTTTAATTGGGCAGCCAATTTCTAATTTAATATAAGGAAAAGTGACGCTTTATAATTTCAGACACTAATGAAAATTCATAAAAGAAAAACTGGAATTATTATATGCTTATCTTCCCAGTCAATGCTCAGACAAGTATTTTTTAAGGACAACTGAAACCTTCACACTGTTGAAACTAATATTCAAACAAAAAATCGAAAGAGGTGAAGTGTCTGATGTTTATAAGTTATATCAAGCACAAATGAACTTGAGGTCAGACTGTTTCCCCGTTATCTTTAGCTTCTTCAAGAAGTTCAGACTAACACTTGCCAAGGGACACAGCACTCTGTAAATTGGCATATTGTGACAATGGTTGGGCAGATTCACAGTGATTTTCTAAACTCTCAGGTAGTAGAAATACTAGAAGTAAATCAATACTTTTTTGACAAACAAAGAAAAACAGAATGTCCTCGGGAAGGGAAAGTCGAAGTATTGTTTGGTAATTCAGAGTCAGCTTTACTGAGGAAAAAAAAAGTGACCAAAAAACCCTAGCTGGGAAACGTTAGCTTTAATTAGGCAATGGAACAAAGTTCTAAAACAAAAACAAAACCAAAAAAAAATTAGAATTCTATATAAATACCTTTTTTCCCTTTCTCCTATTTTTTGAGCATTTCAGATGGCTTATGAGTTTGGCTAGTTAACAAGTTTGAGGTTGGGGGAGGTGGGAGTTGGGAGACTTCTTTCAGGACTTTGCATTGATTTTTCTTAGTCATATCTTTAACTGTAAATTGGCCAGTGAAATAACAAGCACATGACTCTCTAGATTATCTTTAATTCAAGAAAAACAAAGGGTTTTTTTCCATCTTGTATGTCTTCCTTGTCCTAGAATTCAAGCAATGGACTGTTTCACCATATTTTAGGAAATTTTGTTTTACTTACCCTTGTGGAACAGTTTAATTGGGATTGTTCTGTAATGAAGCTTCATTTAAAAAGTGACATATAGTTTGTATAATGACCACTCTATGGCTTCACTGATTAAGAATTATACCATTTTAGTTGCAGAAATTTCTTCATGGTACACATGAGCTTTAAGAACAAAAATATACCTGACTACAGGAGTTGAAAGAATATACACTTTTATTAGAACAGGGTAAGCATCCTTGCAGCACTGTAAATAAAAGTTAAAACACAGAAATCAACAGTTAAACATTATTTTCCATGAATTTGTCCAAATAATTCTTTAGCTAAAACAAAGGAATTCAGCTGACAAAATAGGCTTTTTCATTGCAACTACGGGTGAGGTCTGTGACAATATGCAGAACAGCCTAAAACATCATTTCACAAGGTAACAGAAAAAGGGTGTTGTGTTTTAAGAAGGTCAAATATATTATGTCACCAAAAAGCACAAATGCTTTTACCCATACTTTGTTAGGCATATTTATCCAAAAAAACACTTGGGTGTGGGGAGGTAAATTTTATTTAGTTTTGCCACTGTTTTCAATAGTGGAGTGAAGTGACAATAGGTGAGATAGATGATTAACAGCGGCAGAGTTAGTCTTAATGCAGAAAGTCTATATATACCATGGAAATATATGAAGAAAATTATAGATAACTGTGGCAGGAATAAAATGCATCAGGACTGGTGCTTACAGGTAGTCAGCCACAGTCCTCCAGACTGCAATAACAGAGACGTTATTTTTCCCTTTACAGCCAGTGTCTTGGGGTCGTGACAGGATACTGAGACGACAAGAGCTTTGAGATGGCTGTGCTGGGGTGCCTCCTCACAGCACACCAAAGAGGGTTTAAATAAAGAAAGACGGATTTTATTTATTGAGGTGAGAATGAGAAAAGTGACTCTTTTTATGTAGAAAAATCTAAAGGCAGTTAGGTCAAAAACCCCAGGAAATAATCAGAAGGAAAACTACCCTATGCACTGCTGTGTCCATGGCAGGCAATAATTTCTCTCACTTTAATTCCCACCACCCCCGCCCCCTGTGCCAACCCTACCTGAACCAACATCTCACCACCTCTGAGGCAATGCCTGTGGTAGCTCGCTCAAGGAAGAGGAAGTCTCTCCCTTTTACTCCCTAGAGTCCATCTGATCTGCCTAGTCCTTTCAATGAGCATAAAAATATTGGTAATAAAGAAGTGGATAGCCAAATATGTTCCATAACCATATGAAACTATTAATGCACAACTAAAGGACACCAACTAGAATCAATTACAAAATAAATCATGAATATTAAGGAATTTAATATAATCTGTCACCCTTTATACAAAAGAAACTATTTAATGCTTTCAGAGTTAATACCTTTCTGTACTAAGCTAGTCAATTTGACTGCACATTTTTCAAGCTATACGATTCTTATAATGCTTTGTCTGTGTTTTTTTTTGCTTGCATGCATGTTTAAAATTTATCTTAAAAAAAGAAATGTCATGATGCATATAAATAAGTTTATTCGAAGAAAAAAATGTTTCTGACCCTCTGTGTTGGTATTGGTTTGAGCTTGCTGCTTGCATAATACATTAAATGTAAGCAAAGGAAGCAAATTATGTACCATAAATAACTTGTCAAATCATATCCTATAAAGTGCTACCAAGCAGTTTTGATACAAAATGATGAATCAAAAAAAAAATTAAAAGAAAACCTGGACTCTACTTACTTATAGTAAAGAAATTAGTGAAAAAAATATAAAATAAAAGATAACCCTCCAAGTGATTATTTCTCCTTACACAGAGGAGAAATTTGATTAGCTCTAACTTTTGGAGATGTAAAAAAATTAAAGCTGGGTGGGTTTTTTATAATTAAAAAATACATTTAAAATGTAACACTGTGTATACTAATAGACATTATAGAAAATATCAAATATATACAAAATATCAAAACCCCTAAGGATGTTTTATGAAATATTGCACTTCTTCTGCCAGAAATAAATATATTAAATGAAGTTTTGTACCATGAGAAAGCTTAAAAACATATTTTAGACTTTATTAAAAAAAGAGGGAGAAAATTATAAAATTGTTAGCTGCACCTAAAACCTGTAATCTGGGAACATGCTCAGCTCTCTAGGACTGATTTTTCTACATCTTTTATTTATAATAAAAATAACTCAGCTATGGTCTGAAACTGTGGAAGGTTATCTTACCTCCATATTTATTCAATATGTGTTTGATTAGACCTTTTAAGAAAGATTCAAAACCAAATAAAAATAAACTTCTACATAGTATTTTATATTCCAACAGAATAGTCATAGTAACTGAAAGCAGAAAGCAAGGCAAATAGAACTAATAAAGTAAAACAATAAATACAGACTTAAATATTGTCCATATTTTCTGTTGGTTTTGAGCAAAGTTTTGTTAATGTAAAATCACCCTAGATAACAAGATTATTGTTTCGTCTTTTAGCGTGAATCAAGAGGGCACCTACAGAAGGTAATTTTTTAATCAAAACAGAAAGTAATTCCTAGAGACACCATGTATTCTGGAATAATTTTTTAGGTCATTTCTTTTTAACTGACTTTTAGCAGAGAACATTTTTCTGGGCAATTGTACCAATGTGGCAGATACATTCTGGCTATCAGGGTTCAGGCATGCTCCCTGATATCACTACCTGGCAAAACATTCCTGTACTGGCACAACATCAGAGCACTTGATGTGGCAGCTTTCTTCTTGGCCCATGCAAGTAAAATGAGAACCTAATGTGTTAAACTTTGTGAGACCAAGAAAAGTATGTTGGGAGTAACATACACTGTAAGGTATTGTGGCTAATGGATTCACCACACCTTTTGGCATTACCCATCTGTTACCCAGCTGCAAAAACCCAACACTTAATTCATACTCAGTCTTTTCGCCTTTCTTTTTCTGTGATTTAGGTGCGTTTTGTGAATACTCCTTGGAAGCTTCTCTGACAGCACAGGTACTCCTGGGTGCATTTGTCCGTATATCCAATATTTCCTGAAAACTAAATGACTCCCAGCTGATTTGCCAATGCTGGGCATAGGACCAAACTCTGTTTATTTATTTTTCTTTTCAACCTTTGTTTTGTCCTAGAGGTGCAGTGATGAGGAACATTTTTTATTTTTTATTAACTTAATGAATCTGGTACAGATTCCAAACAGTCACACATACCAACAAAACCATGCTGATTTATCTACAGAAGTTTCCTTCAGCTGTCATGAAAGAAATTTTATGGTGTAGCCAATCACCAAAATCCTACAATGAAGGAATGATCAAAGATGGTCACAGGCAATGTACTTGTGATACTCAGGAAAGGGTATAGGGAGTGACCACAGCTGTTGTAAGGAAAGCTGAACTTAAAAGAGATCAAAGGTTGATCTTCTTTTTATTCAAATGTTTGAACAGGTCAGCTGACTGTTTAAATGAGTTTAGTGGTTTTAATGTCTTTCTGAGACAGCTGGACTAGCATGGGGGAAGTGTATTTTTGTCTCTGCCCAATACAGAGTATAAAATCTGAGCAAACAACAGGACAAACTTTGAAAACAGCAATAGACTTGAGCTCCCATATATTCCTTCAAGTGACTGAGGGTGGTCAGCATTGTGACAGTGCATGTATAGGGTTTGATAATGGGAATGTGTTTGTAATGTAATCCAGGTGGATATTGCAACTGGTATATTGGGCTTGTATTAGGACAGTACATTGCTGCATACCCTGCTAAATCAAAATGCCATGTAATGTCCAATATCTTCAAGTAAATAAATTTGTTATTAAAGCTTTAAACCTTCCTTGCATAGAGTATCTGAAAAAGCCTGGTCAGGGAGTATTGGGCTCTGACACAAGAGTGAAACAGTTGACAGATTTGTTAGCTGCAGTTTAGGAGGTCTAGTTACAGGAATGATTTTCTCTTGAGATTGTTGAGAATTACTTTGCTATGAAAAGGTCAGAAGATGTGTTTGATTAGCAATAAATAGTATATTTTCAATGTTCCACTCATGAAACTCCCTGTATGAAGCTCTTTTAAAGTTCTGGATTCTGCTATGGCCCAATAGACTGTATTAAACTGTATCTGTATTTCCATTTCTCAATTTCACAGTTTCTTAGATAGTACTGGCCTGATCTTGCTCATCTTCTTTTTGCCAGCATTCACATCTAAATACCTGCATTTATTTTTGATGTTTGGATTAATGGTTTTTTTTTATATTCTTCGAATTTTTTTTTAAAGATTGTTTATACGTTATTCTACATTTTTGGAATAGCAATTTTCCTAACTGAGACTCACTTTTTGAATGGACAGAAGCAATAATGATTTCATTGACTTTGATGGTGCAGAATCTGGTTTAATTTCCTATTCACAAGGAGTATTAATATCTTGGCACCACTGACTAGGCCAGCTCTGCAACTCAGAGCCAATACATTAGTACTCAGAGAGATGATCACATTGAGCCAGAATTTCTGCCTTGCCAGCTAGAAAATGCAGTACAGGATCTGAGCCCAGATGGACAGTACCCAGAAATGCCACCTGTTGGCTTCTCTAATTTTTGACTGTTCACAAACTGGCACACACTTGCTGATCCCTTCATTGCCATTATTCTACCTCGACATACTCCCACTATAGGGAATAGGACAAGAGCCTAGGTGTGTCTACATCAGCTTAGTTCAGTCTTTCAGTGAGGTAAATTCTGTGGAAAGTTGCCCTGAAGAAAAAGAAAAGGAGCAGAGTATGTACATTACAATATTGATTTATATGATACCAAAAATTTTTATTATTTTCCAAGATGATAAGGAATTTATTATCACCCATCCCAACTTCCAAAAATCCCCAAATACTAGAAGCCTGTTATTTATAGTGTAAAGGCTATTTATGCTGTGATATCCTGATGAGTTTTTTTATTTCAAGGCTTAATTTTTTTCGTAAGAAAATTCTGATAAATTGTTTTCCATCTTATCTGGTAAGTAGTACACAGAAATGTTACTAATGTATATTCGTATTTTTATTTGTATGTATCATACTTTTTCCTTTGTTAATGTCCATGGATTTTTTTTTCTTTTGGTGGTAACAATATTCACAACTTGACCAGAAAAAAAAAAAAATAGAAGAAAAATTAAAAAAAAAGAGATATATGAATAATTAATACAAAGTCACTTAAAACAAAACTAAACTCTCTGGGACTAGAATACAAGCAATCTCAGAATTGGTAGACATTGTATCAGAGCAAATTAGTTTTACAAGAGCATTTCTATAACCATTTTACATGATCTAATCTGAAAAATGTATGAAGCAAAACATCATGCAGTTCACAATAATGGTTAGTTATTCTTCCAAAACTGAAGCAAAAATAGACCATAATAAGAGATGTTTATAAGAATAAGGCTGCGTGGAGATATTTGTTAATCATGGAGTTCAGAAATTATTTTAAGTCCCTTCTAAAAGACCCTATTTTTTTTTATAGGCACTTTTGTGAAGATAATAACCTCTGTTAGCTCTTCATGCAGATAGAGGTTTGGGGACATCAAAACATGTGCAAATAGGTAAATAATACACTGACAGACTTTCTATGTTCAAGGATACATGTGCATAACAAGATAGTTTTTTCGCCCAGAGACACCTGAAAGTGTGGTTTTCAAAGAAGGGAGAAGTAAATGCAACTGGAGTTGTATTATCAGAAGTAGAGTAATAATTTACAAAAAAAATCCTCCACCACCACCACCATCACCATTTATGAACTACTGCTGATCCGGGTATAATGTTGGACAGCAGTACTGTGTATTACATATTTCCAATATCTCTCTTGAAAAACAGGCAGTTTCCACACATCTGCAGCATGAGTACTAAACTAGTTTGGGCAGGACTAGATGATGATGCACACAGGAAAACATGCAATTCTGAGGTCTTTTTCCCTATACAATACTGGATTATTTTACCTGTACCTTAAGGTCTATGCCCTTCATTCTGTCAATTTTTATCAGATATTCTACTATCTGGAAACTGAAGAGATGATTAGTTGGCCCTGGCTTTAGAGCTGTTGATAATTGGTGTTTTCAGCATGCATTGTTGCTTGATCTGTGTAGCATATATAATGCACATGTAGTCCCAGTGTGACTTTTCAGAGTCCTGTAGTTGATTGTGAAAGAAGAATGTATTTGTGCACTTATGAATTTCTCATAAAGGGACAATTTTTTAGAGTAAGGAACTGCTTGATCAGTCATGTAATAAATAATTAAAAGATTCATCTTGATATTCTACTAAATCCTGTTTATACACATACTCAAGAAAATAAAAAAAATACATGTCATTGTCTCACAGCAGTTTACAAAAGGAAGCAAGTCCTTGTCTGTGCTTCACAGAAAAATAGGGAAGCAGTGTAAAGGGAAGTGATGTTACTTACATGTGAAGTTTACATAAGATGTGAGAACTAAGCCCTTTGAAGTCAGTGTCAGTTACTGTTTGAAGCTAATGAGTAAAATCAGCTGATTGGTTGCAGCTGAGGGGATAGGAGGGAAGAAGTCCCTTCTTGAATTGGTACACATTCACACATGACCAGTAAAACTCCTGCTTTAGAAGTAACAGTGGTCAGTGGCAGAGAGGAAGAAGGACTTCTTATGAAATAAGAGTAGAAGAATGTAGATTGTGTCCTCTGGTTTACATACTAAAGTAAATTAAATACACCAGATAAATAAGAAGTAAAAAAGGACTGTAACAATGCAAAACTTTTCTTTCTAACAATGAGCTAAGGATAAATCAGAAATCATTGATTCCTGAAGAAAATGTCATCAAATCACTTTCATTCCAGTCAGGGTTTTTGAAGTAAACAACAAAGAATCCTGAGGGCTACATCCAAGGAGTATTTAAAGTCTCCAGCCACTAAACCAGTGTAAAAAGGAAAAAAAAAGTGTTAGCTCTGCCTTGCTCATTGCTTGAGAGAATCAGGTCAATGAAAGGATGCTACTAAAATGCTATGTAGAAATCTGCACTTCTTGCAGTGGAAATGACCTTTAACATACATTTTGTCTGTAGGAGAAATGCTTGATTTAATAGAGGAACATTTTAGTAACAAGAAATGCTATCATTAGAAATAGATGTGTTTGTGTTGTATTTGGTATAATAACTGTGATTCGCTTGCAAAGCAAATTTGAAAACAAAGCGTGCACTCAGGCACTCTAATGAGGGTGGTAATCTTTTGGTTTACATACTGTAAAAATATATACTGATTCATCTTCCAGAGAACAGAGTCACTATCAAGAAAATCTGATTATTTTTATTTTTATTCCTTCTCTTTCAGGCTGAAGACTTTGTATCCAATACAAAATTTGCTTCAGTTTCAAAGTTGTTATTTTATAACAAGAGAAAATCAGAGCTAGAATGGTAATAGGTAAACTTGGAATAGTGTTATCTCTTGTGTAAAGAAGTTTTGGTCAAAAAAGTTACAAAAAACAATTGTATTTCATCTAAGACTATCTAATTGACTAATTTTTGCTCAATATTAGCGATTATAATTGTCTATTTTATATTAAAAAAACAGTAGTGATCTTGGGCCCTGCATGCCTAGGTGCTTCATCTCATTTCGTGATTTCCGCAAACCCTCTCTTTCAATTTTTGCTGCATCACAATTTGCATAATATTCAAGAGACTCAGATTTCTTAGTTTTGTATTCAAAATATTGTTATGGACAAAAAGACAACATGTCTTATAAAGAAAGGAAAATATTTATTGGCAATAATAACAACAGTTAAAATCATTATGCCCAAAGCCTTATATATACCCTTTTCTCCAATGCTATTGCAAAGTCATGTTACACCTTAACCTACTATGTATTTTTCATGTACATCAGACACTTGTTCTTAGTTTCTTGCCCAGGCCCCAAGACTACATTTCTCTAACCAACCACTTGTGAACTATTTATAATCCCAAGGTTGCCACAGACAACCTGTGCCCTTGTTTTGTTTGTTGTTTGGTTGTTCAGTTTTTTTAATCATCCCATGTTTGTAGTTCTCTACAGTAAGCAAAGAAGCATATCTGTCTGTATATATAATGAAGGGTAAGATACTTTTTCTACAACCAGGTCACTTGAAGGAGCAATTAGTAGATGAAAATATAACAGTATATATTACAGTCTCTCAGGACATCATGGAAACTTGCACTGAAGCTTTAATACTGTCATAGCAAAGCTGGTATAACCTTTAGAGTGACCTTTCTCTGTTGTTTAATAAAAAGCAACTATAACTTGATAGAAAACAACATTAGCATGCACATAATAATAAGCAGTATAATGACTCTTTAGCTGCATAAGTTACATTAATATCTTGTAAGAAGATATAACTTACATTAAAATTTCAAAACTACTCCAAAACCCAATGTCATCATCACAAAGCCAGGCACAAAGAAGAACAAACATTTTGGAGTTTATGTGTGCAGTATCACACACTGACTTCATTGAACAGGAGTTTATAGCAGAGTCTGTTGGAGGGTGACTAAGTCTATATATGCAAATTTCACTTGAATTTAAGATATAAATTTTCATAAAAAAGGTATTTTGCATATTGATTTGCAACTTCATTTTTGAGAAATATAGATTTTTTCTCACTAAAGGACAAAAAAAGCCTGATTGATATGGGTGAGCTGAGTACCTATATATTTGCATGACAAGTACAAGTAAGCCAGTAATAACTATGTTACCCCTGGAACTCAGTGCATTTCCAACTAAATTAGATATTTGTTAAGGGAAGAGTTTGTAGAGATGTCACAACTTTAGATAATATTTAGCCTATTTAACAGATTTACTTTCTGTTTACTCTATTTCTATCCTTCCTCACAGTCTTCTCTATTCAAATTGCATGCTATAGAGCTGATGGAAAAAACCAAAATACCACACTATCATATTTTTCACTGACAGTAAGTGGGTGAGCAGTAAGTCCTGTGGCTCAGTATAAATCTTAAAAGCAAATTTTTGCAAAATTTGTGGGTTCATAGTGGTATTCAGGTGTCAAATACCCAGTAGCAGTGTGATCTAGTGCACAGTAGCCAGCAACTAGACAGACTTTCTTCAGGAGCAACTTTGGCCTGCATTTTAGAATTACCAAGAAAAAAAAGCATAACACTTTATTCTGGGTGACAAAAGTGCCTGTTTCACTGTTCATAACACAATGTTTCAGAGCTAATTAAAACTGACCAGTTGATCAACCTTTCATCTTCAAGTAAAAATTGCAACAGACTTACAACTGTTCTCACACTCATTTGCTAATGCTTTGGACAACAGACCATCTGCTGAAACTAACATTTTTTATGATAAACTATAATAATACTTGTTATAAGTGTTGTAAGAAATGGAAACGTTACTTTCTTGTTCTGTTTCTGAACCTACGTTAATATTCAAAAAGACAGACTGCCTTAAAACATGAGAAAGAATTACTTTTAACAGGATTAACAGTTGCTGGTCAAATGACTGGATTATCTAAATTCTAGCAGCACATTTCTGAAATTTCATTAGAGAGAACCTGAGCCACACACACTCCCTGGGCTTACTTCCTGCTGTCCTTTTGTACCACTTACCCCTGTAACACTTCTAGGGGAAGAGAACATATTGGTATCAAGACAGTAGTTCTTCAAGGTGAAATTATCACTGAGCAGATGGAAATTCTGTCTTTCTGATGGAGGGCACAGGGATTGATTATTCAAGATGATTGGCTTACCATAAAAGGTACAGAATACATTAAAAATGAAAATAAAGAGGAAATTATTCTTGAATCCATACCACTGTAGATTAGAAGAAAGTGATGGCATATTGAAGAAAACTGATGATCAACAAAAGGAAGAAAACTCAAAAAAGACAGGAAAAGAATTTACAAAGAAGACATGATCTCGTACATTCATGTGAGGCAAATTTTGATGTACATAATATCATCAGTTGTTTGAAAATGCAAATATAACCAACTTTAATCAGAAACAAACAAGTATAGTAGCAATAAATGTTGTTCCTTTTTATTCCCACAGATGGCATTTATCCCTTTCAGATTCATAGCTCATCTTATCTGGTACAGGGACAAAAGCTACTCCTAGATGTGACCTATTATCTATATTAAAGTGGCATAGTTGTTCAGTGCTTCCACATTGTCATTTCTCATTGGCAACTCATATTTAAGAACTCCACTTGTACCTCTAGCTTATTTCTGACTTTAAGTTGCCCACTCAACTCCTGTGACTTGATCATTTGTAGGGTGCATTAGATTAACAGAAAAACAGAATAGAATGGAAGAGAATAGAAAAGAAAAGAATATTTCAGTTGGAAAGCTTCTATAATGACCATCTAGTTCAACTGCTTGAATAATTTGGGGCTCATCATAAGTTTAAGCATGTTGTTAGGGGCCTTGTACAAATGCCTCTTAAATGCTGACAGGGGTGGGGCATTGACCACCTCTCTAGGAAGCCTGTAACCAGTATTTCACCGCCCTCTCAGTATAGAAATGTTTTGTAATGTCAAGTCTGAACCTCCTACAAAGCATTTCCGAGCCATTGCCATGGCTCAGAATTCTACCTGGATCTCAGGTAGAAGAGCTCAACACCTCCTTCTCCATTTCCACTCCTCAGGAAGTTGTAGAGAGCAATAATGATTCTACAAATACATTTCCTAATGAAATGGTTCTGTGTCTGGAAACTTACATTTTATGACAGCCTACATGCTGAAAAGTGTTTCTGAGTTATTATAAGACTGATGAACAGTTCATGAGAGAGATCCTGACTTGTGACTAAATGCAGTGGGAAACAACTGCTTTGAGTAATAATATGTCCAGAAACAGAAATGAGAGAAGCTTGTTTTTATGGGCTGTGCCACACTGCTATTTCTGCAATTTGAGCATAATTTCATCATAGAGTAGCTAACCAAAGATTGCCGTAGAGAATTATTACTATCCCACTTGTGTGGCAGAACAGTTTGCTATGTCAGCTTTGCACCAGTTTGTACAGGAATCTCATTTACAACCTAAAAGTGGTCTTGTTGCCTGTTACAGATTGCACGAGCTTTCATAAACCAATACTTATACAGCTGGATGTAGAAAATGAAATTTTCCCATACATAATTGTGGCAGTGTTTGAGGAGTTACAACATTGTTTTAAATCTCATATACTATCCAGTGCCTTTGCAGTGGTAATAGGTGGGTCAGAAATACGAGTGATTTTAGCCTGAGTTATCCTTAATTCCCCTTTTCCCTACCACTGCAAAAAGAAAAAAAAAAAAAATCTCAGCAAATGGTGTTAGTCACAGTAGTGTAATCTGCAGGCTCATTTACTGTAAGCAATACTGTCACAGGTGCATTGATTTAATTATTGTCAGACATTTTGCATTTATTCAGTCAGCACCACCATGTCCTTTACAGGAAGTGTTTCAGAATTTTAAAGCCATTGTTACAGCTGCCCCAGGTCCAGGTGCTAAGAATCAAATTCTAGATGACAAAGGCAGAAACTCACGTAGAGGAGAAAGTTTGCATGATGGAAGTTGATGAATTTATTTCTTTGACAAAAAATTGGGGGCTGCAGGGCATAGTGTATGAGAAAATAGAGTTAATGATGTCAGTTATCTCATTTAAATAGAATTCTGATTTAATGAGGTTTTAATGATATAGCAAATAGTAATCTTTATAAATAACTAAATCCTGCCTTATGGTCACTGGATGGGCATTTACTACACTGGTAAAGTATTCAAGGAAAATAAGCTTTCAAATACACATTTGAGGTGAGAAAGCTGCCGAACTTCTTTTTCTCACTGCGTTCTTGAAATCTGGTTTATTCTTGAGATAGAAACCGAAGCAGATTAAATACCACACAAGAGTAAATTTTCAAGACATGCAATCCTAATTGGCTTTAGAAGTTATGATGAAGACATAAACAGGCTTTTTATTACTAAAGTAAAATATGCACTAGATGGAAGTATTATATATATACTGCATGGGTGAAAAGCATGCTTGAGGTTATTGGGGTTATATGGAAGTGGAAAAAGTGAACAAAGTGTATGTGAATATATGAATGTTTATGTGACTCAGTGATTTATTTTTTTTTAAAGCTTTGGGGGTTTTTAAACTTAAAAACAATGACTGAATGAAAGGCCCTGTTATGACCTTGTGTAGATTTTAGAAATAATTTTGGAAAATGTTTTACATAAGTACATAATTAACTTAATGAATCAAATTTACTGTCCCTTCTCAGAGGGACACTGAAAATTCACCTCTGAATAAGTGAAGTGTTTTAAATGCTGTTCCATTTATAGTTTCTTTATGGATTTTAGGCCAATGAATGAGGCACCACGACACAAAATAGCCATTTGGCTAAGTGCCAATATTTGAGGCAGGAAATGTACAATAATTTTATTAGGAAAAAATCTATATTTAAAAGAGAAGGACCCTTAAAATTAAATATATTTTAAACCAGAAAATGTTCTTTTTTTTTTTCCTTTAATTTAATGCAATCTAGTGCTTCCTATTTTTTTCAGGTGGGTTTATATCTCAATGACAGGTGTTAACAATAATCTAGAAATTGTCCTTAAGAATTCAACTTCTCTATTGCTGAATTGACCTATGATGGTCTGGAGATAAGATGTTATGGCAATATGGCACATAAAAGTAACCTACTTTAGGGTTCTAAATGTCCTTCCAAAGTGTGTTATTTTTTTAATTTTAACAGGTTGCTGGCAAAAATCAGAAGAGAAAAAATATGTGACTTCAACAGAAATGACTGGGCATTTCAAATGTGTGTAGTTTATACAAAAAGATTTTCTTTTAAAGGATCTGCTTTTATTACAGGGAGATTTTGTCTGGAATATCACAAAAAAAAAAAAAAAAAAGTTGTATTAACTCTAGTGACCAGAATTTTAATTAAAATGAAAATAATTGGAGGCAGACCTTTTTGAGATCAAAAAGTTGATGTGAGTGCACTTATTCCTTTTTCAAAAACTAGAAAAGTTCTCCATTCTTAAAAGTGTGTTCTGTAAATATTTTAAATTCATTTACAAATATTTTAGTAATTATGTAAAAAAATCTAATTTTTTTCCCAAGCTTTTTCTTTAAATGTCATTGAAAATATTATGTGGAGAAAAAAAGTAGGCTGTAGTATAAGCAGAAATACATTTTGAAACTTGTTGTAACTGCATTTCAGATATGTTTCCCCCAGATTTACTCTCCTGCATTTCTGCCTGTTGTCTGCCACATCTACTTAGCAGAAAAATTTCTCTTAAAAGATGCTTTTAAATGCTTTTATTAGATATTCTTGTGTGAGATGTATATGTACTGAGTATGTGTATGTGTGCTGCAGCATGATTCAACCCTGTGCCTCCTGCAGAATCATCAGCTCACATCTATAACACTGAGCCTTGTTTTTGTATAACGTAAAAGTAGTTTAGAGTCAAAATCCCTTCTCAAAAGCCACTCATTCAAGTGTCAAGACTAGCTAAAACTTGTATTTATTCAAAAGCAAAAAAATTATATCCATGATATTTTGTAAATCTACCAATCACTTCAAATATTCATTTTTTCTCATGAATAGATCTAATTTTTAGAACTGTTAATTTAAATTGTTTCTATTAATTCAAGTCTCAACATTTTTTTGCAATTTCACCGTTTTATACAATGTGAGAAGGTAAGAGCATTAACTTTGCACTTTCAAAAGTCATACTTTTACTTAGTGCGTTTTGTCGGTTGTTTGGTTTTGTTGCTTTCTTTTTTTTTTTCTTCTGTATAACAATAACTTTTAGCATTAAGTAATAACAAATGAATCTCAAAATCCTCAGGCTTACACTGAATCTGAGGAATAAAAATTAGTTGCTTTTTTACTTGTTTTAAACAAAAAAGGTCAGTTGTTTTGTTCTCATTTCCCTCATAGAGTTGTAGGTATACATTTAACAGTGGGTAACTTCACAGCACAAGATCAGCAGCACCATGTGACATTACAATGTAGCTTGTTGCAGACCTTTCTTTTCAACAAGAACCAGCTGTTCAATTATTCAGAAGCCAAGAGGTATTATATTCTGAGGGTTAGGCACAACCAGAAGAGTACTTATGGAGAGGTGCATATTTAATGCCTCAGTAAGTTCTGTACTGGTTTGATTAGATATTAACAGGAGGAGTTAATAATGGGCTTTAAAGCCTGATATGTGAAGCAGAAAATGAAATTTAGAGATACAATGAAAGTGCCAACACACTTAGCGTTTGGGTCATCTAAGGAAGTCAAGATTAACAATAGATCTGAATTCATGGGCTCTTTATTTTTTCATGATAGTCAAAGATTTGGATTACAAGATGCTAGTGCATGCTATTTATCATCTCATAATACTATTATTTTTCACCTATGTAGGACATTTAATTAACTTTCAAGTGCTTCATTATCTAATTCATTGTCATGGCATAGCTGAGATTTGGAAAAATAATCTGATTTTGAAGAGTTTCAGTGATCTGAGGAAGGATATGACTTGAGGTAAGAAAATATATGAGAGAGATGTGAAAGGATCACAGAAATAGTGGAGTTTTCATATTTCATAATATGCTTAGTGAATGTGTGGGTTTAATATATTCTTATACTCTGTCCATTGCATCCCATCTTATTATAAGTTGTATCAAAATCGTAAATAGAAGAACAGGAAGAAAAACAAAAAGGAAATCAAAAAGAGACTTACCCTAATCATGCATTACGTTCCCAAGTACTAACACTTAGACACAGTATGCGTGATAAGCCTAACTGTGCATATCTAAGGTCAAAATAGACCATTTACCAAAGATAAAAATGTCTTTAAGATGAGGGAAAAAATGGGGGAAAAAAGAGCATCACTAATTTAAAACTGAAATTAACTTACCTGCTGAAGGAAATGAATGTGTAAGTAAATCTGAGGTACAGGTGTAAATGAATGTGCACATGTGCACAACCAGCTCTCTCTAATCTCTTTATAAATAAGCACAATAAATAATACCAGTAAAACAAGGTTGAATGATCCTACCCTGCTTTGCAGAGCATTTTGGTGTCTACTTGGTGAAGAATATTATTGACCTACAAGGTTTCATTGGGTGCAAATTACCAGTAGTAACTGAACGTGATTGCTTCATATCATTCTCCCCAAACCAGTGTCTGAAGTGCAAGGCAGTTGGTGATAATACATAGAAGGAGAAATTAAGACCTTACTGACTTCATGAATCCACGTGCATATGTCAATATGTACATTATATTATATTTGAAATTAGGGTTAACTTTCCAGTCTTACAAAAAAAAAAAAAAAAAAAAGAAAAAGAAATACTATGTTTACCCCATGTAATTTTCACTCTGCTTAAATGTTATTTGTGGGTAATTGATGGTGATGGGAGAGGAATTAAATTTATCCACTGGAGAGTAGTCTTCACTAAACCTACACACCACATATCTTTCATTGTCTTAGAAGCAGTATCTCTAGTTTCATGTGAACTTTTCCATTCTTAAAGTTTTTATATGGGTCTACTGAGCATGGGGCTTAGAACCAAAGCAGAGAACTTATTATTTGCTTGTTAAGGCCCAAAGTTGCACATGGTTCTAAATAATATGAAAGACGAATAACTTTTTATCTTGCATCTTGGAGTCCAAGGTTACCCTGGGATGCAATTGTGTGCTACCTGAATGCTTAGGGAAGTCACTGTTGTTTAAAACTAGAAAGGCAAGTGTGTTAATTATTCCCAAAGCTGGTGGTCATAAGGCTTAATCCACAGAATACTTTCTATCTTTGGACACCAATTGTAGAAGCACAGAAGAAGAGGTAAATTTGGAGGGGCTCTTTTTTATGTCTCTTTTGGGTCACAGTTGTGAATATATGTGAACACACATTTTGAATATATGTGAACATTTTGAATATATCTGAACATATGAACATGAATGTTATGTGAACATTTGTAGGGCTGGATGAGGTTTTGATATAATGAACAGAGTGCACAGGGAAGCCATTCCTTCTGGTTTTGCCCTGATTCCTAACGATCTGCAAAATATTTTCTGCATCAGCAAAATGAAGGCAGGAAGGCAGACAGATACAATGAGTTTCTGTCCACTTGGAACTTGCAATGATAATTTGGGATCTCATTTAGTACATTCTCTCCTGGCACTCATTAGTAAAAAGGACTAGGCGTTGCATGTGCACTGCAGGAATTAATGTTTTAGTATGCCTGAGTTGCACTTACAAACAAAACAGAAGCAAATATGCACTTTGAGATAAAAACCCCTGCTTCCAGCACAATAAAGCTTGATAATGTCTTGCCTCTTTACAGTATTAATACACTTATACCATTAGAGGGTATAATGAAACTCTCATCTGAGAATTTTTTATTAGGAACTGGTTATTGAACTTTATTTTATAAGCCTGGTAGACATTAAAACCTTAAATTTTTAGACCACTAGATATAGAAAAATAGTTTCTTCCCTTTTGAACCCTATTTAGAGCCCAGGTTCAAAGACACCAAAAGATATCCCAAAAATTTTGAGAGAAATGGACAATTACATTTTTATTTCAGGAGCAGGAGCTCACCTTATTTACCTTGCTTTTAGAACAGAGACAAATCTGAAGACTCATCTTTGCATTTCATATCACCCCATTTACAAAGGTTTGTTTACATCACTCAGATTGTCCACAGCGTCTGGTAGACAGCAAAGGATGTCTCCTTTATAAAAGCCAGGGGCAGTTCTCAGGTCTCATATTTGCGGTGTCCTTATACTACCTCAGAGTAAGATTTGAATGCACACGAGTCTTTCCTGCTTTATGGTTTCTGTGAATAAAGACACCACTCACGTAGGCTAAAGATAGTCCTGGGACATTCCAGACTGTCTTACATCCAGCATTAATGGGGATCCAGGTTCTTAAGGCTTGCTGTGATGCACTGTATTGCAATTTAGTCTAGACACAGCCACTGAAACTACATGCACCTCAAAGGAAATCAACATTACTTAAAAATATCTCCGTGTTTTATGAACAGAATTGTTCTACTTTCTGATTGATGTGTGATATTGTCTTTTAAAATAATAATAGTACTGTTCTTGTAAGAATAGTTCATGTGGTAAGAAAAGAAGAAACGTACAGCTCTTGTCAATATAGAAACAAATATGAAAAAACAGAAAACTCTATTAATTCTCTTTCCAATTTCAGTCAGTAAGAGGTTACATAAAACTCGCAAGTCACAGTTACATTCACATTTTCCAGAGCAAAGAGCATAGACAAAAAGTCATGAAGTATGAGGTTCATGAAAAAACTTTTTGTATCTTTAATATAAAATGTCCTTCCAGAGATGTCTCCTGCTATCTGTGTTGTGTGTTGACATAGGATGCTAGTCATGTTAGTATACAGGCATACACCTTGGAAATGTGAACTGCCCCTACGATTTAACTGAGTGCTAATAAGCAAATGATGACACTCTAAATGTCAGTGATGTTTTCCTGCTTATCAAAGCAGTCAGTGAAGGAGATAGCTTACTGTTATCCCTATATTGTTCTTTAAAATAAGCATCAGCACATTGAGTAGCAGCTTGCAAAGGGAGATTTAAAAAAATATGTCACAGAGTGGTATACAAAATCTGAAACTTCCAAGCAAAATATATACCTAGGAATGTTTCTAGACATTGTGTAAGACTGGCTTTGCTAGAAAACTGAGAGAATGTTCCCTGCCACAAATTTGTTCTGTGCTAGCTTACATTTTCTCAAGAATGGTTTGGGAGTTGCAGGAAAAACTAAGATAATAACTGTTTAATAGGCAATGTACTTGCAACCGTAATGATCCTGAGGCTGAGATAGCTATGCCAAAAAAAGACAATGTCCATCAATATTCCTGGTATGTTTAGATTCTGACAGTAGATGTGAGAAGTAATCCAAATGGAGGATTTGTGATTTTATTATCCATAAAGAGATACAGCCTCTTAAGAGCAAAAACCCATTTTGATATATTGTGTCCTTTTTAACACAATTAAAGTGAAGATTTAATTAAATGATCTTAAGAACTAAGGTAGGTGAACTTGTATACCATCACACCTAACTAAATTATGGCACTCCGTATCTACAGGTTTTATGAAGATTTCTGAACAATTTTATGAGGCAAGATTCTACTACTACGTGCTTCTATAAAACTGACTTACATTTGACTCAGTGTTCAATGCAATAAGAATTCAAGAACTATAGGGTGGCATGAAAAATAAATTCATAGAAATGAAACCATTAATGTTTGGCAAGTCTTTTAAGACCACTAGCATCCTATGCTAGTGATCTCCTAGTCACTGAAATCTTTACTTCCTCTCACTGACAGAAATTATTCACCAGGAAATCAGTGATCTAGAGCCCTTCTTGTCAGCAGGCCAGACCTACAGTAATTGTCTCTGAAGTTCTCTAAACTTCTCTGCCCATGAGCATCTGATCCTAATTCTCCTCAGCTGAGAGAAGAGAGTCCAGTAAAGAATTCCTGTCATGTTTTACCTGCCAGACATAAATTTTGCAGATCTCTATCAGCTCTCTCCAGAAAACACTTATGAGACATCTAATTTCATTCAGTCTTCCTTTCTCTCCATTCAACTACAGAAAAGATCACGACTTTCTGCATAGGTTACTACTTATAACATTTATCAGAAATTACTTGGACTTACTATACTTTAAGGACTGGTGTTCTTATGACAGTTTGTAATATGTGGAAAAAGAAGGAAACCAAGAACACTTTCTGAGTACTTTGTAACTCATGACAGCAAGTGCCAGAACACACAATGAAGTTAAAACCTTGTTTTTGTTATTCAAACATCTCTCGTTTTAGCATTTAACAAATGTTGAATTTGCCATTTTAAACTCCTAATAAGGTTTTAGCATGGCATAGTATTGATTTATTATGGAATGGCAATATGCAGTAGGAAAATATAATCTAATTCCACGTTTCATTTCAATAAAGTTTCTTGCATACTTACAAAGGAAAAAAGTTATCTGTTTTGTTTTATTGTTCCATTCACATCTGTTTCTGGTTGTGTATAAGTAACCCTTAGCCTAAAACTAGAACACACAAAGTTTAGTCAGTATGTACTGGTACAGTAATATACCATTACAGTGATGCACTCACTCTAATCAATCCATGGTTCACAATGTGCTTCACTGTCAGTATATGTTTCTTAGTTCAAAATTTGAGAGAAAGATTACAGGACTTCACAGCATAGCTGTGTTTTAAAAATAACTAGACAGAATTCATCCAGCCTAATCTCTGGACAACTGCGTTACAACTAGGCATCTTATCCTCCCCTCAGACCCCTTTCCTCAACACTAAGAAGAAACCTGCATTTGGTAGATTGACTGTGTCCAAAAAAATGTTCCTGCTGACATCTTCAATTGATTGTAAAGGCACTGTAGGGTGAACAGTTGACTGAAATTCGTTTGATGTAAGTACCTGAAATGATTAAATAAATGTTATCCACCATGTGGACACATTTTGTTTGGTCTTTCAGACTATAGAGTTTGTTTAGATAGCGTAACTATAATATTGAATTCCCTTCAACTATACTCATACTCTCTCTGCATTATTCCATTATTCATTATTCTATTTTACACCTGTAAAACCCACAACACTATAGGACTAGCAACTGAACTTTGTAGACATAGAGAGCTTGCAGACTTTAAAATATTATCATGAATAGTCATAATCTTAAGTTTCAAATAGAGTTGTCAGTATTTTTAAAACAGGGAAATATAACACTGAAGAAAACTAAGCAAGCATATGTTCTGCACCTATTCCATGAAAGCATTGAAGTAGTGACCCACAATCATAAAACTTAAAGAAGCAACTGGGTAAATCAGACTTCATAAAAGTTTACCCGGCTGTCACAAGACTCATTCTAGTGTAACATATTTTTCAGCTAAGCATTCTGATCTGTGCAAAAGCAAGATTACCAAAATCTTAACCTAAACACTTCTTAATAACTTTACCCCAGACTGAATTCTATACATTTTGAAAATGAAAGTGAAAATGAACAGCAAATAAATAGGCGAGAAAGGTTACAAGTTGATTTCACAATGACTTTTAAGTTGTATAAAATTCAAATTCAAAAGACGATGCTGTGAGATTCAATGGATATTCAAAATCATTATTGATCACAGTAAATATTACCAAATGTTTTTACCCCAAAAGGTGTTTTAAAAGGATT
Organism: Corapipo altera; assembly: GCF_003945725.1. Lineage (NCBI taxonomy): Eukaryota > Metazoa > Chordata > Aves > Passeriformes > Pipridae > Corapipo > Corapipo altera. Next base: position 22,036,356 of record NW_020884872.1, read on the forward strand.
AGTTTTTCTTAGTTTCTGCTTGACATAAAGTATCATTTACTGGCATTAGTGACTTGTTAGTAAGTCAGAAGGAGAAGAGTTGTCAACCTAATTGGTCAAGGCAAGCCAGCAAATGTGATGGATTTGGATTTTATTACAGTATACTTCTTAACAAAATGTCCAGCACACAGATAGACAAATCCACAATATACTGGGTGAACAGGTAGGGTTTAGATTTGGCTCAAAGAGTTGAAGTAAAAGGGAGTACAAAGGCGGGTGATCAGTCACCAGTGGGTTCTTCAGGATTCATTTTCAGGGTCAATGTTCTTTAATGTTTTTATAAATTATCTGGACACAGAAAACAAATGTGCATTAAGTTTGCCAGTCATTCTAAATTAGGAGCTGTGGACTCTTTTGAGGGTAGGCAGGCCTTACAGAGAGATCTGAATAGACTAGAGAGCTGGGCAATCACCAATTACATGAAATTAAACAGGAGCAAGTGCTGAATTCTCCACCTGTGAAAAGGTAATCTTGATTATACATACAAAATGGAGGATGAAAGAATGGAAAGCAGTGGTTCAGAAAAAGACACGGTCAGGTTTGAGTTGATGGTAAGCTGAGTATTACTCAACAGTGTGACCAGGCAGTCAAAAGGGCCAACCCATCCTGTGGTGCATTAAGCACAGCACTGCAGGCCAGTCGAGGGAGGTAACTGTTTTGCTTTGTACTGCACTGGTGCATCCCCTCCTTGACTACTGTGTGCAGTTTTGGGCACGTCAATTTAAGAAGGACATCAAACTCTTAGAGTGTGTCCAGAGGAGGGCAACCAAGATAAGAGTCTTGAGGGCAAGACTAAGGAGGAGTGGCTGAGGTAGCTCATTTTCTTCAGCCTGGAGAAGAGAAGGCTGAGGGGTGACCTCATCACTGCCTACTATTGCCTCAAAGGGGATGGCAGAGGGGGAGGTGCCAATCTTCTCTCTCTGGTGACCAGTGATGGGATGAGGAGATGGAATGAAGGTGGGTCAGGGGAAGTTCAGACTGGACTTAGGGAAAGACTTTTCACTGAGAAGGTGGTAAATCACTGGAATAGGCATGACCCAGGGCAGTTGTCATGGTACCAAGTCTGTCGTGGTTCAAGGAGCATCTGGACAATGATACTAGTCATATGATTCAGTTTTAGGCAGTCCTGTTAAGGGCAGGGAGTTGGACTTGAGCATCTTTAGGGGTTCTTTCCAATTTGAGACACTTTACGGTCCTATGGTTTGAATATGTATTGATTTCAAAAAGAAGAAAATAAAAATATTTTCTACGAAAAAATATGAGGAGAAAAAATAACAAATGATAATGTAGAAAGTAATGAAACAGATACATAGCTTTAAACAGGAAAAAATAAGGATTTTTTTAAAGAATTTATCATAAAGGATGCAAAAAATTAAAAAGGGCAGAGGAAATATTCAGAAAGAATAGAAACTGGACTGAAAAGTAAAATAAAGCTCAGCAAGAAAGGGAGATAGAAAGAGAGAAAAAAAATAAAATGGAAACATAACTGAAAATGGAAAGAGGATAGAAAACAATAAAAACATAGGCCTTCAAAAAGCTCCTAAAGAAAATAAAATGCAAGGGAAAACCAAGGAAAATTCTTCCATGGGTGGTTATATGCAATTAAAGATAAAAAAGAAGACACTAAAATAAAGCAAAAAAAAAGAAAATAAGTATAGAAATAAATGCTTGCATTCTTCACTGAAAAGAGTTTACACTCAGGGTCCCAAAAGGATCTGTGCAGTGACCTATGATTTTCACTGTATTTATATGAGAGTGAATAATGAGCTGCCAAATATTACAGATGACAAGCATTTTTCAAAGGAAGTACAAAATAGAGATGACTGCAAAATGTTGCAGAAGGAGCTCATTGTATTCAGTGATAAAAAATATCTGAGATAATTCAGTGCTCATAAATTCAGTGTAAAGTACACATAGCTATCAATCCAACTGAAGAGACACAATGATAGTCTTTGAATTAGGTATTACCATTCTAAAAGCTCATCTTAAAATATTTCTAAATAGTCAAATATCATGTCAAAAATTAAGAGTGAAGGAGTTTAAAATGAAAATAAAGAAACAAATAAAAAATGTTGTCATATAAATGCATGGTATACTCCATGCAGAATAACATGTGTTAATCAGTCATCTCAGAAAAAAAACCTAGCAGACTTAGATAAAGTACTGAGAAGGATGAAAAGGATGATGAGAAGTATGAAATGAGTTAACTATGAGGTGGCACTGAGAAGAAGGTGTTTCTCAGTTTGAAAGCAACAACGCAGGGAAGATTAGATGGAAGTCCATAAAGTTGAGGACAGGTTGAAGAAAGCAAATAAAATTTGATACTCACTTTTTATCATAATAGGAAAAAAAGATGAAAAATAGGGAAATCAATTGGTGTTCTGTTATAATGGTACAGGAATTTAGCAGGAAATAAACTCCCTTGTGTTCCAGCTGGTCCTGGGGGATCAGATGTGCTGGGTGCGGCTGGGTTTAATTTCTGATTATAGCAAATTTAGCATTTTAACAAGCGCAGATGCACAAATAGTGCAGTTTGCCAATCCTATACTATGGGTCTGATTGCATTCAATAAGGGTGTACACAATCCAGATTCATGAAGTTAATAATTTAATGGAGTTTAATGAGGATCTCAGTTACTTTCAATCAGAATTGATAGTTGACAAAAAAGGTGGGACAAACACTTTGGTTCTCCACCACATACTGAGGCAGCAGTAAAAGGCTCTCTGACCTTCATCAGAAGGTCTTTGCATGCATCTTTAATCTCCTTAACAAACTCTGTTTGTTGCAGGGCTTGTTTTTCATGGTGCAGGGAGTGTAGCTGTTGGTTGGTACAGAGGTGTGATGTTCTCTGCCTCAGTGAAGCAACATCGAGCTGAGAGACCTCTGCTTCTCTCCAGGTATCACTCAGTTCTCAGGCCTTGATTAAGCCAGGTGCAAGATAAGCAAGAGGTACAGCTCATACTTTTTTAAACAGCCTCATCAATTCTTCACTGTCTTAAAGCAACATTATACAATCCTGACCATTTACTGCAGTTGGCTAACAGGCTAAATTATTAGAGAGAGTTGAAATACTTAACCATAACATTAATTTAATTGTCACAAGATATTAAAGAAAAAAAGAGTGGGTTTGAGAAGAAAATGGACGACTAAAGGTTTGCTGACTACTGTCCCGCTATTCTGGGTATACCCTCTGCCTCAGAAAGTTCCTAAATGTTAGGCCAGTATCTGAAAGAATATATATTTGATGTTATATTATGTGCATATTTACCCTGAGCATCTAGTGAAAAATTTGACATACCTTTGGTTTGAGCAGAAAAGTAATTTTTCATGTCTTATAAAATGAGAAAAAGGAATGCAGGGAAAAAAAAAAAGAGTTGGAAGAAAGCAGAGGAAAATGAGGAAAAATAAAATTGGGCAATCTTAGTAAGGTTCATATAACTTCTTTTTAGTGTGTTTTTTTTTTTTTAAATAACAGGCAAATTAGCCTAAGGTAGTGGACACATAATAAACATTTCATTTGTTCTTCAGAAATATTAAAATTATATAGACAGTGAAAGTAATCTAATTGTACCAGATCAATGTTTTGACTGAGTTTTTAAAACTTATATGTAGTCTTTTGTATAAAACAAATACTACAACAATGATGGAGAGAAATGTCACCCATCTTAACCATCCATGAACATAAGGTTGAACTAGTGTTATGAACTCTTCAACACTTAAACATATAAAAATTAAGATTTTAAGCACATAAAATTATTTTATATCCATCATACAATAAAAGCCAAATTAATTGTGTTAGTTAAAACAAGCATTTACAAGAGCTTGACCTTCACATTTTGGTTTATAAAAAGGTGAGTTGAACAGTGCATTCACCATTTAAAAGCTTATTCAAGAGTATAAGAAAATATCAAATTATTAAAAATAATCCTCTAATAGATTTTTTGTTGCCTTCATTTATGTGAACAGTTTATTTCATCTGCTTAATTTAGTAACAATATGTCAGATGGATTTCTGCAGCTGAAGGTCAATCAGGCAACACCAATCTCAGCAGTAAACATCTCTCGGAAAATAAGATTTCACTGGTACAGTCAATAAACAAGCTGCCATCAATAAAAACAAAATACACTCTAATCAAAGAGAGCCACATGCGTTTATGATTATGCTTTCAAAAACTGAGGGTCATGCTCGTCTGGATGAAGCATAAAATCTACCAGATGGTTGGAATGGCATAGGAAGGAGTGGGTTTATTACTTCTCTTCATAATACCAAAATTTGATCATTATGCTAAGCAAAATAGATGCATAAGTTTTTCTAATTCAGTTTGTAGGAAAGGGAGGTATGCAACAGTTTGTGAAATCCTGGTCTACGGTTCTGTAATTAGAGTAGACTGTTTTACCACAATATAAAACATTTAGTCCCCCTTACATCCAAAGATAAATGTTCAGATGTTTTGTTAGAAACAACACTGAATATGCATAATTATTTTTTTTTCTCATTCCCATTCCTGGATGCTTACAAGCCTGTCCAGAAAGAGAGTATTTACACTCTGGGCATTACACCATGTACGTTTTTCTTGGGGCTTTCATGTCTTTGGATTAATGACAGTAAAGTTAAAATTCCATGCCACAATAAAGAACAAAGTAAAACAAGGCAGCATGTGAAAGCAAAAATGAAACAAAGAAAAGTAACATTAAAACAATTCTACCCATATTCCTTTGCTTACAGCTGAGAGAAAATTGGAGTCTCTCTCCGAGACATTCCTATGGAAGGAAGAGTCAGGCCCTCTCCAATGTTTTTCTGTGATGACTGTACAGGTGGGAATCTTGGACCTAATTCACTTGCTCACAGTTAGCCATTTACATCCATCTGAGATGCTTCTGGTTCACCTTCCTTGTCTCCATTTTCTCCATGTCATGTTTTGCACATGGTTTTAGGCTCTTGTACGTGAGTACCTGAACAGAAACCCCTCATGAAGATTTACTGTGGTCACAGTGTATTTTTTTCTCCTACATAATTCTCTAGAATCCAGTGTATATACTGACTAGATCCCTTTTGAGTATGATGGAGTTTAGATAAGTCTTAAATTTGCATACCTGCATATTTAGATCTTAAATGAGGTATATAGCAGAATTAAACAACGTGTACATGATTTTGACCACAAGAAACTACTTCAGTGAAAGACAGAAAATACTTTGTGCAAGAAACTATTACTATGTGCTAAGACAACTGGCATTTTGATCAATTCTGCTTAGCACAGAAGTTAGAACTTTCTTTACAGTTCTTTGCATTCTTATTCTTAGCATAAAATTAATAGTTAATTAGGAAAATCTTTCAGTTCTCCTTCCTCTTAAAAAAACCAAATCCCCAAAACATGAAGTCTTCTTAAAAAGCAAACAAAATAACCTATATAAAAAAACCCCATCAACCATAAAAAACCCAAAACAAACCCAAAGTAAAACCAAAATCCAAATAAATAAAAGGAGTGAACCCTGAAAATAGAAGAATTTAGTAGGTAAACCTTTTTTTCTATAAAATATCCTTTTCTTTTTTTTCTAAAAGTAACATTCTATTTAAAAGTACTCCTCTGGGCAATTTTAAACCAAATAAAAATATCTCTTCAAATCTTCTCCTTCTGGTCAAAGAGGTTTTTATAGTTTAACTGTAGGATTAATTCTATAAGCTTCAAATTTTCTTAGTAATGGAACAATGAAGAGCATACCTCAGCAAGATTATACTTCAGCAAACTCTCTAGAGGCAATAAACCTAAAAAATAAACAAAATTAGAAAGGAATAGAAACTTTATTACTAAAGTAGCCACCTATGGCCTGAAATAACTGGATAGAGACCTGGTATCAAAGAATAGTATAATTATTACATAAAATTACAAGAATCATTTCCTAAGTTACCCCCTGTCCCTCCCAAAAAATATTATAATGAGGTTATATAAATTATAAACACATATAAGTTACTTTTTATGGCAACAGGCTTCACACTTTTCATCAAAACAATCTGAATAAGCAGTTTGAATAAACTTGGCAGATGAGGGTTTTGGTTGTGTGAATGACTTGTTTTTGTTTGTTTTATAATATGAATTGTCTATGTCTGTAGTAGATTGTTTTCAGCTAATTCCTTGCAGCTGTTACTAAATTATAGGCTCTGCTTTCCAAGGCCACTCAGGGAAAGCAAAACTAGTGCTATTTAACCACTAATCTGACTATGTAATGGTCTGAATGAAGAGAGGAAAAACATTTGCTATTTCTAGTTGTACAACACACAGTTTTTGCCAACAACTCACGTGACTGAATGGCTGCCATTTATTTCCTGATAAATGTAAAGAATAATCTTTATATTTTTTTGAAAACATTATATCAATAAGGATAAATGGCTTGCCTAACTAACTCAAGTGTCATTAGTCAAACATTATTTCATAGTAGCTAAAACCTAGTAATCTTACTAAATGTGAAGGTCTGATTTTAGTTAGTGGATTCAGGGCAGAAACTAACATACCTGGACAAATAAAATTCACTTAAGTATCCACTAATTATTTCAGCCTCTTAAACAATGTATTTTGCAATATCCAATTGTAAACAGTAATAGATGATTTTTAGAAGAGTTTCCAGAATAACAGAAACTATCAGTCAAATCCTCCAAAGAGTGGGTGATTATTATATAACCTCATAATTCAATTTAGAGAAATATTACTGCATTTTATTCTACCTGGACCAGAGGATTTTATATTCACAAGACATTTGTTCCATGCTATCTACTGAAAATATCAAAATCATCATTTCTAGTGGTTTGATGTGTGTTTTCTCTGCTAAGAAGAAGAGGAATGTTATAAATGATCTATGTGTATTGTTAAAAAAATGTATTTCTGGGTTAAATTCTTATGAAAGTGGTAGTTATCAATGCTGCCCTGCTTTTCTCTTACATGTTGATGTTGCTGAATATACTACTGCAATGAAAGTGTTACTTTTTTTTTTTTCCTCAGCAAATAGGGGGGTTGGGGCAGAAATCTCTAGAGCTTTAAATAGGATTTGAATACTTAATTCTAGATTATTTTGATCGCAAGAGACTATGGATACATGTTTTCAGAAAAACTCTACTGCATCTGTGTTACATTGATTTTCAAAGGAAATGAGTTTTTCAATACACATTTTTATTCATCAATTTCCTCATCTTTCCATTTTTTAATCTGTGAATCCCAAATGAAAATGGGAAGACTTCACTTATGTGAGGACAGAAGTGTGGGGAGGGAAGGCAGAGAAAAGGAAAAAAAAGATAACAAACGATTCTTCCATATCTTTTGTTTCTCAATCAAAAATAATTCAAGGAAACCAGAACCCACCTTACTCACTATATTACAAAATAAAGAAATTACGGAGCTCTCATAGTTGCTAAGTTGCTAACTACAAGTTCAAATCCTATGTTTCACAATATTTTGTACCTGGCCAATTGATGGTTTTGTGGATTGCAATTATTTTTGGTTTTACAGTACTGTTTATGAGAGAATTACTGAATTTATGTATTAAACTCTTCATAACATTCTGTAGGCTGAAAATTAAGTTAAGAAATAACACTGGACAGACTTTGATAAGTAAAGGAAATCATAGTGCTGTAACATATGACTAGGACTTCATGACAGTCAAAGGCTCACAAGCAGTATTACTCAGAAGATCCATAACACAATAGTTGTCCCTGAATACTATTTAATATGAGACTCAGGCAATGTCTTGTAGATGGCACCTTAATTTGTGGATTTCACTCAAGTATTTTTGATATATTATGTTCATTATCACTTAAAATTAATAAAACTACGTTCTGTAACTTTACAGACCATTGCTTCCTCTTGTTTCAATGCTTACCTCTGTCAAAATAAATAATTAGGGAGCAAATAAGAAATAGGGACAATACAGAAAAGTTACGTTATTGTGCATCTGTAAGCAAGTTTAGAACTACTTTAACAAAAAACCCTAATTTAGCGCTTTACACAGCAGGTTTGCTTCTCTTTCTGACACAGAAAATACCTTTCAACTCTCTATGCTAGAGAACTTTCCTTGCAAATACTTTCTAGCAATCCTTTTCTCCCTCTCTCCTCTAAGTACATCCCCATTTGCACTATTTCCCCTTAAAGAAACTTATTTCAAATTCACTTCCTCAATAACAAAAACTTTGTTGAGGACTCAGTCCTGAGTATAATGCAAATGGCAATAAATAATCATCCGTATTCAGATAATTTTAGAAAATTATGTTGTTATAAAGCCGTTGTATTCAATACGCTTCTACATGAGGATTGTTTTGTTACTGCAACCTGTTACATGACAAATTATGTACAAACATTAAAGCTGGTGTGAGTATTTGCAAGTATTTTTCAACTAGAAGCATCAATTATGAATATTTAAGGCATATGAGCTTATCAAATGAACAGTTTCAAGTGCAAAAAATGCTTACCACTTATACCAGATATAGCCCTATGATTTTCCCTTCCGTATGGCTTGGCAAACCATATACCCTGCCTGACAGAGCACAACACAGCTGTGAGTCAAGGCTCATATAATTACACTTTCCAATGTTATAGCTAAGCACTTGGCCTTTTATTTACTAGCATAGGTAAACTATAAACACGTCAGTGTTTTGTGTCAGAATCTTCATTTTGGCCTTTTCCAGTCTGCTAAACTGCCCTTGGTGGACTGAAATACCAAAAAAAAAATTCTTAGTATAAGAACTAAAGTCAGTGATACATTTCCATCAAGTAAAGGATATTTAGACTATCCACTACTATCCTGCATGCATTCAAGTTTAAATTGTCTTTCTGACTGGTTAAAGTTCTGATTACCTGAAAATTTAGATGATTTATATTCTCTGTGCATTGTTCTGAAATGATGACTCAGGTTGTACAAAAATATTCAGCTGAGACTAATTACATCTGCCTGTATTTGCTCCTTCATCTTGTAACACCATTAAGCACTCTTAAGGAAAGCTCAACCAGACATCTGATTATTTAACTGAATGCATATGATACACATGAGAATAAATTAGGTCTGTAAAAACAACTTAAGTTCTGAGAAGTCTTATCTCTGGAATGGTTGAATTCTGACATTAATAAACTAGTGACTGAAAAATATCTTTTAAACATCCAGTGAATATTCTTATATATTTTTGAAAAATTCTACTTTTTATGCACTAGCATAAAATTAAATACCAACCAATGGTTCTTTTTAAAAGGTTATATATAAGGTAAGCAAGATTTGTAATTAAACCTGTTTCACATTAAAAATTAGTAACATTAAATTTAATTTTACAAGTATTCCAAATTAATCCATTCCTTTCTATGTTTCTTCACATCATAAAATAATAAAAGAGTTCATTTTTTCCGTTTTCTAAAATATTTTATTAATGGATCTTAAAATTGTATTTATCAGGTAATGAAGCAAAAGTATGATTTTCATTTTCTTATTTGTCTGAATCATTGATGACATAAAAGCAATGGATCTCTGAGGGAAAAAAATAAGATGCATTTTAACTTAATTTGGTGTTACACTGACATATTGAAAATTAAATTCAATATAGATGAACTGGAAGTAAGACATACAGAGCACAAAACTTCAGAATTAATGATATTGGTCTTTTTTGTCAATCCATAAAATAATCTGCACATTTTATTCTCTAGGTGTAATAAGTGTGGATAGAGCCTTCCTTAATCTTCATTCGTGAAGCCCAACCATGATTATTCTCTATCTAGAAAAGCAGACGTTGACACGCTGTTCATAAAAATAGTCAGTGTATCATTTCCAGGCTATTAATGCATTAACGTATTTTATGTCTTAGGTACACTTGCTTCAGAAGGAGAAAGTAATAACACTTGGTATGGTGCATCATGACAATTTCTTTAAAACATACCGTAACTCATCATAGCTCATGGAGGATGCTACATATATATTGTCAAATTCTTACCCTTTTTCAACCCTATACATCTCTACTTAGCCTATCCAATATTTCATTTCTGTGTTGTGGAAGGACTTGCTGTTCCATGCTGGGCAGGTTGAACATCAAACATTTCCACACATTTAGGTCAGGTTGGATGGGGCTCTGAGCTACCTGTTCTAGTGAAAGGTGTCCCTGCCCACAGCAGAGACGCTGGAACTACATGATCTTCAAGGTCCTTGCTGACCTGGCCATTTTATGATATGGAGTTCCTTGTTTATTTCACAGGAAGACCTTGGTTCTGTTGGAATAGTTGTAAAGATGAAGGATGGATTATTACAGTTATGAATCATCTAGAAACAATCTGCTTCTAATGTCAAGGCACATGACATCAGTAGTTGATGCTTTCAAGCTTATGGTTTAAATGAAAATATCTCATGCTGGAAAGATTCAGAAGTTGTAAGAAATACACCTTTTATCAGGATATAATTCTAAAACTACATTAAAAATTATACAATTTTAATATTCATTAGACAGGGAGTCTTTTTTTTTAGCTTTATTGATTTTTATACTGAAAATTTTATTCGTTTTGTAGCTTTTAAACCTATCCATATTTTTTTTAATTAGAAAAATTAAGTACCTAAAATAACAAATCAAAAGCAAAAGAACAGAAAGAATCACTTTTGCATTTTCCCATGGGCTATCACACGCTTGTTTATTTGGTGTGATTGATGGTAGCCATTTGGATGTTCCAGTAAAAGAAAATAGCTGCTTAAGGCTTCATCTTAGGCTAGTTATCCCTTAATAAGAAATCAAGAAAAATGATATAAATAAAGAAGTGAAAATAAGATAGGTTACACAACACATCCATAGTCCCCATTTATGCTTAATGAGACCAATTAATTACTACACTTAAGTGGAGGCAGGGGGAGGAGAGAGAGAGAAAGGGGATTCATAATTCTCCTCTTTGTCTTTTTCTCTTATTTATCTTCTTATTTTCATCATTGAGAAATATTTTTTTCTTAAATTATTTTAAAGCAGATCCTGATCAGAGCTAGACTGGCCAGCCATCTTCTCTTGAACCATATAACTGATTGACTGAGAGAAGATTGAATAATATTAGTCAACACTGACAAAATCTGATAGTAATTGTAAGCCTTATCATATTTTTAGCTGCAAATTGCAGAAAGTATAAGAAGAACAAGTTCGTCACAGAGCATTGTACTTTGAGGAAAATAAATCTCTATAAAATATTGATAGTTTATTTAAGCATGTTTCATTGAGACAGATTATTTAAAGCTAAAATTAATGATAATGAAAAAATGCTATAAATACTGAACTGCTGAGTCAGCTAACAGGCTGAATGTCAGTCCACTAATGTATTCCAGCACTGCTGCTGAACTCATATCACAAAATATCTTTTCTCTGTTGGTAACAGCGGCAAAAATTCGTAACGTTCCACAAAATGAAAAAGTTCAACATTTCAGAAAATATTTAGGTGATACAAAGGTGGCAAGGGAAAGACCAAACAATATTTACCTCAAGTCTTGTTGTTTCCTTTTTAACTATATCTCTGTGCAGATTTGTTCTAAAATTAAATGTATTTTTTTCATATTGTCTTTTTACAGTATGTTAAATTTTTTTTTGTTTGTTTTTTTAACATATCCACAAACTATCCGTAGTGTGCAAAATTTCTTTTGCATTATTTATATTTTAGATATACTCCCACATAATGGTTGATCTATCTCCTTAAAAACACTGGATGAATAAGAGGCTGTATGTTCTCTAGTAGTTTTTCATGCTAGTTTCCCCAGAACCTTTTCTTATTAGTTCTTGAGTAAGTTGTCACAGATTTTCTTGACCGCATAAATCTTTTGAAGGATTCTTCATTTTCGAAAGTGGTGAAATATGTTCCTTTGTTTTCCTCTGAAAGACTAACGCAAGTCCTTCAATGAGTAATGAAAACTATTTTTGTACAATGAAAATTAAATCAATTTTTAAAAAATCTTTCATTTTTTGTTCTTGTATTGTAGAAAACCGCATTATAGTAGATTGCCTTAATATACTAGATTTTTCAAAGCCCCAGTTGTGTTCCCATTTTTACCTTTCATATTTATTTAAACCATAATCTTACATTTCATCTCTCCTCATTTAGAGGTGCTGTCTTCTGTAAAACCTGTTCTTTGTTTTCCTGAATACATTAAGATTCATTTCCAGCTTCATTAACATTTGGAAAAGTTTTAAAAAAAAGTAGAAAGAAAAATATAATAGAACTTCTGTCATTGACAAACAAGATTTCTGCTGTCTTCAATGCAAATAACATCCAGTGTGATTCAGTTTCTTTTTCAAGTTTATTTAAAAAATTCCTTGCCATAACACCCTCACTTTGTCAGCAGATATACAGGAAGGACTAGATTTACAAGTCCTTAGGCAGTTCATTTGCCGTTTATTTCGGATGCTTTGGTTTGCAGCCTCTCAGCACTCATGCATGACCTTTTTCCAAAGCTGCTGTTTTTACCAGAGTTGATTTAATTGCAGAGGTGAACTTTAACTTTTGAAGAGTCATAATCCACTCATTTGATACACATGCAGTTATCTTGCTGGTACTCTACCAGAAAAGGTCCTATTAAAGTTTAAAACTGCGTTGTTGAGTTTCTAAGCTATGTAAAATGTTGTTCATTACAATGCTGTCTTATTTTTTATTCCTGAGAAGGCATTCAGTGACAATATTATGGATGTCATCCAGCCATATCCTATACATGCATACAGATAACAGAAAATTTAAAAATTAAACAGAGATGTCTTGGCATGGGATAAGGTCACTTTTCCAATATCTTCTATTTTGGTAAGTAAACACAAATACCTTAAAATTCAATAAACAAGATGTCCTTTACTGGGGTGAAGGAAAAGAGAGATGATATAGGTTTCTTTCTGGCTCTGATATGAAAAGACCTAAAAAAAAATGGCATAATAAAAGAGCTGTTTAAACAAGACAGAAAAAAAAGAAGACTACAGATAGCAAGTAAATTTTACCATACTTTCAAATGCTAGACACCACTTTCATGCAGAATCAAATAGACCTCCGATGGATTTTTACACAACACTGTGTAGATTCTGTCTGTGGAGAGTTCCCCTCTAGTGGTAGACACAAAATTACACCTTTTAAATAAGTGTATAACTTTTAAGATATGCAACAGTTAAAATGAATATCAAATCAATAAATGGAATAAGAAAACAAAAGAATACCCATACCATATTTAAGAATGTCAGCTCCAGCCAGTCAGCATATTCAGTGTCTACAGAGAACTTTTAATCATACATAATGGGAGCATTTTAATTGAATTGACTGGCCTAAAGTACAAGAACATAAGTTGCTGAGTATTAGGAGTTTGATCCATTAAGTTGATCCAGTGCTAAGAGTTTGACCAACAAATAAATTCAATTATTTTAATAGGAAGGAGTACCACTTTAAATAATTGTGTGATTATTTTGTGACTCACATCCATAGCTGGTTCTCATCCAAATATTGCTCTAATATTTAATTTAAAATATAGTAAAATGTAAGTAACTTTGGGAAATGGAAAGAGAACACTTTTTGTCTCTATATGGCACCTTGGAATACAGACATTTAGGAATGATGTTGCCACATAAATATATGCCACAAAACAATAAACATTGTTATCTTTTACTACTGAAGATATGGAGACATGGAGACATCTGCATGGGGCTGACAGAAACAGCAGAGGACCTCTAGGTAGTCTTGACCTCTAAAGTGGGCAGTTAGTGGTCTTCTTGGGTACGCCACTGTCATGGTTTAGGAATGGTATTTTCCAATTTAGTACTTCCAGTAAAACCACGCGCTGCTCTCCCCACCCTCCCCTGTGGTGCACTGGAGAGGGGAATTGTAGGCACAAAAGTCATGGGTTGAGATAAGAAAAATTTACTGGAAACAGCAATGAGATAAGAAAGCGAACAGTAACAGCAACAATACTAATGACAGAGGGTAAAAGAAAAGAAATTATTCTCACAAAACCCCCCTGACAATTGACAGAATGCTCCCTCCACCATGTTCACTCGACCACAAGGAACCCCTTCTCATAGGAAGAAACTCCCTTCCCCTGCCCTGGCAATGGCATGAGGAGGTACAGAATAACCTCCAGGTCCTAGCTATGTCCCCTTCTGGCTACTGCAAAAATTAATTATATCCTGGCCAGAACCAGGAGACCCACTACATATAAAGTAATGTTATATCTTTATGTTTAGAATTAATCTTCATTTTAGAATTCAACTTTCTCTTTGCCTCAATAATTTTTTGAGGAACATTCAGTGAAGGAAGTATTTAGTACAACAACTCTTTCCTTAACAGAAGCATTCTCCAAGACACTACCTGACACATAAACAATTTTAAGATATTTTGACAACATAATGTGGGCTTTACTTATGTATTTTTTTGCCAACCTTTATTGTACTACAAAATACTATAAATAGCTCTGACACCATAAAGTTTGAGTGCTTGACTGAATCATTAAGGCATACATACCTATTCAAAAATACTGTTGTTTTTGTTTCTATGAAAAATTTCTGATTCATATCATAAGTGGAAAGCATTGCCTTATGCCTATCCATCTACTGAAAGATTGTTAACATTCCCATAAGGTTGCTCCTAGCGTAATCTATTGATTTTATGTAATAAGCAATCTTTCAGCAAGTTAAATGCAAAATAACAATCGATGCTACTGGAATTCCAGTTGTGTTATACAGAAAATATTACTAAGATCAAAAATAAAATCTACTTTTTATGTAAAACCAAATATCTGACTTTTATCATCACCTAAATCTTACGAATCTAATGAAAGAAATTGTTGGTCCAGATTTTAATCTGGACTGTAATGTTATCACAGAAAAAAAACCACAGCCATAACATACGTAGTAATAATAAAGTTAAAATTATGATGTTATACTCACCTTTTTCAATATCTCTTTGTACTCTGAGGTTGACAGCACCAATTTTTCTCAAGCAAGCAGGGGCACGGGGGGCCAGGGCTGGGTATACTCATTGCAGCAGATCATCTGGGCTCAAGGCTCTTCACTTACACTGCAAAGAGGGCAATGATTTTATGTTTCTTCTGCATGTGTTTTTTCTTCCTTTCCTCTTTTCTCCTTTTTTGGCTTTTACTGTAGTCTGGTTCTGAACAAAGTTCCCCATCATGCTCTCTCTTAGCTGATGTGTAACTTCACTCTGTGCATTAATTTACTATATATATGTGATGCATTTAACTTATTCTTTACTGTCTTTGTTACTTTCAGACTTGTTTTGTCCAACTTGTAGATCTGCATTTCTTTAATCAAACATCTCCAGCGTCAACCTGTGTCCCTTATCATTCTCTGTTGTACTTCTCTATGCTGGATCACGTTTCCACATTTCTCAAATTTTCTGCTGTCAAGCTAGGCCTGTTTCCCTCTACAGTGTATCATTATAATAGTAATAAATATCTCATTTGCACAGAATAACTACTTGTTGCTACTATCTGTGTAAAAACTATGCTTCTTCCATATAAATATAAGGAAAAATAAGACCAGTCGTAGCCCTAGCTACCCAATCTTTAAAAAAAAATTCTATTGAAGGTAAATCAAATGAGATCAAAGCTCCAGGAACATCAAGGAAGTTCAGGCAAACCAAGCCTGACAAGTTTTACTCCTGAGGCCTTGCAAATTTTGTTAGTAGGCTGTTACTAGCAATGGCAATACAATATTACTTGGCTAAAATGCCACAGCTGGTCTCCTTCAAACTCAGTTTTGCTGATCTCTGCAGCCTGCTCCACATAAGAAAATCTTATTTTTCATTTTGTAAGAGTGAATTGAGAACTCTCCTAGACTTCAGACTTTAAGGTCTTGCTGAATATTTCCCTCTGTGGACTGTTAATGATTTTATAATGCATAGGTTCTTCATTTCTGTTTAAAATTTGATATTAGTTTCTAGGACTACACATGTGCATATGCAAACATTTCTTCATATATATATAAATATTTGTTAAAAACTATTTGATTTTGTGCATGGATTTACCTTGGAACATTCTGTACACTTTAGTGAGAGTCTCTTCAGAGAAGTTACAAGTGTATTTTCTGCCACAGAAGAATGTGAATATGTAAAACAAGGTAGAAATATAACGTGACCTTTTCTTCACGGAATTAGGCTGAAACTAGTTTTAATATTCTCTTTAAACACGCTCTCAAGCTTGCAGGATATTTCTTTTGGCCTTCCTACATGGGCAATTCTCATTTTACATCACTGAACTTTCTTTGTGAATAAAGTAAGCTTTAAATGTCCTTGAGAAAGGACATTTGGTTTAAACTTTCGATCTCTGTGAGTAGTCGGTCATAAGAGAAATGAAACTAAACAGTGAGGAAAGAACTTAGAGTGTCAACTTTAAAATGTGTGAAAGGTATTTAAGTGGTTAGGTGTTAGTAGGTGTTTTTCACAAAGATGAGGTAAAATGTTTTTTATTACTACACAACCAAATTAAATTTTGGTAAATGAGTGAAATTGAGTGGGGTTTATAGAAAATTGGTAAACCTTCTCTTAAAGAATATTTATGTTGCTTGTACAACTAATTAATACATTTCAACAAATTCATATATATATACATGTATACATATATCTATAATTTGGGAGTAAGATTTTCTTAAAGTAGAATTTTGTGTGCATTAAACATTAATGAAATCTTAACCTTTAAATATATGATTCATTTTACAATGAGCAGATTATTCGTAGGAGTCCCAAGAGTATCCTATGGGACCCAGAGTCAACCTATGCAAAGTGTTATCAAGCTTGTACATGCCAACATGTTCCCGAAGAAGTTAGTTCTCAGCTAGCCCTAAATGGCCTCTGTAGCACTCAAAACACTAGGAACCAGGGTTTTCTTCTTATAATGATAAAGTTTGCCAATGGAAATAGAAACACAGTTCATTCTACAGAGGTGAGCAGACCCTCTCTTGTATAGTAATGAAAGCAACTGAATTTTAAAAGATTCTTCCTCCAAGGAAAACTCTTTACAATATTCCTCTTCTGCAGAAATACACTAATATAAAATATTCCCAATCCTCATCTTTGGAAGTAATTAAACTTAAATGTATTTTTACTTTATTTTATTCTCCTTTATGGTAGCAGAATTATAATAGGTTTGAATTTACTCAGGTGATGCCTGAGGTGATACAAGAACCAGGCAGCAGTTCTGTGCAGTTCGGGGTGCAGTAACACCACCATCAAAATCCACACAACTGCAAACACACAATGAGTGAGAGATATCATGTATTATGGTGACAAATTCCAGTTGTTCATTCCCCCCATACAGTCTGTATACAGCTAAAAAATTTATTCTATGAGGAAGAACAGGAGATTCAAGATTAGCTGGCAAAGACCATAAAGATAAAACTGATCCAAAGTTCTTCTTGTACTGAAAACAAAGGAAAGACAAAAACTGATGCTACAAGGAAGTAGATCAGGAGTAGACTCTTCAGAGCATTCGAAACTTCCATAATTTCATTGCAGAAGAAAAATAAAGGGAGTGGGATCTTACATAATGTCTATACTTGTTATAAGTAGGCAAAGCAAAAATGTGATAGTATCAAGAGGAAGTGGAAATAGCAACAGTCAAGTGTGTTTGTAATTTTTCAATTGACAAAATCTTTCAGAGGGATTTGTTCATGTGAAAAAGAGCAACACATGCACAGAAAACTCAAAATAAAGTTCACTATCAATTGATACATATTGTGTTCTTTTTGTGAAACGAAAATAATTTTAAGCAGTTAAATTTTTTTGTTCAGGCCCACGATTTTTTGTGATAAACTAAAAGTTTTCGTTTAAAAGATGCATTTTTTTCCTAACCTTTAGAATATCATGTTTGTCTTAAATTAACTGAATTGAGGTCTTAAGGCTAAAATTAACCTTTTACATACTATGATAGAGTAGGTTCTTTTCTGACTTATTGATCACTACTCACCTGAGGAAAGTTTGCAAAGGACAGTGACCTGAAATTATCGATCTCTTTCCAGCTAATAACTCCATTTTGAAGATCTGCCAGAAAACCGAAGTAGACGTTTTATAACCTATGATGGATATCCATTTCTTATATATTCAAAATGATAATCACAGAGAATGAGAGGATTGAGTATACCATTAGCAAATTTGCAGATGACACCAAGTTGGGGGGGAGTGTTGATCAGCTGGAAGGCAGGAGGGCTCTGTCTGCAGAGGGACCTGGACAAGCTGGAGAGATGGTCTGATTCCAACGGGATGAGGTTCAACAAGGCCAAATGCTGGGTCCTCCACTTTGACCGCAACAACCCCCTGTAGCGCTACAGGCTGGGCACAGAGGGGCTGGAGAGCAGCCAGGCAGAAAGGGATCTGGGAGTTTGGATTGACAGGAAGCTGAACGTGAGCCAGCAGTGTGCCCAAGTGGCCAAGAAGGCCGATGGCATCTTGGCCTGGATCAGGAACAGTGTGGCCAGCAGGACCAAGGATGTGATTCTGCCCCTGTAGTCAGCGCTGGTGAGGCCACACCTGGAGTACTGTGTCCAGTTCTGGACCTCTCAGTTCAGGAAGGATATTGAGGTGCTGGAGCAGGTCCAGAGAAGAGCAACAAGGCTGGGGAAGGGACTGGAGTACAAGTCCTATGAGGAGAGGTTGAGGGAGCTGGGGTTTTCCAGCCTGGAGAAGAGGAGTCTCAGTGGAGGCCTCATCACTCTCTACAACTCCCAGAAACGAAGTTGTAGCCAGGTGGGGGTTGGTCTCTTCTCCCAGGCAACCAGCAGTAGGACAAGAGGGCATGGTCTTAAGCTGTGCCAGAGGAGGTTTAGGTTGGATATTAGGAAGAAATTTTTTACAGAAAGAGTAATCAGGCATTGGAATGGGCTACCCAGTGAAGTGGTGGATTCTCCATCCCTGGAGGTTTTTAAGATGAGACTGGATGTGGCACTCAGTGCCATGGCCTAGTAACCACAGTAGTGTTGGATCAAGGGTTGGACTTGATGATCTCAGAGGTCTTTTCCAACCCAATTGATTCTATGTTTCTATTCTATAATTCTATGATTCTATCCTTTTTCCAACCACCTTCTCTCCTGATTGCTGATGATTTCCTCATTAAACAATGTCTTCTTTTATTATGTATACGCTTTGCAGTTCAAGGCTCAAAGCAGCTCACAGGGCCTGGCAAAGTAAGCAAGAGGTTACAGTAGAAAGTCACAGGAAAGGTAGACTGTGAAAGAAGAGACAAAGAGCGCAAGACTAAGAAAAAGACAGTTCTTGCTGCTAACTAAGGGTTCCCATGGGTCATGAAGCCACATCAACTCAGTTGTTTCAGTCACCTGACATTAGTTAAGGTTCACTATCACTAATACTCAGCACCCAAAAACCACCACTGACTCCTTTCTAACTGTATCTGTATTTGCCTCCAGAGAACCCCTACTCACTGTTCCCAGACTATTGCAGCACTACCACTCTACATTAACTCTCTGCTACCTCTCTCAATCTAATGCAAAACCATTGTGATCTTGCCACAAAACTAAATTTTACCAATGAAGACACACAACTTTTAACTATGTAAAACCCAAGGGTTAAAAGCACGTGTTGCCCTAGAAAGTATTTTCACATACTGAAAATCTATGCCCCCGGTTGTGGTAGCAAAACACCCCTGATTAAATGCATTTCATCAAGTCTCTCATGACAAAAGAATTTTCTTTTTGGACCTATGAACCAAAGGTGCTACATAAGGACAAAATATACTACCACTCAGCGATTAAATAAATCATCTTGGTGTATATGCAGGGAAGTTTTATGTAACATACAATTTATATTATGTCTTCTGTGTTTCTCTATGCCTTTGTGTTTTGAAATTAATGATTAATTTTAGAAATAAATATATATGTAGGAGACTTTAACATATATATATATTTATATGAGACTTTTAAGAGTTTATAAGAATTTAAATGTGACTGACTACAACAGCTTCTTTTCTGTATGGGTATAATATTGAAAAACAATAATCCATGCTGATGGTATCTTCCCTTTGAAGTTTCCCAACAGATTGAAAAGAGACTATTTCTACTGCTGACCACTTTGTAGTGACAGCTGGGTGAAGTCATTGTAAACACTGAAGATAACTTTCCATATGGCAAGAATTCCTAATATTATTTGGTAATCACCAGTGTATGCTCATTAAGACCAAGAGCTGCATAACTTTATTGAATATGATAGTCTACTTAGAAATTCTGTTGTGTTGAATTTATCTGCAATACGTTACTCAAAGAAAGTACCTGAGTCTTACCTATTGGGTTCAGACATAGATTTTGGTCATCAAAGATAGATTATTTATGTATCTAGATCCTCTTCCCCACCACCCTGCTCCCCATTCTTTTTAAGAAATGGGATGAAACAACTTTACCCAGATGCAAATAAAAATTAATATTTTTCAGTCAAACCCTTCAGTCAATAATCAAAGAGTATTTCCACAATTTCTGTTACTCTC
Source organism: Corapipo altera (assembly GCF_003945725.1). Taxonomy (NCBI): domain Eukaryota; kingdom Metazoa; phylum Chordata; class Aves; order Passeriformes; family Pipridae; genus Corapipo; species Corapipo altera. The sequence continues at coordinate 22,056,842 of NW_020884872.1, forward strand.
TGCTTTGCTGAAGCTCCCCAGTACAGAATTACCAGTGCCAAATTTACCAACTGAAATTCTACATTTCCTACCTTCTTTCAGCCACTTTCCCTGGATGACGCTAAACACCTATATTTAGATAGGCTAAATCAAGTCTTAGATTTCATTTTTTTTTTTATATATTTCATAACAGGTAGTGATTGAAGTGATAGGAATATTTATCTCTAAAGACATTGCAATATTTCACTGGATGTGTCTTCTCACCATTGTTTGCTACTGTCTTAAAGTAGGTTCCAATATTAAAGAAATCATCTTTTTTAAAAAATGTAACACTTTCTGAAAAAAATCAGAAGCAAGATGTCAATATTTTGGAAATGTAACTGAAAATTGATGGGTTTAAATATCTACAATCTCTTTCAAAATAGTTGGAATTTTTTATTTTGATTGGAATGTTAATGTTTCAGAAACATGATAGAACATTAAATATTAGTTGGTAAATGTTTTTTGAATATTGAGAAAAAATCCACTTTTTAATATATAATATCTAGAAATTTTAATACTACATTGTCAAATATGGAAATTTCACCAATCCCACTGTCTTCAACTAAATTCTTCCTCTTCTTTCCTCATTAAAAGAAAAAAAACCTTCATGAAAATTCTTTTTTCTTTTCATGAGGGCTCACAGAAAAGAATAAATACTAAAAGTTTCCTTTTCAAATTACATTGAACACATGGTAGAAAACCTTTGAATGCAATTGACTTAATTAACTTATATCTAATCTCGTTCTATGTCACATTCTGTACTTAAAATCATGGTTTTATTAGTTTCTTGTTTCGCTAGCAGTAGAATGTTTTGAACATTAAGGAAACTGAAGAAAAGATACATAAATATTTTTCTTTATGAAAATATTGATGCGGTAAAGGTCATATCTTCTATTTCAGCCTTTTTTCTCTTCATTAATTAAACATCCATGGGTTCTTTTTACTAGAGCTGACATTATTACTCTTAGAACTATACAAGGCCTTTAGTTGGAGTGATCTTTGAAGGTCATCTAATAAGTAAAAAGAGTGACATTCCACTTAAAACCAGATTAAGCAGCTTTTAAGCATGATAATCATCTGGTATCTGCAATGCCAATGGAAAGAAGCATTTCTAGTATTCAGCTGGTCTGATCTTAAAGTCCAAATCTCAGACCAGTCTGGTACTTCTAAAATGTCCCAACAGTACCTATTTTTCATCTTGATTATAACAAAAAGGCTGAAAATTACTGATGTAGAGACATAGACAAATTCTAGTGTCTAAGTTAGCCATCACAAATCTTAATTCTTGTCCTTCAAGGTATTTTCTAGAGTGCTTCTGTACAACAAGTTTTACCTAATTCTTAAAATCAGTCAGCCAACTGAGGCTCATTTTGAACCTTAATGAATGCTCAGCACTTAGGTGTTGGTCTCCAGTGTGATCAGAAGATCTCTTTAAACTTTGTCATAATGCACTGATGTTTAAATCCTCAAAACAATTTCTATTTTAATCCTTTAGGTGTATTTGAACTGGACTACATTCAGTGTGTGTATAGATCCCTGAATACAATACAAGAAAAAGGATCAGGATAATTTCAGTTAGAGCTTGTGGAGGAAAATGAGATTATCACATTCAATGAAATTATATACAATATTACTTAAAAATTAGAATGCATGTTTTCTTTTAATTAAAGAAGTTTTTTATTAATATCTCAGTGAAGTTTATTAAATATCTAGACTGGATCTAGACTTTTTTAATTGTGTTATTGATCATGAATCACTTAAAAAAAATGTATAAGAAAATGTTGGGACAAAACCAACTGCCTATTGCTCACCTAGAGCATTGCATTAGTCTCAAAAACCAAACACTTTCAAATCCTCCAACTGATCCATAAACTAGGCTCTGCTTTTGGCAAGGTTATACACCATAGGCTATTTCTTTTTTCAGAGAGCTCATTCTTATAAGGGAAAGAGAGAACCCATCACACCAAATGGAAACTTGCCTGAGAGAACCAATTGGTACCCATGATCTGCATAGATGTCCTACAGGAAAACAAAATTTCTGATGCTTTCTCTGTCTGTTTCATCCTAACCCTTATGCTCACACTGACACAAAAAAACAACACCATTTCTTGGTATTTTATTTTCTGCCAATCTTTTCAGCTTAAATAATTCTGTCTTTCCTTGTTATCAAAATGGGAGTTGAACATATGCAAGTACAGAAAATATATGATGTCATCTATATAGTACTACATGGTCTATGTTATAGTTATAGAAATCTAGTGTCATGTGCAAGGAGACCTAGGTATATAAATATACAGTGACCGAGATGCAATGAAAGACAAAAACTAACTGAAAAGAAAAAAAATTACTCTTTTCTTTCTCTTCCTTTTTGGATATTGTTTCAAGATCCTCTAGCTAGAAAAGCAACTTTCTCTGTTTTCTTTCTGTAATGACATTCTTTATTTACTGACACAGCTCTTCACTCTTTACAAAGGACACTGGTACCTTAGCAGGAGTCATCTTAGGTAACCAGGGAGCACATCTTTACTTCATGTCTCATGGAATCATAATTGAAATGGCAATTCCATTGAAAAGTCAATATGCAGAAACTAAGAATATTTGCAGATCATCAGCTAAGCTTAGGAAAACAGACCACATTAACTGAAAAAAGCACCCACACAGTAGATTTCAGTTGCATCCCGGAGAGCACACTTATCCACACATCCAGTTTTCTGCGTTCTTGATTTTACATGTCCCCGTTAATCAAATAACGTGGATAATCATAAGCAAAGTTACTCTTTTACTACTCTTGCTGTTTTTTTCTCTTCAATCTACTTCTAAACCATATAACTGGGAGACTATAAAAACTGTTACTGCTGCATACAATGGATACCACTGTTTGTTCTTGTTAGGACTCTTGTGGTTTAGGAATGGTGCTTTTCAAAGAAATGTTCCCGTTAAAACTGCTCCAAACCACGTGACATTAGTTCACTTCCTCCCCTCTCTCTTCCTCTCCCCCTGCACTGGGTTTGAAAGAGGAATTGGAGGCACAAAAGATAAAGAACATGGGTTGAGATAAGAATAATGTACTAGAAACAACGAGATAAGAAAACAGTATGAGGGAAAAGGTTACAGGGAAGATTTTTTCAGGAGAGAAAAAGAGCTTTCACTCAGGAAAGCTTTGATGCTAGGGGAAACCCATCGTGGGAGACAATTTTTCCCATGAATAGCTGCACATATATTTCTCTGCCTGCCTGTTTGAGAAGTTAACTCCCCTGTTGCAAGAAGAGAAAGTTCTCACAGACAAACCTGAGGCTCCTGCTGGGGACAGGGAGACCATAAAGCACAGGGGAGAATACAGCTTTGAAATTATGTCCACGCAAAAGGTGTTGATTTAAAAGCACCCACAGAACAGACTCTCCATACTCTTTCCACCCGCCATGATTTTTGCAGTGTGTTTTAGGGTTTTCAACTTCAGAATAAATTTTTTTTAATTCCTTAGCCGTGATTAGGTCCTCTGGGGTACCTCCATGGATGTCAATTCATACAAAGAGTAACAGCAACAATATTAATAACCAAAGTATGAGAAGTGAGTGATTCATAAGCAAATGCTCACCACTATAACCATCGGTAGCCTGACAATACGTGACCAGCGCCACATTGCCCCGACCTGGAAAAGACTTCCTTCCCTCTGCCCCCAGCAATGAGGTGAAAGAGTATAAAATAACCTCTAGGTCCTAGCCATGTTTCCTCCTGGCTATTGCAAAAATTAACCAGGACAAAGACAAAGAGTATTTCTTGACTGCATGCAATGAAAGTTTAATAAATGTGGCATAATATGAAATAGTAAATAAATCATTAAGATGTTTACTGCGAAATATAATAGAGGAATTCTCGAGGCCAGTCATGGATAATTTTCTCATTAATGAGAATGGTTATAAAATGAAAGTTTTCAGGACAAGAATATACTGCTGTAGTGAGATTCCACCCATATGATAGAAACCTAAATAATTTAATATCATGCTGATAAAAATTGTACTCAAACCAAAACAATATGCACTACCTCAGGGGTCTGACATCTTCTTTTCAATGCAAGAATGTTGGTTGACACTCAACCCAGATGAAGTGAACATCTCGTCTAAACTAATATCCCTTTTCCATATTCCAGAGAATATGCAAGTACTGTAAAAATCTTGTATATCTATGCATATTCAGGAAAATGTGTATTTTATATAAAGTATTGTTTTCTCGAAACAATTTCTCTACCCTTTATTGCCAAATTACCTTTCATCAGGGAATACTCTGATGAGATAAACTATTTTTATATGTATTTTTTCTGACTTCAAGTTTCCCTGCTAATTGTGTTTCCTGCTCATAGATATTTCTCGTGTTGTTTTCTCTGTTTTGTTCATCATCTGGAGGAGCATAGTTTACATAGTAATACACATTATCTATTTATTGAATGACAGGTGAGTGAAGTACTTGTGTGTTAAAGAAAAAAAACAAAATGAGCAGCATGTAACTTTGTGTTAGGCTTCGTATGTGTTTGATATTTGTCCAATACATTGATTCTGTAAATGCACAGTTATGAAACCACAAATATATTTTCCATCCAAAATTACACTTCCAAAACCACCACTTTTGTGCATTTGTATCATAATATGTTACACCAACAGAAATATGTTTATAATAACTACTAATTAAAGTAATAAACAAAAGTCATACTAAATTTTTAAAAACCCACTAATTTAGAAGTTGTTGTTTTTTTTAAATAAAGACAACAGAAAGAGATAGATGTGTTTCCTCGACTTTTTTCATCTTTACTTGTAGCTTGTACACACAATAGACTTCACTGTGTTTCGTTTTATTGGCTATAGGTATATACATATATGATAACATAATTATAACCACTGTATTTATTGGAAATTTTAAACTACTGTTTCTACCTTATTTATATATCTGTCAGTATATTCTTTTAAAATATTGGCTATTTCTTTATTTTCAATTATAATTACAGAAGTACTTTTATTGTTTCCTCAAGGGCTGATCTTTCCTCCATTGAATTCTTCATTTGTTTAGTACTATTGTGTCATGTTGTAACATATGCATAGCTAATATTCTTTATCTCCATTTGTACCACCTTCATTACAGACTGTGATCTGAAATCAGTTCTGAAGAGTAAAAGAATAGTATAATTTACAGACTGTGTTGCTTAAAGAAAAGAATAGATATTTAAATTTAAATTATAAATATTATACATATATATAAAGCATTAAAATATTATGCAGACTTCATGTTGCATAACTCCTTTACAACAGAGTCCTTCAAACAAGGAATCATGACACTGTTCCTATCCTGGATGTTTGCCAATACAGAAGGAGAATGATAATTCATTTTTATAGAAAGTACTGAGTTTATATCCGTAGTTTTGCAACATTTCATCATTAATGTATTTTTATGCTAATTTCTGTCATAGTACTATACATTCTTTTTATCTAAAACTTTGATTCTGAAATATATAATTAAATTCATTTACACCACATTATAAGAAAATGTTTCATTAATCTTGCAGATAAGAATATAAATGAATTCTGAATATATGTATATCTTAATTTGATATTTTAATTCTTAATACATAGTCAAAATATAGTATTTTGAGTAAGCAATATTTTCTGGGTATTTTTATCATAAATTCTTTAATGAATTTGGTATAATACTATAAGGGATACATTTTACTTTCATGCAGCCACAGATTTTATGATAACATCCAAATCTAAAGAACATATGAACGTCAAAATTTTTAACGCAACTTCACTTTGATTCAAATTTCATTTTCGTGTAAGCTATTTTTTTAATAAACCTCTTTAAAAGAAAGGAATACCAGACACCATTTTTTTTTCTTTCTGGTAAAAGTAGTAAAACCAAGTTCTATATAGTCTTGAAATTCTGCTTATTAACAAATGTGACATAATCTATGATCACTGAGCAATGGGATTTTTGCATGCCTTTTCCCTCAAGCTATGTAAAGTTCACAGGAAGACTTCTTCTTCATACTGAGAAAGTAGCATTTGTTTCCTGAAAGCTGGTAGATGTTGGGTATGTAGGGGAGAGGTTTGGGTAGGGCTCCATAAATGTGTTAGACATGAGAATACTGAATATTATCACACCTTATGTTAAGGGGGAAAATCCATGTACAGCTGAAATCTATATACAGAAGGGCAGGGCTGTGGGGAGGTGCAAACCAACCTTTCTGTGGCACTCTTGGGACAGGATCTAATGGTTTCTGGGGGCCAGTGTGGAGCCCTGGGCAGGAGGTGGCAAGGACATTTAGGGCTGTTGGTGCCCCGATGGTCATGACAGTTATTACAGGCTTTAATAATAAATGACACAGGATATTTAACATGAAGATGCTCAACGGTTTTAAATTAAGAAAACAGACAGTGAACTCTTCAAAACATCCATTATTGCAGGTACTCAAGCCTTTGAAGACACACAGGTTTATCTGAAGAGGAAGGCTTTGGCACTATACCTAGACACTTAAATTCTGTTGTCTAAAAGTGAATTTGACATCTAGGTAAACAACTGGTCGACAAAGTCAGTGGAATGAGAGAGCTCGTCAGCTTATTCTAAATGAAACATCTCAACTTGGTCATCTGAATGTCTTTAGATTCTCCAAGTTGTGAGACCAAAGTATGACAGAGACACTTACATTCATTCCTCTCTCATAATACATGATAAAGGCCTAAGATGAATCAAAATTTCCATATAAATAAAAGCTCCAAGGCCGAGTATTCACAGAAGACAAAAGGTACTTTTCAAGACAAGATGTATTGTACATGTTATTGCATAAACATACATAGATGGTATCATACATGATTCTTTTATTTCTCAGTAAAGCATAAAAAAACTTGATAAAGCAATTTAGCAGGTAAAGAGGAAAAGTGTGTGGCTAATGTAATACGTAGCTAATGACAGCATAATTCATTGGGACAAATGTTAGCCCTTAATGAAAATTATCACTTTCCTTTTTTCTATAAAGTACCAATTTTCAATGGATAAGGCTTGAATTGTGTCACAAACAACTATTTCAATAAGATAAACTAGTAATTTGTTTTCAACTTAAGTAGTACTTCATGTAAACAAGCTGTTGTTAGTCAGCAATGAGCTCGATACTAATTAATTAACCAATCTGTTGAATTTTGAAATTTTCAGACAAAAATAAAATGGAAAAAGAAAGAAAAAAACATCATACCAGTAAATAATTCCTTATTTACAGTACCCCAAATTAAATTAACTTGATGCTAGTCACTACTTTAGCTCCATAATCAATGCTGACAGAAGAATATGTAAAATATTACAATACACATAAATACTCTTACAGTACATGACTGTTCAATTAGTTAACAGCATTAGACATTAAAGTGTATTAAAGATCTACACCTTCACTACCTTCACTACATTTCATTGCATCACATCTGAATATCTCTAGTCAAGTCTGCAGACTACTTCCTAAAACTCTAGAGGCCAATCTAGAAAGATGTGGTAATATTCAGATTTAAATTTCAGGAGCCATGGTATGTTAATTCTGTTCATTCCTTCTGAATATGTCTTAGAAGGAAAGAGTTGTTCATAGGTGGAGTGATGGATTAGGTACAGAAAAAGAGGTAGAAAGCTTTAACAGTGAAGATATTTTTCCTTTAGTAGCTAACAGTCTCACTGTAGGCAGATATATCTGCTGTGCTAAGGAGGCAGAGAAATAGAAGAACATATTTTTTTAACTTATTTTTTTATAAATAGATGTATTTATAAAATACATCTATTCATGTATTCAACTCAATTCAGTTGAGTTCTGAATTGGACTATGTCTTTGTGGCTACAAGTGTGACCAATACTAAAAAGTGGGTCAAATGAAGGGAAGGGTGACCTAAAGCTCTCTCAGTGTGGCTACCTCTTCCCTGGGTCAAAATGATACTCTGTGAATAAAGTATGAGATATACAAAGTAAATATTCATCTTTGATCACGGTGCCTCTGTTTCGGTGTAAATTCTAGAAAGTAAACTTCATTGCTTGCCTTGATAAAGTGGTTATATAGTACAAACATTTCATAATGTACTGAACTCCCATAAATCAATTTGAAATTAGTTTACTGTCAAGTTGATAAATCTCATCTTATCGTTATACCTTGAAGGTGATTTAACAAGTATTTCACAGTGTAAAATTTATACCATGTTGGGGAAAGATAAGAAAACAAGTGTTCCCAACCAATGATTATTGCCACATTCATTTATAAATTCTACTATGTTAAAGATCTGAATAAAACTTTGAATATCGTTTATGCGTAATCATAATTCTACTGTGCAAACTCTGAAATCTCTTCAGTTAGGTATAACTTCAATGTACTTTTTGTGGTTTATATAACCAGTTTTTTCTAACACTGGACACAGATCAACAGTCAGTGTCAGTATAAATAGTACCAAGAAGTGTTGCTTATTTATTTTGTTTTGGCTTTTACCACCCATGATTATCTCAAGTAAAGAAAACATATGTGCAGGAAGACATTTAGATTTCTTTCTGGAATTGTCCGTAGTGGAGAATATAATTGATAATTTTCTCCTATTAACCAGTTTCTTGCCTCCTTTAATTATAAAAAAAATTTGAATACTACATTGAGGAATAACATATACACATGGTTATAACTGGGTTCATGAAATTTAAGAAGCATAGTATGCTCATTTATTGTGGATAGATGAGTAAGTAGAGTCATGTGTACTCATAACTTTCCTGGCTTCCAGAAATGAGTTCTATCACAGCATAAAATGATATAATCAAATTTCAGAGCTATCTGCAGAAAGTGCAGTTCATGTTTTTTCACTGGAGGAAAATGATGGTTTTGTCATGCAATTGGAAGTTATAACTATTTGATTCAACACATTTACCTCAACATCTGTAAGTGGATATCTGATATTCTTTTCACATTACCATAGATATAACTATCGTAAAATGAAATGCAGGGTAGGAATTTCTGGCTTCAGCCATCTGAACTGCCCAGCAAGTCCTGTGCTAATGCAGAAATTACCCTACTGGTAATTAGGTAGCATTTCTGCATGGTTCTTCATTTAGTGGAAAGAAGGCCACCCTATGTCTGCTGTTGCACCATGGGGACAAGAAAAACAATATTGCTCCTGCTAGTGACAAACTAGTAGCTACTAGCGTTGCTAACTTCGCTGTATGCTAAATGCTTGGTGCTTTAGCTCTGGTCAGCCAGTTTGCTAGAAAACTGGTCTACATGAACTAGAATTTGATTTTGGGTATCTCTTCTTATGATACGCAGTTTGAGATAACGGTACAAGTCTTGAAAATATGGACACAAGTTGGGGGAAAAAACCACTAATTGCCGATTGCTGGTCACTGAAGAGATGAACCTTGAGAGCTGTGAAAGGACTGCTTCAAGAGTTACAAACAAAAGAAGTACTGGATAAGTGGAAAAAAAAAGTAGATGAGCAGCAGCATAACAACAGCCCAGCAAGAAGCTACATGCTGCCCAGGCTGCCTAGAAACACCATTCTGCAGGAGGAGACCTCCAGCAGAGGGAAGAGGGGTGGGCAGTTGTCACCACGGGAGCCGTGGTAGCAGAAACATTGCAGGATGGTGGGAGCCTGGCATGTGCCCTTTGGCTGCCTGACAGCTCTGATTTCCAGCTTTCCCTCCCTCCCGCTCCTCTGCTTCCAGAGTGCCCTTAGGGGACCTGGGCCTTGCCAGACGGTTGTTCCAGGCTGCACATGACGCTGTAAGTGTTCATGTATGTTCACCTCAGTGTGTCTTTTCCTCACAAATTCTGCGTGTTTTTTAACCAGTAGTTGAGTAGTTATGATTTTGGGCAGCGTTGCTGTACTTTAACATGCAGAAGACAGCCTCTACCCCAGTCTATATTGCAGGCAGCAGAACTGAAACACCTTACTGTTTGGTACCTCCAAAAAAATTTCATTAAAAAAAATAACCCACCCCCCAAAAAAACAAACCAAAAACCAAAAAGAACAAAACCAACAAAAAGCAACAACAACAACAACTACAACCACAACCAAAACAAACAAAAGACAAACAACAAACAAACAAACAACACCCCCAAAAACCCAAACCAAACCATAATTAAGTTTATTTTAAAAATTAAAATCTAGACTAGAAAAAAAAAAAGGAAAGAGTTACTCATGATAATGAGTTCCTCTGAAACTACTAAATTACACATTGGCTAGAAACATAAATATCAGATTCAGGCCTTGTTCAACACTTTACTACTGCTTATTTCAATATAATCATGTAGTTATATTATGTGTTATATTTTAGTAAGGTAAAGTCATACATCATGATAAAATATTTGCTCTCTCTATCTCTCTTTGTAATATCTATAATAGATTACACAGATACATATAAGGGAATTAGTGGCAGATCTTCCAAGTGACTTCCATGTGAACTGTTGAAACTTAATACAAAATTTAACATTCACTTTAATTAAATACTGCATAAAAAATACATTCTTCCTTAATTATAATTTCCTACATTTATTTTAAAATATATATGTTTTTCTGTTTGAGAAGAATATTATCATATTAATATTGAAAAAATAATCAGAATACAACAGAAGAACACATGAAACATTCCTTTTCACTATAACCATCTTCAAATCTGAAATCGCTAAAGAGAAAAAAAAGTCACCCTAATTTCAGTCAATTGGCAAGGTTAGAGATACAGGTATATCTGATTTGCAATGATGATTAGAAAATTAGTTTATGTGTGTTTTTTAAGTGACAAATATAACTATTACTTCTGTGTTTCTAACATGAGAAAGAAGTCTCTTTGGACCTACCTGAGATTGGATGATGAAAAAATGAGGCTAATACATAATAAGGTTGCTTGACTTTTTTCTCTTTATTTTAAATGTATTTTGGCAAGAAAAAGAAGTGTTAAATCTCCTTTAATTTCTTACTCGTAAATGCATTTTATAGTTGCACAAGATCCTGTGTCTGGTTTCTCCTCCCATTATTGCCCAAGCATTTAGAAGAATATGAAGTCCGTTTTTCACCGTAAAAGGTCATAAATGAAATGGAATGCAGCAATGCTGACAACAAACACTTTACAGATCTATCTGAGACCATTTAAGGGCTGTTTACTTTTGGATGAAGGATTACCTATTAAATCTGAAAGAGGTTGCAAGCTGAATAAACACTATCTAGTAGGGTCAGTGCTCCTTATTGTCATGCAGTAGAAGCAACAAGAATGTTCTAGGTAGACCGGCAATGCATCATACATCTAAATCATACTGAAAGGATTAGAAGCCACTGAGTTAAAATGGCACTAACAGAAATAGCAATTTTCAGCAGATTTTTTTCAGGAAGGATATAGTTAAAAATAACAAGGATGATAAAGTCTTTCCTTGTAAAAAAAATGGCAACCTATAATATTGAGAGAGGCGGTAAATGTGATGTGTTAAATATGATTCAAAGCAAGTCACTTGTTGCATCTGTAGGCATGTGACTGTAACAAACTAGTTCATACAATACTCCCAAGTAATTTTAGTAGAGTAACGTTAAAGAAACCATTAAAAGATTTTGTGTCACAAAGATTTTTTTAGGCCATGTCCCTATGCTATTCACACAGGGAAAAAATAAAATCTAGAATGAAGGAAGGAAAGGGGTTTTCAAATTGATATTAAATAAATATGTTTTTATAATCCTGATCAAGAAGGATTATTGAATTATTGAAATGTGGCATGCTTTCAACAGATCTGAGTAAGGCCTGGGAGGTGCAACCTAAAACATGTTTCCATTAGTTGTGGGATGTGTGTCACTATCACATCTCTAAATTAAGTACAGGTTCTTGGGTGTCTTTTAACTGATGTTTCATTGGTTTTTATGTCTGTTGAATAGAATAAGTGTCAAAACACTCTCCTATCTTCTTTACTTGACTGCACCATAGACTATGAGTATACTTGAGCTATCAAGATGTCATCCTTTATCAGTACTCATCTGAAGAAATAATATGTCGTTCTGATTTAACTAGTAAATGTTTTTGTTTTTTTTTTAGAGAGAACAAAATCCAACTCATGTTTAGAGGTAACTCAAATCAATATACTATGAACTTTTTCTCTTTCATGACTAGAAAATAAATTTCTGGGATAGAATTATGGACAGAAATTATTAATTCTCATTTATTACCACTAAAATGACAGCAATTGTTCTATAGTAGAACTTCAACTTCCTTCTAGTGCACAACACTGTGGAAGACATTTACGTGTATGCACTAGTTTGCTCCTCTTACTCTGGTCAGTGCTATAAATAATACAGAATATGCAATGATAAATGTTTGAACTGAACTGTAGACATTTTGCATACTGTAAACCCGAGCTTCTAAGGAGCTATTCAAAGTCAAGTCTTTTTTTTGGGGGGGATGCTGAGTGTGGAATTACCCAGGTGATAAAGTCAGTAAGAAATAAGGTTCATTGTAATATAACACTTTCTTGAAGGCAAGTGTATGATTAATTAACCTTCAGAACTAGATCAATGGTGCCAGGTTATTATCCATTCAGAATGGTTTTGTGTTTGTTTTCTTTATCAACAGGCTATGCTCAGTGGGAAAATTAATGGTAAATAGAAAATTTATTTTCCCTCACTTTGTGCCAAGAGGGTTTAAAATTAGATAATTGTGATAGATTAGACATCTGGCATCAAATCTGACCTCTTTCGCTGTTCTGTTTGAATGTATTGTAGTGTATAACAGCAGTGCCCCCTGCTAGGACAGGTTTAAAGTGCAAGCAATAGAAAAATAATGTTCACACATTATGATAAAAAATTTTGAACATAATCTCAGAACTTCTGTTAGATGACACTTTAAATAGCATCATGGAAAATATTTCAAGCATTTCACTGGATTTGAGTCCATTTGCTTTTACTAGATTGAAAACGGGAGATTATAGCTCATGATGGATTTTCTCTTGAATTCTCTTCCTAAATATTTTAATCTTTTCATCACTGCCAGATTGCAGAATCACAGAAAAACAGAATGCCTGGTTATGAGGGTTTTTTTTCTCTATGACTTATATATTTAATTTTCAAAAATCTTTTTACTTTTTATTGCTATTTAGATTTGTAGACCCATACATAAAAATGTCGAATTCTGTATCCTCTTCTGATTATATTTGAATATATTTTTATTGAGAATAGTAGGATGATTATTTATTTCTGCCAGTGACTTTTGCTCTATTAATCTTCCCTTCTGCTCTGTCACTGATAATGCTTGAGGCTGCAGTTGAGCTCTGTGTTGACTGTATTCATGCTGTTGTTTGTCACCTCATTTATTTCAGTGTTTTCAAGATAATAACCTGTTCTTCCCAGAGAATGGAAAACTCATTTGTTCAGTATGGGACAATATTTTGGTATTAGGAAGTTCAATTTGTTTAGGATATTTTAGGACTACTCTTTATATTTTCTTGAATACACTTTCTCTCTGTTTGTCTAAGTCATCCTTTTGGGGTACATTTTCCCCATTTTAATGTCTTCTTCCACCTTTTTAAGTATAAATTTGGTGATATCCTTTATCTGTCGGTAGATGTGCTGCTCTCACTTTCACAAGCAAATAAACCCATTAAATTATGCTTCACATAATATATAGTGCATGATATGTGTGCTACGTGAGGATAGTTTGTTCTGCTATTGCTACTTTCTGTTACTTTCCGCTCCGCTAAGTAACAACCCCTGGCACCAATACTTGCTGGGGTGAAGCAAGGGTGGATGAAAAGAGATGCAGCGAAGGGATCTGAGGGTCCTGGTGCACACCAGCCTTCCCATGAGCCAGGAATGAGCCCTTGCAGCAAAAGCGGCCAACAACTTCTAGGGCTGTAATAGGCAAAGTGTGGCCAGCAGCTCAAAGGAGAACATCCTCCTGCTCTGTTCAGCCCTGTGGAGACATGTCTGAAGTGCTGGGACCAGTGCTGGATTTCCCAGCACAAAAGAGACATGGATTAACTAGAGGGAGTCCAGTGGAAGGACATTGCACAAAAGGAAGTTACTGCAAAATCAGTCTATTGTATAATTAAGAGCAGTCATCAGAAATATAGGCTGTACCAGTCTAAAGCTGTATCTATGTCTCAGTGACACTCTTTGGGGCAGTCAGAGATACTCTCAGTTCTACCTGTGCTCTCCTCTGAGACTACCTTTCCATTGTAGACTAACAAATTCAGAAAAAACAGTGTACTGAAATATTTTAAAGTGATTCTTTGACAGATGCTGCCATATAATTTCAGGAGCAAAACTTTCAGGACCCCAGTGGATGGTGATGCTCTCACTGTGTTTTCCGTATGACTACAGAGCTGTGGACTTAGCCTGTTACCTTATGAATAAAACCAAATGAGCTTTTCAGATTTTAGAAACAGGGGACTGCATCTCCTGAAGACTTCTTTGCTGTAAAGATGCTCTTAGAAAATCTAGTACACAACAATAGTGGTAAACTATTGCATGTTTTCTGCCAAAACAGTACGAAGACATCAAAGAAGAAACTGATATATGAAGGGGAAGGGGGAGTAGGGTGAAAAGGAGAGGGGAGAGAGCTGACATAGAATTGTTAAGATTAGACAAGATCTCTAAAATCATTGAATCCATCCTCTTGTACTTCACTTGAAAATGTACCTTTGCATAGATAATTTAACATGTCGGGGAGAGAAAGAATATACAAAAGTAACATTATGTCAACTGATGACTAATTTCCAGTTAAATACTGGAGATGCAGGTGGATTGACTTGAGCCTTGGCCAACTTTTTCAACATCTTGCATTTAATGATTCATGAATAAATCAAAGTGAAGAGAACTAAATGAAAATATACTAATTTCTAAGGATGAACACCTGCACATCAAATTGACCATTACACTACTAATGCAAGTCTACACTTTTTAAATATAGTGGTTACTCTATTTTGTGCCTCTGTACATTAGTGGGAGTTTATAATTTTGATTTGTTCTAGATTAATGCTTTAACATTCTGACCCCAAGCTGTCTATTTCATTCCTTAATATGAGGGTAACCTGCTGTAATTCTGCACAGTGTCTTAAGCATATTCTCTGCAGGTAAAAATCAACAACAGAGTGATTAAGGTCAGATCAGTTTTACTCATATGGTATCTAAATAATTATATGACATTTTTTTTTTTCACCAAACTGTGTAACAGTTCAGACTATCTTTTATTCAGCTGCATTTAGGCTTCAAAGATTAAAGATATTTTCTTGGATGGTCTGAGATCTGAAAGCCAAGATTTCACATGTGATCAAACAACAGAGTTTCAAAAGATTGTAGATTTGACTAAAAATTATTGAAGATTTAAGTATCTTTCTAAACATATACTGAGAAAAACTAAGGATTTGTTAGATATAGCAAGACCTCCTTGCACATGAATTTTGCAGCCTCCAGTACAAATCAGGGTTCTTCTTTCCTCCTGTTTCAATACAGAAAAAAAAAGCAACACAAAACTGATAGCTTTTTACTATGTATATGTCATTTGAGATGTAGATATTTACAAATATCTCTTTAGATATTTGTAAAATGCTTGCAACAAAAAACCATTTCTTTCATGACATCCTCAATTAAATGCTTCAAAATAGGTTCTTTTCTGTGTTCATTTTAGAAGATCAGTTCATATTCTGAATGTTTTAAAAAATGGATGTCACAAATGCCTGAAATGGATTCAACCAAAAGGAGTAATCCCTTTTTAGGTCACCCTCCAGCACTCTTTTCTCTCCAGGATGTTAAAGCAGGAAAAACAGTGATGTTAAATTCAGGTATTACATACTTGCAGCTGTAAGTTTTCTGCTCTGGAAAGAAATTATCTTCTGGGGATGTACATGCACATAAAGATTCTTGGATTTGTCCAGTAACACAGAATAAAGCATTCCTGTTTATTGATCTGGTCCTAGATCTTTTTTACTCATTTAATTAGAACCATGACTTCTCCAAAAAGTAGTCTCATGTTTCTACCTTAATAGTTTTGTTCTTATAGCTAAATAGCTTAAACTTTTCTGTATTTATGATCTGGATTTTTACAATGATAGAAAAATCTGAAAACAAAATAAAAACAGAAATATACTTTAAATGGATTGAAATCTTAGTACAGTAACTCATTTCAGTACACTGGTATGTTCTTAATTTCTTCCAAAAGAAAAGAGAAATAAATAAGAATGTGGAAAAAGAAAATTTCCCCTTTGAACATTATTTTATTGTAGTTGATACAGGATAAAATTGTAATATATTCTTCACATACAACAACAGTTTGAAAATATTTACTGCTTTGATTATTAATCACGATACAATAAAGTCCTGTAAATACTAGGTTATAGGAAAAAGCCATGTTCCATGAAGCTGAAAGCCTGCATTCAAGTGAGGAGAAAAATCTATTTATAGATGATTTCCTTTGAATAGCTTCTCCAAATTAACACTCGTACAGATTTTGAAGAAAAAAATCAATCCAATTACATAATTTGTTCTTCCTGAGGGACAGCATATGGAGACAACAGATACCAGTGAGAATATTGAGAAAGTGAAAACTTTATGGTTTCGACCTCAGATACCCACAAAGAAAGTAGAAGGGTGGACAAAGCATGTAACAAATTTACTTAAACAGCCATTGTGATTTCAGGATATTTAAATAGAATTCTATAAAAATAGCAAAAGCTTTTCAAGAAAGCAGACAAAATTGTGAGTAAATTCTACCCTTCAGTGTCTATTTCTAAGACAAGCCAGGGTCTCAGGGGATGTGACAACTTTCACTGTACACAGTTGCAAGCTTCCCCTTCTTGTTTACTCTGTAAAGATCCAAACCCTATTATTAGGCAAAATTTTCAGGGAAAAAAAAATTATGTTGATTTGTTTGACAAGAAGCTCATCAGGACCTGTCAATGTGCACTTACAGCCCAGAAAGCCAACCACATCCTGGGCTGCATCAAAAGAAGCATGGTCAGGACACCTAGGGAGATGATTCTACTCCTCTACTCTGTTTTGGTGAGAACCCACCTAGAGTACTTCATCGAGCTCTGGAACCTTGTGTTGGGTTCTGGTAGCAGGGCAGTCTAGAAGGGTAGCTTCTCTGAGAAGCTGCCACAAGCTTTCTTCATGTCTGACAGAGCCAGTGCCAACTGGCTCCAAGATGGACCCGTTGCTGACCAGGGCTGAGCCCATCAGTGTCGCTGGAAGTACCTCTAGGATAATAAGAATGAAAAAAAGTTATTGCACAGAAGCCATTGTGGCCAAAGAAGAGATGAGTAAGAATATGTGAAAGGAACTTGCTTTACATTGTGTGATGCTGAAGAATTCCATTGGGTAGGTCCTCTCATTTAAATGTGTGCATGCTTAAATATAGCATATAGGCAAGGGTAAAAAAATCTAGTGGTGTGTAAAGTAGATCTCCACCCTAAAGCAGGTTTTTTTCACCTTGACAGTTTATAAGCGAAAGCAGATGCTACAGAACAGAAGATGAATACAAAAAGCAGCTATTTCTGCACTGTACTTAAAAGTGCTGTTGAGCAGGGTAATTCACACCTCCCATCAAGGCCTTTGGGAACTGTTGGGAACCCTGACACAAATAAAGTATTTATTTCACCTTAATGCCTTTCCTTTTTTTCAGGAGTTTTTATATTTAGTGATATACTACTTGTATTTCTCAGCAACTTCTCTTTCTACTTCATATGTACAAAAGAGTGAAGAATGACATGCTGTATAAATTATTTAGTTTATATAACCTTAAAAAAGTAAACAGTTCAAGAATAATGGAAAAAAAATAAAAGCAGTTATTGAGTATTCTAACCATGCTGGTGTTTGGTAATGCATTGATGGAAGAAACATTTGTTATCACTGGTAAATGTAATATGTAAAATAGGAAAGGGGGAAAAAAAAGTTTGGATGTACAGTTTTGCTTTTGAGATATGTTTCTACATGTTAAGTTCAAAAAAGTCATGGAACTATTTGAATCTAAAAATGAGAAATTTTGGATCATCTGATCTATCCAATGAGTATTAAAATACATTCAGTTCTTTTTGAGCATAGTTAGTTTTTACACTCATATTCTGCCCTTTTAGCATCTGGACCATGGGAAATCTTTGTAAGTAGTAGTTTAATTTAAACCTAGAGTCACTCAGTCTGAAGATAAAAAGAAGACTGCCTTCTACACTGAAATACAGTGTAATGGCAAATGTCTTCTGAAAGTTAGACCATACAGTTCTCTCTAGTTCAATAAAATACATATGTTATATAAAATTTAGTCTTAAAAAGAGAATGCAATAGCAGTTTTTTGCTATTTAGACAAAATATTAGAATACAACATTAAAACCTAACATTTTAAAGAAAATGAAAAGGGCTCTGACTTTAAGGGAAATTAAAGAAAAATGCATTCTGTTTCATTAATGAAGAAAAAAATGTGTCAATCTGTGTAGTCCTGTAGGAGATTTCTATCTGAAGAAGCTAAATTGTGAAATAGGAAGCAGTCAGAAAGAACATTTTGTGGAATCCAGACCTGCCTAACAGATATGAAACCAAAATAATGTTTTATGGAGATAATAGATCTTCATGTACTAAAAATAAAGTGGTAAAAGCATGTAACTGATGAACCCTGTGATCCATGCTTCAGTGTTTATGCTGTAATTTAGTTAAAGTGACATGAGAAAGGCTTGTGCCGAACGTTTTGATTAAACAACGTGTGTAGACAGACTCTTCAAACAAAAAGTACATAAACAAAGCGTCTTACCCTTCTGTGTATTCTTTCTATTCTTTCTCTGGATACAAAATCATATGGAGAAGTTCATTCTCCCCTTAGACAGAGTTTTTGATAATGCATTGCCATTGGGATTATGTGTGTATATAGTGGTTTTCTAAGAGTAGATGGAAGGTCTTGGCAGATCGTTTAATATTTTCTCAGAAAGCCTGTCCATGTCTTCTTCTCAGTGTTGCAGATATTCAGTGCATGCTCTTTGCTTTACCTGATGTACACTTCAAGTTTGCAGTGGAGTACATATATATAATTTTTTAATATCAATTATGGATGAATACTGGTTATGTTTAGTGAAATGATTATACATATGATAAGAAACAGTTTTTCTCCCATTCCCTTCTGTATTCCATTTTCTGAAGTTTTCCATTATTCAAAAAATATATTAAAAATAAGGAAGCTTTAAACTAAATAATAATAAAAACCTTTATAATATGGACTATAACTTGATAAGATTGAATAAGTAAGAAAATTGCCTGTATTTAGAGGGGCTTTGGGGAGAGGATTGGCTTTGGAGCTTTTTGGAGATATTGATATTTCTCTGATCTTTTTAGTTCACACAACACCTGGATCAGACTAAAATAATCTAGTGCTATTAAAAAAGTGTTATTTCCATTAGATTAATTTGAATTACTCTAAATTACACTATCAGATTACTTATGCAAAACAAGCCATGGGAGCAAAGGAAGATAGAAGTAAGACAAATAGCAAAGGGAGAAAAGAATGGTAATTTCTTCTTTTTCTCTCAGAGGGATTGCCCCTTGATGTGTTTGTGAGAACTGATTGGGAAATCTGACAGCTTTAGCTACATAGATAGCTTGATTGCAGTCTGAACCAAAGTTTTTTAGTTTTTGTGCTTACACTTTTTACCAAAACTAAGTTTGAGAGTCACACACGGATAAAATTAAAAAGAAAATTGAAGTAGCTAGTTAGAATTTCAGGAAAACTCTACAGAATACAAGGCAGGTCCTTGACTTTATTTTGTTTCAACTCTTTAACAAGACAGTCCAAATGGGTCTCCTGTCATTTCTGGAGGAATACGAAATCTCCGGTGAGCAGAATTTTTTCGATAGAAACATGTGCTCCTGTTCATAATCTTGTCTAACTGAACAAAGAGTAGCCACTGTATCTGTGTGGAGCAAGGAACTACTAAAGATGAAATTTATTATGGTCCCGTTAATATGTACAGAAATTTTGCATGTCATCTGTCTATCAGCTATTACAGACTCTATATAAGATATGGCTGGAAAGGATGCAAATAGTTGTAAGTGAATGTCACCATACTTCATACCAGGTGTCCAGATGAAACCTTTCCAGGGGTTACTGTCTGGAATTATAAAAAAAGTTTAATGCCTGTTCAAATAGAATATTTAAGACCCTTAATATTGAAAAGCCATATCTTCTTATTTTTATGAAAACTTTCTGGACTTCACAAGTTGTTTAGACATTTAAGAAAGCAAGCAAGAAAAGGATAACATGAGTCATTTCTTGTCTCAAAGTATAGCAGGAGTAGGAACTGACTCTCAGCTTTTATGTAACTGCCACAGACTCATAGTTTATTGTATAAACCAGACTAAATTTTATCTGTCCTACATTTTTTCTCCATATGGGAGGTTTCAGCTATTTCAGGATAAAACAAATACAACCTTCATCCATTTTGTGGAAACTGGGTTATTTTGCCAAAAATAACCTAAAGCAAGATTAAGTTTAGAAGGTAACAGAGATGATAGGCCAGTCCTTATAGAGTTTACTTAAAGTACACACACAATTTAATTTTCGATTTCAATGTTAAAATTTCTCTCAATACAGTTGAGGCCCTTCGTCCTTTTCAAGAGCAATGTTCTCAGCTCTTATACATTTAAATCTTCCCCCAGAACAGTGCACACTGTAGTAGTTTCTACAAACCCAGATATTTTTCACAATAAGAGAAAAATTCAATACAAGAATATGGACATCTAAGTGTAGATGTCTAAGTGAGAGTTACAGCCAACACAGTATGTTGCATTTAACATAAAGCAGTGAGTAGAATAGAAGAAGCCTTCACATCATCACGAAAAAGGTGCTTATGTTTGAACAGATGAACAGGCAACATTTACTATCATTCATCTATTTACAATCGGAGCTGATATCTAGACACTTGTATTTATGTTTCTATAACATGAAGATTTGAATAACTTTGAGGAGAAATGATGATGGGATGGAGTAAATTAACTAGAAGGTCCATTGTAGATGTTCATGAAACATATTTCTGGCCTGATGAACAAAAAAGGTCTTTGGTCTTCCTTATTTGAGGAGTGATTTGACTACGATGTTTTTTGTAAAAGGCCAGAACAATGTCAGAAATTGCTGTTCAATGCAATTTTTTCTTAATTTATAGAGATAGTGATTTTTGATATGGAGGTAAGGGATTAGGTAATCTATTCCTTACTTTCCGCAATCTTTTCCTTTTGCTTTGAATGCAAAGCTAACGCAGATAGATTTTCCTCAATGAGTTTTTCTTTGGAGTTTTTAGCTTCTTGTTTATGTTGCTTTTTGAAGTCATAAAATCTGAAATCCCATTCAGGATTTAATATAGAAGTGGGATGAACAGTTTTAATTAGCCTCCAAATTGCTTTGGCTAGTCTAAGTTAGAGCTTAGTTTCTTTGACAAACAAGTTTTAGAAAAACTCATTGCGCTGTTTGGATTTGGACTGTAGATGCCTGTGTTCTACAATTACTGTAGTTAAGCTAAACCTTGATCTTCAAGGAACTGGCAAGTATCGTGATTTTCTCTCAGAGAAGCTAAAGCAGAAATTCTAGACTAAATTTTCTTCTACTCTACTGGATACAGTAGAGCAACCCTCTGTTTGTTTGTAGTTTGGTTTGGGGTTTTTTTATTTTTTTTTATTTTTTCTATCACTGTTAATGTCTTTTACACCTCCTGCAGTTAATTCTCAAAGGTTGTATCCTTGGCAGCTTGGTTTTCCTGCAATATACTACAGGGAAAAAAATTACTCTTTCACACCATAGTGTTGTTGCTAGCACAAGAGTTCCGTATGAACACCTGAGGACCCATCCTATCCATACTATCATTCAGTCTTCAGAGAGCACATTCAAGACTAAAACAGGGCTATTGCAGAATCAGAACTATGAAATGGATGGTTTTTGAAAATGGTGCTGTACATTGTGATTTCTCAGACCCTCAAGGACAATATTCTCTCCTGTTATCCAGATATCATCCAGTAATGAGAAAATAGCAACACCTCACCATCTCCTTGTCACATATCTGCAGGAAATAAATAATGAATGTCCAGAAATAGCTTTGTTCTTGGTATACTGCTCCAGCTCTCAAGGAGGCTGTGTTTAATGTTGTAGTCTCTAGAAAGACTTGTTTTTAAACTGAATATACCTTTGTCATACCAGATCAGAAAGTATTAGATGCAAACTAATTCTGACCATGTTAGGCCTCTGATTTGGTCATAATGATGCAAGTAAATTGTCAGATTTGATAATGAGTTTAATAAATGTTTGGAGAATAATTAAATATTTGAATGGTAATTATTTTCTGATAAATAGGAATTCATAGGAATGAGGAAAATCTACCTGTTTCCTGACTTCCTGTGCCCTGTCAATCTCTCTACATCCTGACTCTTGCTTCTTTGATTCACTCAGTTCTGATTCTGAGCCCCCTCTCTCCTAGAGCACTACTCTGTAGACCTACATTTCAAACATCATGTAGAATTCTTGTAGGTATTGTTATTCTCTATGTGTTTTATAGTATTTCTTTATGCATTTTCTACCCTGTGTTTTATAAGCATGTACGATAGACTGTTCTTCACTTTCTGAAGTGTAGTGTCAGGTTCTGACATTAACCTACAACCATATATCCAAGGGAACTTCAACTCAAAGTACTGAGCTAACTTATACTAAAATTGTCAGAGATGTCTTGGAGTCAGTTGCAAAACTGTATGAACTTTAATAAACTATGTAAGGTGGGAGAAAATTAATCAGAGAAAATTAATGAGAGAAAACATAGTTGAACTTATTTAATAAGGGGATTTCACAGTTAAATTCATTCTTTATTAATGCATTGTCTCTCTGGTTTACACTATTCTATATACAGAAAATTGAGAGAAAGCAAAAATAATAATAAAAAGATTTTACTATAAATCACAGGAAAAATATTCTATATTGTCTGAAAGAATAAAAGAAAATGTATTAAGATTTTTCAATTTGTCTATTATATATTAAACTAGTCAAGAATTTTATCTCTTTTATTGCTGGATGGTCTGTATATTTTCTCTTTATATGAATGCAAATCAGGTTACAGATACCAGAGTATCCTTACTTTTAATGAGTTTTCCTGTTGACAGCTATGCTGACCAACATCTTACCTTAGTCAACTGTTAAAACAAATCACAGATTCTCGATAGTTGATGACTGAACACTGAGTCTTGTACTGAAGAGGAATGCTACAAGATCAGTTAAGTAAATATTCATTGGAAATCATAGAAACGACAAAAGGGATAGTAGGATAAGAACCAGATAGATTTTATTTAAGGAGTCTAACATGCTTACCTTATTAAGAAACCAGGAAAATACCAAATATACTTAACTATAGCTGTTACTACTTAACTAGATTTAAAAAAACATAGGACTGTAGAATGGTTTGAATTGGAAGGGATCTTCAAAGTTCATCTTGTCCAATCCCCCCTCAGATGGGCAGGGATAGGTTTCACTACATAGAGTTGCTCAAAGCCCCATCTAATCTTGAACACTTCCAGGAGTGGGGCATCCACAACATCCCTGGATAGCCTGTTTCCCCACCCTCATCTTAATAAAACAGTCTAGCTTTTATCCAATCTAAATCTGCCCACTTTCAATTCAAAACCGTTGCCCCTTGTACTGTCACTACAGGCCTCAGTTTAACTTAATTGGCAGCTAGAACTGGAAACTCTTTAGAGAAAAGAACTTATGTTACAACATCTAGTGCAAACAGAGTTCATCCATCACTTCTTTCTCCTTCCACAAGTGGGCTGGAGTAACAGCATCTTGTTTTATACAGTTTATGATATTTGGTGTCTGAAGCTGGTCTTGAAGTCAGATAATTTTCTGATTGCCTAAACCAGAAACTATTGGATAAAACATTAATCTTTCCATAAGTTTCTAAGAGTTTTGATATGTCTTTGTACAGTTGGGAGGTGGGGAATATGTTTTGTCTTCAGTTTAGGAATTTCTTGTTTCAAAAATTAGGAATTTGTAGCAACAAACTAAATAATTGCAGCTTTTTCCTCAGCTCTTTATATATTACTTTTCAAATCTCACTTTCATAAAATAACTACAATAAAGCTGTTTCTGCACATTAGCAATGCGATGAATATTCAATAAAGGAAGATCAAGATTGATATTTTATATAGTGAGTTAGTATTCTTCATCTTGTTTCTATAACTACAATAAGCAGTCCAACATCAATATTCATCACGCATTAAGTTCTATTCATTTATTAAACAGTGGATGATTAAATTAAATACAACTTCAGCATCTCATTTGACTCTCAAGTCTGAAAGCCTGAAAAAAACACTTAGATGGAAATGCAGTTTATTCTGCCAGTATCCTATACCACTATAATTTCTTTCTGCTTAGAAGGTCAGTATTGTGTATTTCACTCAAATACACAACCCCCCAGCATTCCCACCCTCTACTCAGACACTTGTGAAAAACATTGTATTCAAGAACTTGGTGATATTGGACAGGCTATGTCTGCTTTAATAGGGTTCCTACTTAGAGAAACCTGAGATAAACATTCTTGAGAATCTATATGTAATTAGTACAACCTGCAACTTAGAGTACCTTGGAGCATTCTCAGTGAGATCCAGTAAGAGCCCTGCACTGGCTCACTCTCACCTCACCCTATCCTCAGTGAAGAATACCCTTACCAATATTCCTAGCTCAAAAGTTCTAGAACAAAAGTTTTAGAATGTAATGCAAAAATATAGCAGACATAAGCTAAATTTATTGCATGAGTACACTCACCATTCTGATCTGGAAGTGTTTCAAGACAATTTTTCAACTATTCCATGAAGCAAATTAATGTAATAACGAGGAACCATAAGTTGCTAAAGCTTTTAAAGTCTGTAAATTAGTGAAATTTTCTTTAATCTTATTTCCCCCAAAAGCATATAATGCCCCTATGAAATGATAACTGTGCACTTTTAATTATTACCAGTTTGTACTAAAGGAGTGCCAGTGTTAGTGTACTGTTTGGTGAAGCAAACCTCATTACGAAAGTAGCACAACTAAAATTATTTTATCCAGAGGCATCTCCTGTTTATAATAAGTCTATAATCATCATTACTTTTGTATTTAGTTATGAGACAAAATTGTTGCTTCATAATAAAATCACTAAGTAAAACTAAAATACCACCCTACTTATATACCAACTGCTAATACTTAATTGTTTGGAACATATTATACATTTATATATGTAGTTCCAACAAAATACTGTAGAGACAGAACGAGTGTTGATTTTGTAATTAAGACCTAATTTTCATACATATTGAGCTATATGTTAAATGTAAATTAAAAAATGGGTAGTGACTCAAAACTGCATGGTAGTTTTTAGTTATTTATATGTGATGCTCAACAAGAGTCCCGAGCTTTTCATACTGT
This sequence comes from Corapipo altera, assembly GCF_003945725.1. NCBI lineage: Eukaryota > Metazoa > Chordata > Aves > Passeriformes > Pipridae > Corapipo > Corapipo altera. The sequence goes on from NW_020884872.1 coordinate 22,082,282, forward strand.
ATAAGCACACCTGGAAATTACTTGTCTGCTTCATGATGGAAATGAACAGAAATCACTGTCTTTGTATTGATGTGACTTATGAGCTGGATGTGTGGAACATAATATTTCTTCTGGGTAGTACCTGTAATTAGGAAACCCAAGAGTGCTTTCAGGCTCTTACAGTCCTGTGCATACCCTAACTGAGTCTCAGGATGACACCAGGTAACAGCTATTGCCAGATGACAGTTATTCACTACACTTTCATATATCATAGAAGGAGATGCTAAACAGGTAGACAGTGATAAGAAAGTGAATAGTCAATCTTCACATCATAAAAAATAAGTCTGCATGCAGTCTTTGCCACAGGAGGATTAATTCTACTTTGGACTCTGTTCCACTCTTGTCAGTATGGCTTGACATGTTGTCATACTACTAAGGGCAGTAGCATGAAAGAGACAGCAGTTGCTTTGGACCACCTCTTTAGAACCTTAGTAGGTAAAGAAGGGACCTGCTCAGTTGCAGAGTTCTACAATATTTACTATATGATCAGGTAAATACACAAACCTTTGTTTTGTTTTGTTTTGTTTGTTCTGTTTGGCTAGATTGTGTCATTCAGTATAAATGAACATATACCATTCAGTGTTACGTTATATTATACCACTGTGTATATGTTTATATAATTCAGTGTGTAATTCAGACATATAAAAGAAAAAGAATTATCCAACTTCCTATCTTTTTTACCTACTTTTGCATTTTTATTTTTTTTCTCACTAGTGGAAACTGCGTTGAATCTAGAGCTGAACTAAACATTTCAGTGAAAACTGTAACCTAGTGTTTGATTATGGTATTACTAAATGAATGTGAATCATAAGACTTTGCTTGGTTTGATGTATATAAGTGAAACAAAGTTTAAAAAAGCACAGGAATTTAAGCAGTATTATGAAATGATCATTGGAAAGAACATTTCCACTATGAAAAAAATCAAGCCTACCTGATGTTGGAAGTTAAATGATATCAGAATGATATTTTGGTAGGAATTAATGTCTCTCTAGTTCAGTATGTTGCATATAACTGTAGCCAGTAGTATATTCTGGGACAAATAGTAATTAAGAACACAAGGAACCTGTGTCTTAGTCAACTCTGTCTTAGTCATCTATGGCTCAAGAGATTTTCTCTTCCGGAGCCTGTATCTTTGCAATTGATAGCTCTCCGTGGCCTTGCCTGTTCTTCCATGAATTTGCCTGACAGCTTATAAAACCAATTGAAATTATTAGCTTCCATAATATCCTGTAGCAATTTGTGCCATAATGAAATTATAAATTGTGTGATGGAGTACTGCATAATGTAAGGCACTGTATCGAGGCTGCAGCATAGTGGCAGTTACCACAAAGGCAGATGTTAGATGGAGTGGGCTGATCCCTACCATTAAAGCAGAATCTTAGTGTTGAGATCAGATCGAAGAACAAGTAGTTCTTCTCACAGAAGCAGTCTCCCTTCTGTGAGAGCAAAAACATCTGTCAGATATGCACTCAGAACTCAGTAGGCGAAGCCCTGTAAGGGCAGAACTGATGCAGGCATGCATTCCTCTGAGCACAAGAGCTAAAAGTCACTAGAGAAAGTACGGTAAGCTCATCTCCAACAGGCTCTTACATTTGTATTAAGGATTATCCAAAGCTAGAACAAAACAAACAATAAAAACCTCATATTTATTTCTCAAAGCACATCTATGATCTGTAGAGCTGTTTACATTTTTTTCTCCACATCATAACTATTTTTTTCATTTTTTAATCTGGAAGAAAAACTATATTAAAAAATACTTTTGAGATATTATCAACTATAATTTATTAGAGAAAAGCAAAAATACATTGATCTGTCTTGTAACATGTAGATCTTGAGAGCATGAGGTATGGTAATTGCTTTTGTGCTTTAGTTTTCATAGTGAAGAGGTTCCTGGATATTTGTTTATCATGTTTCTAGGTGTGTGTTACTATGGAAATTTAAGTAGGTGTTTCTCTAGCTTATTCTGTCATTCTTAGTTAGCCATCCATAACTACTGGTATCAAGCTGCTGCCTAATTTAGCTGGAAAGTCTCACAAGAATGTACTTTATGAAGAATAGTAGTTAAAACCAAAATAATTGAGAGTCAGATGAGCAGAATTCAAATAGCAATACTAGGAAAAAAGGAACTAAACTACAGTAAAATGAGGATGCCTCTACTGGCAGACAAACAGACAGTTATTTCAGAATTTTTTTGTTTGTGTAATTTGGAAATCAAATCCAAGGCTAAGTGAGATAAGGATTTAGTGTATGAAGAAGAAATAAAATAGATTTTATGTGGTGCTTCTATTTGATAATGAATTATTGGATGTATCTTTTCAGAGTTATTGGTAGGAAATACGGCTTTTGCAAAGGCTATAGTTAAGAACGCCCTGTAGCAGGATGTTCTGCCTAGAAGGGGGTAAAACAACTTGAACAATGCAAAGTTATCAGTGGTAAATGAAGAAGGGGGCTCATGCTGCTTTTGATGTTGAATAATGTTGAAATTAGTCTTATTCATCAATTGTAAGGTTAAGCATCCTATAGTGAGGTGAAGATGTAGCAGACCTAGCAAAATACTCAAAAAAAGGAACAAACAGTGATACTACTGATAACTTATCTAGAGCTGACTCAGCTGGCTTCCAGACATATGACTGACAGTCAATCACTTTATACTATAAAAGCCTAGTACCAAATTTAACAGCAGGGTCTTCTAATATATTCCTCCTTGGAGTGTGTTGTGGAGATTCCTCCCTTGAGTGGGGATGCCCCTCAGGGTTACTCCTCCAGGCTGAGTAAAAAAGATTTACTCCCAGTCATTGATATGAGTGAGTAACATCAATCTCTATGTAATAATTGGTTTTGCTAGGTTTAATACAACTGCTTTAAAATTGCTTCAATATTGCTTCATAGTGCACTATATTACAATAGAGCCTGTAGCTCCTATACTGTGTAGTAAGAAATCCTGATACAGGTTTTTTATTTAATTATTATCATAATAAATAATGTATATTTATATATATATATCAGGTTTGCTGTCTTTAACCCTACGAGGCAAAGTTGTATAAAGGTTCAACTACACCTATGTAATCTTTAGAATATTGACAGAGTCTGTGGCTGAGATTGGATCAGGTACACCAAACTCTTCTCTGAGAAGGAGTTTAGAAAGTGAGGAGGTCCTTTCTGCACCTTGTGACTCAATGGGAGGGCTTCTTTAACTAACTTTATCTGAAGCTCCTGCTCTGCCCACAACACCGCTGGCCCACAGGTTTTTATATTTGAAGATGTATCTGCATAACAGCAGTCCTGTGCTGGGCTCTAACTCAAACATTTACTGATCCAACAGACTTATTAACTGTGTTGTGCCTGAGTTTATACACATTTGATCTTAGTCTTTTAATCTGAAAACAGTGATATGCTATTACAGTCAACAGATTTTGGATGAAGGCAGTTTTGGCTTTGGAAAAATTAAAATATTGTCAGAAAATATAAAATATAATGCAGACATGGTCATTGTTGATGTCTGATTACTTTCGTTACCTGAATTTTCTTTGCACCAAAACCCTCGTGGAAACAGAAAATGGCTGTTACAATGGACTTGCCTAGAAATGGGAAATTTCAATTTAAAGTAATCAAAAATATGTTCTGGAAAAACTACTTTAATATAGAAAAATAATGTAAGAATGCAACAGTCTTGCAGCCAGAGAGAGAATAAACAGAAGGGTTTAGATATGACTTGGATGAGCAGTAAGATGGTAGAGATTCTAAATATACATAATTGAAACCTTTAATCATAATATTTTTTTTTGTTCTCAAGTACAAAAGTCAGTGAAGCAAGATGGGATTTTTTTCACTTCTTTTCAGTTTTTTATGTCAGTTCTACTTCTGACTGCTTGGGGCAAGAAGTGCCATTTTGGATGCTGTACTAAGTGCTTAGATAACTATTGTACGTTGTTGGGAGTTAAGATTTGCATTTGTGTTTTCTAATGCTCTTTGCTTGTAATTCAAGCAATACAACATTTCATTAAATGTAAATGTCATGTAAAACACTTTAGACATTCAACTGGAACAAAACAAGCACTTCATGTCTTTGAGTAACAAGGTGATATACAATAACACAAGATCATCAGAAGAATAAACTGGTAGCTATGTATTACAAGACATTAAGTCATAGTCAGTCACTGCTCATGAAGTAGAAAGGAAAAAATGTAAATTCATCCATTACAAATGAGGACATTTGCAGAAAATCTGTTGATTTAGTGAAATTCATTAATACTTACATGGATTATGTGCTATATTTTTTGTTCTGAAAAAAAAGATGTTATCCTGATTTTGTAGAATAAGAACAACTCTGAATATTGCTATACTTTGTGAAGTACTACACACATAAAAATGCCTGCCTTTTTTGATTCTTCGTATGATGAATCAATTGAGTATATTGTATTTACTAGTTAGGGGGGTGTCATAGAGCAACTGAAATAAAGGGCACAAAAAGACCTCTACATTTTACAATTACCAAACTAATTGCATTGTTAGAGTGTAAAAAGCAAATCACAAAAGACATTGTCAAGACTGTCATCACCACAGAAATCTAAAGAGCTGAGAATGAAGTTATTCCTTACAATCTAGATGGTTTTGATTTCATGAGATTGAATAAATGCATATCATCCTTAAATCAATTGCATGACTTCTATATATAAACCCATTCTTCCCTAAAGCCTAGATTTTTCCATTTATTTGCTACTTCATTTTCCTGCAGATGAGCTGAAGATGAATTTGACCAACACCACTAAGGGGGAAATCCTAAGTTTGCGGAAATGCAGCTCTCAGTAACAGTCACTGTGAGCAGTACGGCTGGGCAATGAGGTCAAGAGGGCTGCTCTACCCATCTAGAACAGAAGGTTGGTGTCTGTGGCACCTGGTAGGAAGCTGGGAAAGGGCAAAGGAGGGATGTATTCCCAAGGGGAATATCAATGGACATAGGCAGTTTCTAATCTTACGTAAATACACACTAGTACTTCACTTACAGAAATTACGCTTTTGAAAATAGCAGTGTTCAAAAAATAAACTTCAGTTTGAAAGATCAGAAGATTATGGTGTGTCAATAACCATAAAACAGATTGTGAGCCTTAGCCACTGCAGAAAATGTAAAAATGATTTTTAAAAGAACTTTTCTAAAGTCATATTTCACATATATGCATATACAAACCCACACACAAGACATAGAATAGTTTACTATAACTTATAATAATAACAAAGAATTTATCTGAGTTAAGTTCAGTGATGGACTACAGTCAAATAGTTTATCTGAGGCTCTATAAAATTTTTGTTGTGGGGGATAAAGAGCTCACTAAATGTTAGTTGTATCCAAAGAAGTATTCATTTTTTTTTCCCAAGATGGTGACAAATATATGAATCTGCTACATTCTTAACTCATTTTTAAACAAAAATAAGAAAGCATAAAATGGCTATCGAGGTTTTCCTTAAGAGACTTGATGTTTGGAGACGTTTTTTCTTGTATCCAACCATAATACTTTAAGAAGAAACATATAAATTTTAGTGCATTTTCACCTAGATTTCACTAATTTTCAGAATTCCATATCTTTGTTTAAACTTCTGTGTAAAATTGCATCAAGCTAAATTTTTAATACTATAAGTTTGTGACTTTTTTTTCTGCTGACAAAATTAATTTCTCTGCATTGCCCTTAATATGTTTAATGCAAACATTACTTTACAGCTGAGTTTTGCAGTTTTGTTTAACTGTGTTTCTCTTTTGTGCTAAATTATGAGAATTTTTTTCTTTTTTTTTTGTTTTATTTTAACAGTATTTTAACCTCAGTGCATTTTTACTCTTTTTTTTTTTTTTTTTTAAATTAAATAATATATTTTACTTCAGGCATTCACTGGATCATAAGAATTAAAGTTACTTGCCAGAAGCCATGGTAAATTGCAGATTAATATTTTCCCTATGAGCAGAAAACAAGAAAGAGTGGTGGGAACTAAAACATCATAATGTACTGTCTGAAAGTACTGTGTATATATGTATGTACTGTAGGCAAATGTCACCACAAAACTAATTTTTATAATATCTATGACTTTCTTTAGAGGCTATTTCATACTATGCTCAGATACTTCTCACTTCCCAGGTCTCTTCCACAGTGAAAGAAACACACTTGTATGTTTGAATAATTTGCTTTATTATTTAGTTTTCAGCATTTTCTCTATCAACAGCAATGTTTAAATGGCATCAGACATACTTTTAATGATTTAATTAATGAAGCAGATGTGTCTGCACAGTCAAATTACACTATACTCTATAATCTAAGATAGATTGTGGTTTGAATTTCTTTTCTTCATGTCATTGTCTCATCAGACACTTTTCTTCCTCAAAAAAGCTTTTTTCTTTTCCGTCTCTTTTCTTACTTGCTTGTTGTATACTCTTAGGAAAATACTAAGAGATTCTGAAGTAATAGTTTAAATTCAAATAATCTTTCTATGATTACAATTTAGCAGTAATCAGTATACACTCCTGAATAAAGGTTATCTTTTGTAAAAGAATGTAATGGTTTGAAAGCCCCAAAATCCAATGCTCGAGCCCAAGCCCCCCTCCCACATCTCATCCCAGTGTGAGATGGGTTTTCCAGACACCACACGAGACTCAATATGGGGGAAAGGGATTATATTACAATGACTGTACAAATAAATATTATAACACATCATATACAATCTTTACTATCTCTTCTATGATAAAGTAGTATTTACAATGGATCGAATCTCTTCTCCCTCCAAATAAAAGTCCAGGAGGGAAGAAGGAAGAGATCCTTTCCACTCTCAGAGCAGCAGTCTCTCTAGGGCAGCAGTCTCTCTCTCTCTCTCCCATGCAGCAGCTGTGGTTGGATCTTTTATCATTACACACGAGGGAGGCCTCCAAACCCCTCTTGGCCCTTCGACTCCAGGCGAGGGTCTTTCTCTTCCGTGGGCTGCATTCACCAGGACAAAGGTCGCTTCACCATATCATAGCAACAAAGTGCAGAAGCCTTCGTGATGGTCCTTATCCTCAGGGGATTCAAACTCCCTTGCAGAGCTCCCATGCTCTGATCTCAGGCTGCTAGCTTAGCAGCAACGGTGGGGGGGGCGAAGCCCTCCTCTGCATTCCATTCTGGCCATCCCAGTCCAGCTCCAGGATGCCTGAGCTTCTCAGCTCCTCTCTTTCTGCAGTGCATGCTGCATTTTAGGACTCCCATCCAGTAGGAGTCCACCCCCTCCACTTTAGGAGGGATCTCAAAAAGAGTTTGGGGATTTTGGTTTTCAGTTCTTACCCCACCACTCTGTCCATAGAGATTAGTTCTGCTCTGTGCCGGCTCTCTGTTTGTCTCTCTCTCCTGCAGGAGTTATCTCTGTGTTGCTGCATGCCTGTCTTTGCTGCTTGTTCTTATCTCTTCTGGCTCTCTGCCATAGCCTCCAGTCAGTGCTGTTTCTGTCGCTGCTCCTGCTGCTGCTCATGGTAGAGAAAAACTTCCAGCTCTTAGCTACAGATACTTAGCCCAGTCTAACACCGTTCTAAGTCCCTGTAGCCCCCCAGCCAGGGGCTGGGGGGGCCTAGCCCCCAAAGGGGCTTCTGCCCCTTCTCCTCATGGCTTTACAACATGGCCACCTCTCCAACAACAACTACTACAACCTTCTTTTCTGGTCTGGTGATATATTTTGCAGAAGTGCTCATTGGTTCACCTAAGAGTCACCACCCCCTGGGGGGTTACCATTTTGTAACTCTAGGGGGAAAACTGTTTTTTCCCCCACCACAAATAATAAACAGTTTTGAGGAGTCTCAGATGACAAGAAAAGGATCTTTGTTGATGTTTCCCTCCATTTTAGTAAATTTCTCAAACTTTGTGTTTATTCACATTTCCTATGATGCTTATATGTATATATAAAAGAATATGACAACTTCCTTTGTATTAACAATCACTGTGGTTATTGTAACTTGGAATCCAATTTTAAACATTACCATTCCAACATGTCAAGTATTTTCCTTGCCATTAATATAGGCAATTTTTGTAACGTCTGAAATGTCATGGATGTCTTTTTGCGTGCACATGGATATTCCACTTGTGCAGAAGGCTCTCACTGGTTCTCTAGCTTTTTTTCCTGTTTTGTATTATTTGCAAGTAAAGGAAACTGCAGGTAGAATAGATGGTTAGGATATTGTACTGGACCTGTAGGTAACCTTTTGTAGCTTCTCCTGTTCTTTACAAATAAGGACTTCATGCTGCAGCCCTTTGAATTCAGGAATAACTGCTGCTTCTGATAACATTGTTTTCTCTAGTCTATGCTAGTTCATTATTTTCTCTATGGAAAATGATGTAATTCTTAAAGGAGGCATAAATCTTTCATTTTGCAGTAAAGAAGGGAAGAGGAGAAGCTAAGAAAACTCTTCAACCTCCTTGTCTGCTCAGTTTATCACTGGGGCTTTGCTGCTACCCAGAACTTTTTAAAACTATGTAAGAGAAAGGGCAGTGGCTCCTTCTTCTAGTCAGAGAGTACTACTCATCCATGGAAAGTTTATTTGTAACACAACTTTCTGCCAACAAATCTCAGTACATACTAACTAAAATCAATGTAGACAGAATCACATTTCTATGACATTTAGCTTGATATTCTAATAAGGTATTCAAAATTAATTTATTTGTTTCAAGTACATTTTAATGTTAGGAACGGATATTTATTATTAAATTGCTTATTTTAGTGATTTGGGGAGTAAAAAAAAAAATCACCACCTAATCTTTGAGACTACAGAAGAATTGTGCTGTTCAATATTAAAAATGGCCTTCTAGGCATGGGTTGTTAATTTTCTTTTATTTACAAGAATAAATTCAAATTTCATCAAATTAAATACTGTAAAACCTTATAAAATCAAAGTATTTTAAATTGAGATCTCATACATTTTGAATCTGATCAGCAGAGCCAAATTAGCTCAACCAAACTGAATTCAACAGCTTTTAATACCAACAAACAAACAAAAAATACAAAGCAGGAAAGTAGAATAGAATAAAATTAAGTATAGCCTAAATACTATCTCTTATCTGAGTTTCATCTCTGTTTTCAAAGAAAGAAATTATATTGATTGTAGAAGCAGGGGCTGAATGCCTAAAGGGAATGAATATCTATTGTCCTAATGGAGTTATAGGCAAAACTTTTAAATTTGCAGAATCTTCTCGTCATAAACATGAAATAACTGTTACATGACAATGTAGTTCTATTAAACAAACAAACAAACAAACAAATCTTAAAAAAAATATCGTTTTTTGTAGGTGAACACTGGGATTACAAAGCCTGGAAAGAACAGCTTTAGAAACGGGTCCATCACAGCGGTGACTTCCTGGGATCGAGCGAAGCAGAAAAACAACATCTACTTGCATTTTCTATTGTACGGGTTCTCCCTGAGCTGTGTAATTTCCCCGACCCACATGGCCACATTCGGAACCATATTGTCTCCCCTTCCCAATCACGGACTCCGCCCCTGCACAAGCAGGAGAGGCTACCTCACCCACCTCTCCCCAGTCACTGGTTCTGTTACTGGAACATGATCCTCCTGTATCCTCTATTGATCAGTAGAGCCCTCAAGCCCGTCCCTTCCCTCTGGACCTTGACCCAATCACGCCCTTTCTTCTTGCCCTCCCCCAGAGCCCATATGAACCGCTGGAGTTTCGAAATACAGGTCTTTTCACCTTGGGACACCGAGAGGAAACTTGGTCACTCCCTCCTCCTGCCAAAGGGGGACTACACTACTGAGTTCTTCTCCAGGAAACCTCTAGCGGAGAGTCCACAATCAAGATCTGTTAGCTTTTGTATGTATGTAAAAACATATGCAGAGAGAGAATTACTTGGAAAGATAAACCTCTCTAGTGAATAAAAAAAGAGAAAGCCAGGTGAATTGAAAGAGAAACGGATTTCTAATGTCCCTTTCCAGGAACACTGGTAGTATCAGGAGATCATGAAACATTGACTTCTCATCCTTCTTTATTTCACTCTTTGCAATGTACTGTGGCAGGTAGTTTCAAAACAATATGCAAAAAGAGTTTCTGGTAATTATGGGAGAAGTAAAATAATATGGAAAAAAAAAAAAGAATAGTCATAACTCCAGCTTCTAAAGCCTTTATAATTTCTATATTGCTAAAGGGTCAGAAGAGGAAAAATCAATGTGACATCAAAATCTGGTCATATATATCATAGTAGCAAGAATCAGCAGAGGAAGCAGGTTAATAGTCCATGGAAATACTCTCATTAGTACAGTAGTTTCTTCCTGAAATTTGATCTACACTATATCCAGTCTTGGGTGATCAAACATTTAAAAGTCCATTCATAGTTCATTATGCATTAAAAAAACCCCCAACATATTCTGGTTTGGGAAACTACCAATCTCCAAATTGGAAAAAGTGCTCCAGTAATTTTAACTCACTTCATACTGCCTGAGACCACTTTCAAATTCAAGTACTTATAAAGTTTTTTTTAAGTATCACAATAATTTTACACACCTTCAAATCATGTGTAACTTGAGGTCCAATCTTTCTGAAATAAAGTACATTTTCAATGTTGAAGACTACATCTTAATTTTTCCTAGCACAGGACTCAGAGGCAGAGGAGAAAGACAGAAACGTGAAATCTGGGTTGATTGTGGGTCAATCAGAAATAAAAGATGCAAGCCAGTGAAATTTGCATTTACATCGGGTAGGAAGGTGGTCTTAGTTAGCATGACTCCCCTTGAATAGTTGATAGTTTTGAAATAACATAAATCATGACACAAAAAAAATAAGTGCTTATGACATCATCAAAATTCTGGATTACCCTTTTAGTTTCTACTTAGTCCATTTGTAATACACAGTAAATTAATAGGAATCTGTTCTTACACACCTGAAGAGTTAATGACTCATAATTTATTGCAGATGTTTGTGATACTCTAGCTTAAAGCTTCTTCAGGAGTCTCTTTGGCTATTACTTTGGTCCTTTCTGTATTCTTTACTTTTAATGATGCTGTGGCTTTACCTTGGTTGGTTTCCAGATACCCATCCAGTGGCTCTATCACTCACTCCCCTTCTCAACCATCATCTCTCCATAGGCTGTAGGGGAATCTCCGCCCAAAAAAAATAGAAAAAAATATTTTTTTCACAGTTCTACTCATATTCTGAAAATTCTATGAGAGATTTATTAGTTCTGTTCCTTTCCTTCAGTTAATTATTTGGTAGCCAGAAACTGAAGAGAAGAGAAGGTGGACAGGAAGGAAGATTGCTGTTTTAAGCACTTGTATAAGTAATAAAAGAATAAAAGATGAAGGTTTATAGAGTCTCTCTCCTATGTGGCTGCAGGTTTGGGTCTGGGTCACAAATAGTCCATTCAGATCTAAAATTTATATCACTACTGTAAGAATTCCAGACATCTGTTCAGCACGAAGTATAGGTAAACCTTACCGACACCTGCTTTTCCTGTACATGCTAACCAAAGGAAGGTATAACTGTGCGATGAACATGCTGTTTTGCTGCAGAAAGGAATCCAGGAGTATTTGCCCATCACTTCTCAGATACAAAATTATCTACTAGAAGTGGTTTCAGACGTGGTTAATTTTATACAGATTTACACTGATGTGTAAATGAAAAAAGCAAATTGAAGCTCAGTACTATGAATGCAAAGGCAAGCAGCTAAATCAAGTAAACAATCAGAAGGTTTACTCAGCTGTAGTTGTCTATATTTAATTTAAAAACAGTCACTAATAAAACTGCAAGTTTTATCAGTATATGTGATATTACCTGCTCTTTCAGAGCACTTTTTTAAAAAAAATAAGTAATTAATAATGAAGTTATTTTTAACTTGTTCATCACTATTCCCTGTGAAACCTTTATCCTCTTCTCTCCTTCCTTTAAATATTTTTTTTCAGTTTGATTCAGAACTAATAGTAGTAGTTCTCACATTCTAATTGGTCCTTTACACATGAATGGATTATTCTGTCTTCTATGCTAATGTACTTTAAAAGACACCATTATGGTCACCTGATGACATTTTTCTGCACCACAGCTTAGTAGAGACTTTTTTTTGTAATTTACTCTACACAGATATTTTTATTTGTCCAGTCTGTTTGAAAGATGTTGCCAAAGACATAACACAAATATTCTTCAATTCATCCTTTCTCCTCTGTATATTTTTACTAATAGTAAACTAGTGGACAACATATTTATATTTAATATGTAAATATATTTTCATGTAATATATGTATATTTATTTACAAGTATTAATATTAAGTTTGTATGAAAGCACTGAGGCCATATTGCAGTGAAAGTGGAGAAGTCACACTAAGAACTGTGCAAGTCTGTCAAAAGACAGGTTCTTTTGAACTGGTAGTACATATGTGTCTCTACCTATGAATCTAGATGATTTGCTACAAATCTGAGATAATTGCCTGATGCAGAAGCTATATAAGTGAATTCGCATGATAGTCAATTTGATAAGTGTTGTGTCAAACTGTGAAGTCCTGTATAAAACCATAACACATGAGTCTATCCAAAGTTAAAGCATGTTATTAAGGGCATTGTCCAAATGCCTCTTAAACACTGACAGGCTTGGGGCATTGATCACATCTCTAGGAAGCCTGTTCCAGGTTTTGACCACCTTCATGGGAAAGAAATGCTTTCTAATGTCCGATCTAAACTGCCCCTAGTACAGCTTTGAACAATTCCTGTCAGTGGATCCCAGGGAGAAGATATAATCACCTCTCTTTCCACTTCCCCTCTGCAAGAAGCTGTAGAGAGCAATGAGGTTGCCCCACAGCCTCCTTTTCTCCAAACTAGACAAAACTCAATGTCCTCTTCTGCTCTTCATAAGACATTCTTTCCAGTTCTTTCACTAGCTTTGTTTTCTTCTCTGGATCCTTTTCCTCTCTTTACATCCTTATCAAATTGTGGGGCCCAGAACTGCCCATAGAACTCAAGATGAGGTTGCACCAATGCTGAATACAGTGGGATAATCACCTTTCTGATCAGCTGGTGTTGCTGTGCTTGGTGAAGCCCAGGATGGAGTTTGTCCTCTTGGCTGCCAGGCTACGCTCTGCTGACTCACACTGAGCCCGCTGTCAACAGGCAGCCCCAGATCCCTTTCTGCAGGGCTGGTCTCCAGCCACTCCTCTCCCTATTTATACTTGTGCCTGATGTTACTCTATTCTAGCTGCAGAATCCAGCATTCGAAGTTCTTAAATTTCAGACCACTCAGGGTTGCACAATGCTCCAAACTATCTCAATCCCTCCACAAGACTTCTTGTCCCTCAGGAGAGCCAACAGCAGCCCAGTTTGGTATCAGCAGGCTTGAATGCATTCAGCCCCTGAATCCAGATCATTGATAAATGTACTGAACTGAACTGGACCTAAAATTGAGATCAATTTGATCTTTATGTCCTGATAACTTCCTCTTTTATATAAGAATGTCCATACTGAGTTAGGTTTAAGTACCATCCAGCTCAATTTTCTATGGTAACCAAAAGTGATTGTGTAGGAATACAAGAGCATAAAGGATTTTATTTCAGAGATTCTATATTAGTGCTTCACAGTAATCCTTAGATTATTGCTGCCTATATGGATACTTTTCAGCCTATATTTCTACATAATAATTTCTACATTTTGGTTGCACCTAAGAACAGATATTTCCTTTATAACCATTATAAATTTATTAACCACTATGCTATCTAAGTTTATAAAATAAATCATGAGTAGAAGCAGATCTAGCATGAGGACAGTAGCCAGTGGTATTTAACACTTGTGCTACATGTATTTTTTTTTAATTTTTAAAAAGAGATAATAGCTTTTGTTTCATAAGATATATTCAGAAAAATATTTCCATACTAGGACCTGACTATATCTCTTCTATAGTCTAAATGTATTTTCCCAAAACGTAACCAAAGAATGAACTTATATTGACCCATTTATAATTATTTGCATTTTTCATTTTTAATAAAAAATGCTGTTTCCCTTTCTAGAATCATACAAAATCTGCTGTACCCCTTGTAATTATGAAAAATATAATCAATGATGATCAAAGAAAACAGTAGTCAGATCATACAATATTCCCAAATATTGTTTTTCAAGTCTCAATGCTTAGTCTACCACACAATATATATCCCATAGTCTTACCTTCATAACTTTGCTCTGAATTCCTACTTTGTTCTTGAAATTAACCTTATTACTTGCATGGTTCTACCTACCTCTTTTGTGAGCTTCTATATGAAACAGACATAGCAGGAAGCTAAGATGTGCTGCGAAGACCTCTGCCACTTATATGTGTGTGTGTGTATATATGTATATACGTATATATATATATATGTATATATACATAATGTTGTCCACCATGCAGATCAGCCAATAATATTTATAAACATATGGTGACTCAGGAAAAAACTGTCATGGATGCATTCATTTCCAGGCTGCTGAAGATTAGAAAAGTAATTGATGCTTGTCATGGACATGATACAGGATCTTCAGTTTCCTCAAATTGAAATTAAATTGAATAGTTCAGGTTTGACTGCAAAGCAATGCAATATATAAAGGTACTCTTTGGGTTGTTGGGAAAGCAAAGGTTTATGTGCTTTTACTCTTACAATTCTCTCCCCCGTTCCCCTGGTGAGGGAGTGAATAAGCAGCTGTGTGGTAATTGATGGCTGGCTGGGGATAAACCATGACACTTTTGAAGGTCCCTTCCCACCCCTTTTGTGTTTCTATATTCCTTTTTTTTTTCCCCCACGTGGTTTTGTATTTCTTCTTTCTACTCTTCATTCTGGTATTTTATAAATCATTGCAAAACAATCAAATTACTTGAATCTTAAAGCAAAGTTTTTTCAGAAAAAAATGACATAAATAAAGCTTTTCAATGACAGGGTAAGGAAATTTAGTGTAACTTAAAAAAAAAGAAAGATGATTTGTTCAGGTCCAGCAATCATTTAATGAAACTGTCACTTTGCAGAGGAAGAATCTTTAATTCAGCAAATCGTAAAACGATATGGTAGAGCTTAAAATCATTTGAGCCCATAATAGTTGTAACACCTTAATTCACTCAATTCAGGACTCCAGGTTTTCTGTCTAACTATGACTTGAGTGAAGTGTGATGTCAGACATATGATTCATGCCAGACTAAGACTAGAAAAAGATAAGCACACTCACCAATAAGAATGTTAATTATATTACTTGTTGAAGTGCCCATTCTTCTCTGATATCACTTTTTTTTTTTAACTATAGTTCTTTACAATATCTTATAATTTTATTACAAAATAAGAACAACATTGTTGTAAAAATAGGATAATTCTTATTTCTTTCTTGCTATAACATTAGTCAGTAACACGTGCTTGCAGTTTAATGTATCACATCATGGCACACTTATTTTTACAGTACAAATGATAATCTCGTGGATGCTGATAGGAATTTTACACTGATTTTTTTTAATCAAAAAACATATACAACGAGTACATTTCTTTGCAGCTTAATTAAAATAAATGCCTTCCTTTCGTCCTCCTTTGTAATTACTTTCCTCACTTTTATCATGTTTTGCCACAGTCTTTCCACTATATGACAGTGATATATGACCAGCCAGTGGATGAGCTAATACTCCATGCAACCTGAGTCACCTAGCAGGTAATTTCTTCAGGCAGTGAACACCTGACCTACATTTTCAAGGAATCAGACAGGTCAACTTATTATCCTATGATTCTATGTGTATTCGGAGAGTAGCTAAGCAGCTACTGTAAGAAATCAAATTCTAGACACCTAACCAGTGTCTTTCATGTTTTATAGTGATCTCAGTTTCTTAAAATTGTCTTTTGACTTTCATTAATCTTGGCAGCTGGTGGGTAACTTTTTATGAGATTATAAATACATTATGTGATTCTACTTTCTACAGGTTGAAGTTACTGACTTGTAGTTTTCTTACTGAATATTTTAACAATGGGGCTAGAGAACTAGGAAATAGGATATTTCCTTTCCATAAAGTGTTTAAAGAAAATTATTCTCTTGTTTGCTATATAGTCCCTTCTGATCAGCAAAATTCTGAGAGTTATCACTGACAGATTTTACAAAAAGAATCTGGTTACCTAAAATCTACTTGTAATGAAGTTCTGAGAGGCAGGAGTCCGCTCTAAACCTGAACCCACAACAGATTTGCCATGTGTCTTTCAGGTTTTTCTAAGTATTATAAATTTTAACTCACACTATGAGTGTGAATATTACTGAAATACTCTGTAAAAATAATACTGTATTAAGTAAAATATTTCTGGACAGAAATCTAATGCATGCTGTGCATCTCCAAACATTTTCATTTCCAGATCCAGTGGTAATGATGGCAAAAAAATACAATTTACTTCTCAAACATTTAGTTCTTTAGGACTTTCAGGACTGAAGATGGAAATTACTCTATTTCTTTACTTTTACTATGTATTTAAGAATTTTCTTAAGATTAGTCTTTACAGCATCCTCTTTATTACACTATTCAGAATGTGAAAATGTTTGAGAGATATAGTGAGAAATATTCTGTGTATTTAGAAATGAATTGTGCTGCCACTGAAGCAGTAGGGTTCATTTAAACCTATTGCAAAGGAAATGTTGTGATTAAGTTCAGGAGTTAATTCCACTGTCTCAAATCTCTGTATTTTTTCCCATGTATGTATACATGTAGGCAATCATTCATTTACATATTTTTCTAGAAGCCTTCTCCTCCTTGACAAATGAAAAAATTATTTCGGAAGTGTCAGCTGGAGCTGCAAAGGATATGAAGGGGAAACATTGATTCAAAGTCTCTTAGAATATAAACATTTTGATAACAATACTCAAATCCATCAAAGTATGTGCATGATTGCAATATACTGAAGGCCTTCTTGGACAAAGTCTGGACAACCAATGACAGGAGATACTGATAAATGGTGTAATGCAATATGATACAGCATTTTTTTATTGAAAAAGTGCTCACAGCCAATAAAATATTGATTGAAGTACCTCATCCACAGGGGCATACAGCTATAGTCAGTATCATTGGTATCTGAGCTAACATCAAAACAAATCAATACAGCTATTTGCAACATTCAATCTTTCTTTTTCTGAATTGATGTAAACACTATATTTATTTAGTTTACAGGAATATGTTTTATTAAATAAATAGCTTCTGAACTGGTGTTGAAATATTTTTCATTCAGCAGCCATATCCATCTCACAAGCATTTTGAAGCCTGTTTTAAACAGAGGGCTATATATTTTTAAGTCTCTGAAGGAGTAACCCTGTTTCTATCAACCAATCATTCAAAATGCTAGTTTTACCAAAGCTCGTTTTGAAAATGTTGTTTACCGATGTCAAATAGGAGTAAGAAAATACAGGGGCAGTTGTCACAATCTAGGAAATTACATAAAATATATGTATCTGTACTGCCATATATCAAGACATGGTTTTAACTTAGTGATTAAGGGATAATACACAGTTTATTGTGCTAGAAACTGAGAATAACATATATGCTTAGCCAGTAGTGAGGAGCCAGTAGTTTAAAATAACTTTCCAAGAAGATACATTAATTGTGAGACATGAAGAGATAGTTACAAAAATATTCAACTAATGAACATGGTTTTCCCTGAGAAGAGTTGTGTTTCTGTTTGTCCACTGATTTGCTGTAGATTTTGGTTTTGGCATCTTCTTTTCATCAAAAATAGTGAGGCAAGTGTAAGATAAAAGTGTAAAAATATTGGTTTGGTGCTGGTTTTTTTATGAATATTTTTTTTATGGAACATACTGCCTACCCACCTCAAGAGTCTTTAAGTACTTGAAGTAATGATGGGATGTGACTAGCTTTTATATTTCCATTAATAGACTTATACTGAGTGTTTTCGGACGTCTTTGTAAATGAAGTAAAAGCGTTAGAAAAAATTGTACTAAAGGGGTACCCGAAGACCTTCCTCTTAACTTTGTAATCAGTTCACTCTTCTATCTCAAGTTTCTTGACTATCCACAGAAACAAAATGCTTAATATACTTGTAAATACCATAATCATACAAGAAAAAAAGAAAAAATAATTTTGCTTGACTAAATGAAATGCAAAGGCAATTAAATTGACTGCAGATGGCTGTTACTCATCATCATCATGGCCAGGTTTCGCGAACGAAGATTTGGGAAGGCTCTATCCACATTTGTTACAGGCACGCTGGTGGCTTATGAGGCCAATACGAGACAGACATGTCCGATTGCAAAAGGCACAGCAGAAAGACTCCTTAGACGGTATATTCTGCAAGACAAGGTTCTTTCTGCGTTGCCTTTTCTCCTCGAGAGTGATCCTTCTTGTGTTCTCAAAGGAGACAGCTGCATTATAGCTGGTATGTCTCCAGGCCTCCCGATTTGAGGCCAGAGTAGACCAGTTATGGTGGTCAATATGGCCAAGGCTGAGATGTTGTTTCAGGGAGTCCTTGTATCTTTTCTTCGGGGCTCCTCTCATGTGGTAGCCGGTGGCAAGTTCACCATAAAGTAGGATCTTAGGGAGGTGGTTGGTCCTTCATCCTTGAGACATGCCCTGCCCATCGCAGCTGTGTTCTCAGCAACATGGCCTCAATACTTGTGACTGCTGCTTGCTCTAGAACAGATGTATTGGTCACATAATCTGACCAGTGGATGTTTAGGATTGTACGGAGGCAGCGTTGATGGAAGTGTTCTAAGAGAGGCAGGTGGTGGCAGTAGATGACCCATGATTCGGAACCATACAAGAGAGTAGACAGTACTATGGCTTTGTAAACACTGATCTTGATACTTTTCTTCAAGTGTTTATTACACCATACTCTTTTGTGGAGTTTTCCAAAAGCTCTATATGCCTTTGCTAACCTGTTGTCTATCTCCCTGTCAATCTTACCATCTGAGGAGATGAGGCTACCTAGGTAATTAGACTGCTGGACTGATTTGAGCTCTGATTGGCCAATGGTGATGTGGGGATGATGGTGGATTTCCTGAGGTGCAGGTTGATGGAGAACCTCTGTGTTCTTTAAGCTGACTTCCAGCTCAAAGAGCTCAGCAGCATCTGCAAAGCAGGATGTTAAACGCTGCAGAGCTGCTTCTGTGTGGGCAACAAGGGCGGCGTCATCAGCATAAAGCAGCTCCCGGATAAGATGGTTTAAGGTCTTAGTGTGGGCCTTCAGTCACCTTAGGTTGAAAAGGCCTACACATACTGGTGTTTGAGGTAGTGTTTGGTTGAATCTCTCAGGTTGGAGAGATGCTAAACTGTCTGGTCAGGACGAGATACGAAAACAGGAGGAAGGGAGGATTTTGGCAGGGTGCAAGAGCACCTGTGATGCATGTGAGATAACAGCCAAACATCAGAGCATGCTGAACATTTCTGAATGGAATGACACCACTAGCACAACTGCTGATGAGCTGTTTCCCTCTCTGAAATACTTTTTTTTCCGCTTACTTTACCAAGTTAAAGAGAGAGGAATAAGGAAAAAGGTCATATGGATTATAAAGCTCAGAGAAGTGTCATATACTTACACAATGCCAATCCATGGACATGATGTAGTCACTGTAATTTAGTTTAGTTTTTCATTTGCTTATTTGTTTCATTTGTTTCATTTATTATTCAAATTTTAATTGTTTTGTTCACCTATTTTATGTGTTTAATTCAACAATCCTCTTTACTTTGAATATTTAATTCTCACATTTTTTTCCCAGAAGAATCCTAGAATCCTTTTCCAGAATCCCGGAAAAGAAATTTTCCAGGACTGCGATAAAATTATTGGAGTATAACCCTTAAATGCAGATGGAGCAGATGAAATGCAGACCAAGCATAACTGAATGAACCATGGACTTACTGTATCTCAAGCTAAAAATTACAATAAACCAGTGAATGCATCATTTTCAAGACCCCAAAAATATTCTGAAAATACAAGTTCTTAATTGACTTCCTGGTGTTAAGTATTGTATAACACTAGTTACTATATCCATATGTCACATAAATAGTAAAATGATAAATTCAGACTCCGTGTATTTTATATTTATATACTATAAATCATAAGTAATATTAGTACTGCATTTTCATACTGATAAATTGATGTTTCTTAATATTACTGACTTTTTTTTAAAAAAAAGCACATAAGGAAAAAATCAGTATTCCTTAACATTCATGGAAATATCTGGTTTCAGAAATATCAGGCAAGTTATTAGCAAACATATTAGCAGATTTTTCAAGCTAGTGTGATAAACACAGTGCTGTTATTGCAAACATGAACTCTATTTTTCATGAATGACAGGTTCTATGCTTCATTGGGACACTCTAATTATTTTTTTTAAGGTCCAAGTGTGTTTCAAAATAATAAAAACATTTCTTGTATACAAGAAATGTGTAAAAGTAAACTCAGTTATCCAATTCATGGATCAGTGAAGACAGGGCTATTTTATTATAAGAATTTGCAATATCGAACAAACAAGAACATTTTAGCATTTATACATTTTATTGATCATTATCTGAGACAAAAATCCAAAGAATTTTGTAAATATCTAAGAAACTTTTTTTGTGTGTCACAGAATCACAGGTTTGAAGGGACCACAGTAGGTCATCTGGTCCAACCTCCCTGTTCAAGCAGCGTTATTCTATAACATGTGGCACAGGATTGCATCCAGAAAGTTCTGGAATATCTCCAGTCATGTTCATAGATCAAATATTCACACTGTTCTCATGTGGTGGGTTTTTCACAATTTACCGTTTTTCTCCAAATTGTTTTCTAAGTAGGGTGATGCATTCCATTTAATAGAATTAATACTGGAGTCAATATTAATATAGGCACCAATAGTATTAGTGTTGAAACCAAATGCATAGTTATTTTTTTTCCTATTATTTCAGAATTTAGTGTGCAATCAAGCACACACGTAATATTTGAATAGTATAAATTACCAAGATTTATTTTAAGATTTTCACTGGTGCCCCTTTGGACCAACCTTATCTCTTTTGTTAAGCCCAGGGCAGATGTTATCTAAAACACTCAATGCTAATATTAGGATAGAAGTAGAATCCAAAATTTAGTCAAACATTTCATCTGATTTTCATAGCATTCCATGGCCTTGCTTCTGTATATTACTGTCTAAACTAACAGTAATTCTACTGAACACTGGAGAGAGGGGGGAGAAAAGCTTCAGTTCACCATTTAGATATATCTTGCAAACAACAATGATTTTGTGTAATAGGAAATATAATAGATCCGGTCATATGATGGATCATACAATGACTAAATATGACAGTACTTGATTTTTCTTCATTTTCCTAAAATTATTTTTTAATTGTTCATATGGATGAAAGGCATCAACTTGACATGAAACCATCAGGGAAAGAAATATAGTTCAAAGAAGATGAATTGAGGTATGCAGTATTTCTGCACATGAATTTGTATTTCCAATATTATATGTGTTCAATTCCCCTTAGAGGTGAGAAAAAAACTAATGAGCATTCCTGTTTTGACTGTGCTTGTGAACGACTGAAAATGAGAAAAAAATTCAAGAATGTCATGTTAAAACTGAATTGGTGATATGTCCTGTGGTAAGGGATTAGGTTAGTTTGTTTATCCACTGAAAATATTCAAAATAATTATGAGCTTGAAATGAACAATAATTTATTTAGTTACTGTTTACAGATTGTTGTGTAATACACTGTGTTTTGAATGATAGGAAAATTAACAAATAATAATGGTGGCCCTAGCATCTTTAATGCATAACTGATTTTTTTCTGAAACTGCTGCAAACTATTATATTAAGGAGGTTAGTATGAATATTATTGAGACGCCATAGAAACTTATTCTATTCTTCCATTCTTCTATTCTTTTTATATTGTCTTCAGATTAACATTTTTAAATGAATACATCCGTTAAAATCAGTTCAGATCTGCTGTTTTTAGACATAAAAAATATAAATTGAGAAGCTATGAAATTTTCAAGATATATACCCACAAATTTTTATTTTTGTGAAATAGAAATACAGAATACATTTCAATTACTGAAAAAAACATCAAAGAAGACTGAAACAAGAACCCAGAATCATAACTAAAAGGTCAGCAATATCAATTTTCATACATTTTTTCATCAAAAATTAATATTCTCTGTATTGCAGCATCCTTACCACCACAATAGACTGCAGTTGCCATTGGAATTTACTATTAGAATAGAAAACCCGTAGTTTAGTTTTTTAGGTTTCACAATTAGAGTGAAGTAAATTAATAATCTTTGTTGGTTCACATCACTAAAAATTAACAAAATTTAAATGTAATGCATTGAAATTGAAGATAAAAATATTTCTTGATAAGAAAAGAGAGGAACTATGCAGGTATCCATTTTACACATGCTTTTTAAAGATAATGTCCTTGTCAAGTTTGTGCAACGACACCTGTACCGTATTTGAGTTTGTGGGAATCTCCGTAGGAAGGCAGAGAACAGTTTCTGATTCCCTTATGTGCTTTTTGCTTCAGTGAGTTGTGTTGCTGCATTTTATGCTAGCATACATGTTTTCATGAGAAAACTCAGAAAGGTTTTGTTGACGTCGATAATATCTGGTGCAAATGAAACTCCTACCTGTGGAATCAGCATCAGGGTTCAGGTTGATATCAGGAAGATATTTTGCCAAGAGGGAGCACACCTATACCATGGTTCAGCAAAGCACAAAGTGGGTGTCTGAGCTTAAGGGTACCTCCCAACCAAAATTGTGGGGGCCCTCAGAAAGACTCTTTTTAAATCCCTTTCTCAGAGTTTGTTTATTTGTTTGGTTTTGGGGGGTTTGTTTGTTTGGTTTTTGTTTATTGGGCTTTTGTTTTGTTATGTTTTGGTTTTTGTTTTGGTTTTGTTTGTTTGGGGTTTGTTTGTTTTCTGGTTTTAGTTGTTTGTTTGGTTTAGGGTTTTTTTCCATAGCTTTCTTTTTCAAGGCTACACAGTTACAAAACATCAGCGCTGTCCTGAAACTCAGACAGCTAAAGCCCTAGATTTGGGAGATCTAGGGAGGTGGCCTCACAGTCCTGACAGAAATCACTTTGCATGATGTGAATTAAAAATAGGTCAAATTTATCATACAATTAAGTACTCATAACAATTAGAAAGTCCAAGGTTTTACTTGACAAATGTATTCTATTTAGCAAATTCAAGGGAGAGACTAAAACTTAATCTATACAGCTGGTCAGCTTGCTGTGCTTTCTCTTAGGCAAGTGTAGGCAACATGAGGGAATTAAGTGGGTGTAGCTGAGCTGAGCTATGTTTACCAAGTAAACACCACACGAAAGCTCTACTTATTTCTATATTTTTTTGTTCTTCCATGTCTCCAACTACATGAGTGTACTGGAGTAAATCCCAAAATCACAAGAACAATCGTTTAGGACAGTTTTTATTCCATTCCTTTAAAAATTAGTATTGTAAAGGTAAGTAAAAGTACTTTAAGGAGAGCAAGTAATGACACCTACTCAACGAAATGAGAAAAGATGCCCGTCTGAATTCTTGCAAATAAATTGTTCTCTCAGCTCTTTCTCCTATAGGAAAAAAAAGCTTTTGATTTTTTTAATTTTCTATTTATATGGAAGTTACATTAGCACTCTCTTCACCATTTTTTGTATTAAATGAAATTATTTTATTACAATGAATTATCAATATGTGTATTGGTTTATCACAATAGCAGGTAACTTAATTTCCTGGTTCACTACTAGTTCCTGAAAAATCCCAATGCTTGTACCCAAATCTACTCTGCGATGGGAAATAAAGCACATTCAAAGGGATCATTGCAATATATGCTTCAAAAGTGCCCATCTGATCTGAACTAGAGCACTAGCACAGACACTTATAATTACTTTTCTTTTGTGATTCCTTTTGGGGTAAATCAACTAGCTGTGTTTGAGACAACTACAAGGAAGGTTTGAACATAATTTGCTATGGTCATGTCCTAACAGCAGTAAAAATGAGACCACAAAAGAGCCTGACTTTTGCCTGTGCTACCAAACAGGCATGAATGTTATCCTACGAGACTTGTAACCTTCAGCACTTTCTTATTTTCTTGTGCAATGTCTCAGCACAGGAAATGCATAATCTTTAATGATATGCTACAAACAAACAAACAAAAAACCCTCAAAAACCAAAAGTCAAAACTTGATGAGGTAACACATGATCAAAACTGTATTTCAGGATTTAGCACAATACCCTTTTTTTTGAAAGTAAATTGGATTTTTAAAAATTACCTTCAATGTGAGAGCCGAGGAGCCCTTAAATTCTAAATGAAGGACATTAATATCCAATGAGAGTATATATTTATCTTCTCCAGCAAAGTCAAAAGAATGTATCTGATTCTACAAATACAGAGCTTTTTTAATTGTTCTGGATTTCTCTTGAAACAGGCAAGTAGCTATCATATCTCTCATATCACTATCAGTAGCATGTACAACCCATCATACTGTAATGACTTACCAAAACAAGACAAAAATTAGTCAGATTTTCATGCAGATAAAAGACATTTATCTACTTGGTGATATGTGTAATTTGTTTCTTCTGAAAAACTGTGAGGTAGCAATTAAAAACTAAAGTAAAACACACTGGTACAAAACAATCTGGATTAGACAGTATGATGTTGCTCAGGAAGCTGTGGAAGCCAAGAATATACTCAGTTTCTAGATGGAACCAGATGTTTATGGGGATATAAAAATAGTTGGAAAAAACTTGGAAGTGATCTGATATTTGACTAACCTGTAATCATTACACAAAACCTAATCATATATATCAGATGCTGTTTACTGATATTTGTAAAAAGGGTAATGCTTCCTCCAACCATACTATATTAATTCCACAGGTTGCAAGACCAAGAGTAAATTCCAAGTCTAACTCTTGCTGAGCAATTAAAAACAAGAAAGTCTCAACACAAAAAATTGTTCCATTGCTATCAGTGCTATCCACGTGGTACTATTATGAACAACACTCCCTGGCAAAGGGCATCCCTATGTTATGAATATATACTCTGAGCTGGAATGGAAGTTGTAGTAATAATGTTAAAGACTACATTCTCTGGTATTTATCTATGCTAGAATTGGTCAGCTTTAAACTGATGGTAAAGATGAGAAAAACACAGTAATTTAAAGACTGCTTCTTTGCCAGACACTTCTCACAAATACATTTTGTCCTTCTTTTTTGGGTTGTGACATGTTCCGGTAAAGTTGCCTAAGTACCTTCAAGATTCTGCAGAGATCTTAGTATTCAGTTTGGTTTCATCATCAGCAAAATCCTTTCCACAAACAGTGAACACTGCAGTATTCCCTGCCAGTGGCACACAACAAAGTCTATTTTTGTTATAGCCTGAGGTGCTTTTCCACAGCAGATCAACATTCATCATTTTCTTTTCTGCAATTTTTTCTGTCTTGCAGTTTCATTCAGTTATGCGACAAACCTGTCTCTTGACATGACTGATGGAACTGGGTGTGATGCCTCACATCACCCACTGTAATACCTGGTCAAAAGATAGTTTACAGAGATATATAAAAATAAATTTCAGGCTTCCAGGCATAGATTTAATAAAAAGAAGAAAAACGTATTTCCCCCATTTACAAGCCTTGTTAAACACTTTCTAGTACGTGCCAGTTAGCAACAATATTTTAAATAACAAGAATGTTCAGAAGTAGGCAGGGAATTTCTCATACTAACTTCAATTCATTGATTAACCTAACAAAGGAGAGTGTTAGGCAAAGTGCCTTCATATGAATGTTACATTCAAAAGACAAGTTTTAGGGAAGACCCCACCCTTGCTAGAAATTAGATAAATTAATGCAAATCAGTTCCTTTTATTGAAGGTCAGTTCTCAGTGTGATTTTTAAATGTCAGCAATAAAAAAAAACAAATAGAGGTTGCAAAACAATTTTCCCTGGAAGCTCGTTTCCTTAGCATTGGTATAACTATGAGCCTAATGAAACTCTTAGGTTAAAGACCACAAAAATACATACATTTTTCTTAAAGAGAGGGATAATTATAGCTATTTTTTCCATTTACCAGTGCTGCTTATACAGAACTATTTTATTTAACAGAAATGTGATAACACTGATATTATTTTTTTGTCCCGGTAGTAAACTGCAATTTTAAACACATACAAATTTTCTTTTAAGTTTTCTAGGCATGGGGTAATAAATAAGATGTTTATATTTTATGATTTAATTTTATTATCACTGTCTTTAATCAATGAGTAATAACATTTTTTCTCTGTAAGCTGGAATACACCCAAATTACCTATAATGCTAAGAATATTCTGTGGAGAAGAAGGGAAGAAGGCAGTTTATTGATAGCTTTATTTGTGGAAAGTGATATGACCTGAGTCTTACAGTCCCGTAGCATAAAAATCTAAAAATATAATATGGAAAAATACCATCTTGCACACACGATATAAGCAATCCCTCAGGTGTATTCATCACATTTACTTCTGTGCCTTTGCAGAGCAATATGCATATCCTAGCCAGATATGTCTGACTAAAAGGCAGCATGAACTGGCTGAACAGGGGGATGTACCTGTTGTACGGAATGTGGGAATGCTTTGCTAGCAGAGGAACAGAGTATTTTTGTAATCATAATCTGTGTAAAGCTCCTAAAAAATCTGTGAAATGCAAATTACATTTAACCAGTGTGTCTTGTAACAGATTTGGATTATGAAATGATACATGATATGTGACACTGTAACCTTGGCCAGTTCATAGGAAGGAGCATGCCTACACACTGCATGCTGAAAGCAGAATAATTCATTCAAATTACCTGCATTGCAGCTGAGCAACTCTTAAACTCCCCTGAAATCCTACAGCCTTTAATGCTACCTCTCAACCACGTAGAAAACCAGTTGTCACAAGATCCTATAATTCATTTCTCATGCAGTACACTGGAGACAAATTATTGTCAGTACTCAGTACTGCAGTTTTTATCATCTTCTAGAACAAAAGATACAGGTTTGGGTTGGGGTTGTTTCCTTTTTTTTTTTCCTCCTTCTGAGGGAGTAAAACAGTCAGAGCTTTGTCAGCCTTTTTGGCCATGAACCTTAAAGAACTCACTCAGTTTAGCAGCCTTAATATCTTTGCAGCACTATAAATAAAGATATGTTTTCCCAAGGTAGGCAGCATTTCAGGAGCAGATACAGAAGAGGGAAGAAAAAAAGAGAGAAAGCAAACAATGATGGTTGAAATAGGGCAATCACCAACCTAACCCTTTTGACATTGAGACCAGGAGCTTGCTATAAATAATCATTTTATTGAAGAGGGAAATTATATTTGATATGCACCAAGGTAGCTTAGACAGAGAAATTGCATGGCATTTCCTAGCAACATCCCTGACCTTATTTTGCCAGGTTATTTTAAATTAAAAGAGCCAGACTTGCAGCAACAATGGCTGGTAGTTGTTCCTCTGCATTAATTGATGCTTCGGAATGAAATTCAGAGGAAAAGTGTCTGACTAAGATTTTTTTCTCTTTGTTTCCTATCACAAAAGGCTACCTGCTTTTTCTGTAAGATGAAATCCCTTACATTTTCTTTGCAAGAAAAATAAATATCCCTCACAATCACTTCCATTCCTGTACTGCTTTATATCCATGTGCAACACAAGGATTCATGTGTTACGCTTGCTCATTTTCATGTCCATGTTTCAACCTTGTTCCCATGGGGTTCGTTGTTTGCTGTAGTGTTGCCCCTTAGAGCAGCAGGGCTTCAGTATTGCTGCAGGCTTCCTAACATTACAGTTCTGCAAATGTCAAATGGTATTCTGGTGAAGCCTGATGGCTCATCTGCTTGGATCTTCCCCCTCCAGGCTCTTTCTAGCTTTCTCTTCTTCTTCCCTCCTCCCTCAAGAGCCTGATGCCTGGCATATTTCCCAACTGCATTAGTCATGCCAGAAGCGGAACCACATACCCTCAATTGAGCTGGTTCCACTGGCTGCCCAAGAGTCCTTATGAGACCAACAGACCATACAGCTCTTATAATTTTGCTAGAAATACCCCATTTATGGATGGGGAAGCAGTAATTGTGTATTTCAAGTGTTCTTTCTGAGCTTTCAATTGGGATAACTGCAAGATTTGTTTGGTGCAAACATGAAATTTAAGGTTATTGTTTAAATGTTTTTAGTCCTATGGACTTCAAACAAGCTTTGATAATGCAGAACCTTATATTTTTAAATTCAAAACTATTGGTACTTAGCTGTCAGCATACATATTATCACTCAGGAGAGATCCTCTAATTTTTATGTTACAGGTGTCTATACTAAAGTTAGTGAGAAATCTGGAAAATAAAACAAAACCAATTGCCCCATAATTCTCTACTTGTTATCTCTTCATGAAGAAAAAATTCAGGAGTTTGGTGGTCATAAATAAAAACCATAAACCCTTTCAAGTATTTTTCTGCATATTACTCCCTGTAAATGTGTCTGCTTATAACTTCATGGCAATGACAGAGAGATGGATAGCTATATGCAGATATCTGACTTAGAATCTTACATTAACCTCTACTGATCTTCCATGACTTTTATAAATTAAGTGGAAATAATTCCACAAGCTTAAAGTCCATCTTACCAAAACAGTGGTGATCAGAGTGGGAAAGAGGGATGGAGAAAGAAAAGTGGACCAAGGAAATACATGTTTGTCCATTTGGAGGGCTAGGCATACACTGCTGAAAAAAGTATAAATGTATTAACACAACTTTTTAACACCTAAATCTGAAAAGAGAGAGGGAAAAAATTATTTTCTTTTTTTTTTTGTGGTTTAACTTTCAGGTAGTACAA
Source organism: Corapipo altera (assembly GCF_003945725.1). NCBI lineage: Eukaryota > Metazoa > Chordata > Aves > Passeriformes > Pipridae > Corapipo > Corapipo altera. The sequence goes on from NW_020884872.1 coordinate 22,111,071, forward strand.
GAAAGATATAGAGGATGCTATGAGGAGGACAAAAGGGATGTAGGAAGTTGTCGGAGTCCATCAAAGATGCTATCAAAGAACTATAGCAATGAACAAAGCTGTTCGTGTGAATTAGCCAAACTAGAGACAGCCTTCGAGCACATGCTATATAGAAAACCCAAAAATGTCTGGGCTGTTATTAATTTTTATTCTAAAAATATCTTCTAGCTGTTTCCCTAGTAGGAAAAAATAAGATTTTGAAACATGAACCAATGTAGAGCAATTTTTAAGCTTTTATTTTTGTCTGTTCAGGAAGCTGAATCTAATCTATGCAGGAACCTTTGCCTGTGTCCTAATCATATATGCAGGTCGTATTAAGTGATGCAACTAGCACTTTTCATCTTAAATTGCTTCTTTAGCCTCTTCCAAGAGAAACTTTCATTAAAATTTAAAAAAAAAAGAAAAGAAGATGAAGAAATGTGTTGGGTTCCTTTACTGGAAATGAGTGTTAAAGTTTTGGACAAGTTCTGAAAAAGTTCTGACTCCTCCAGAAACAAATAAAAATGGCTATAAAGTCAGAGGTCTCTGTGTGTCTGACTGAAATGAGGCACAGTCCTGTGTTGCAAATTGGAACAAAATTTCTATTAGTACACAAAGCTTAAGGCTGAGAGCTAATAACAATTAACATTGCCTGTCCCGCACAGACTATGAGGAAAATAATATTTATTTGATCTATTTAGAAATTGTTGTTATTACAAGATTTTTGTGTCAATTATTTATTAAAAAATTTGAAAATATGCTAGGTTCTGTCCGTCTTTAAGCCATAAACCACAATGCAAAAGGAGTTACACAACTAAGACCCAATCTAGATTTTGAGTAAAGCAGCTCTTTGAGCACCAGTAACAACTCTCCAGTGGCAACTGAAGCTTTCTGAGACTCTATGAGCAGCAAAACAGAAATATTCATACTAGAATTGGATAACACATTTTCATCAAAATATACCAAATCCTGAAATATTGCGAAGGTGTACTGATTTTGCTGATATTTTCAGTAGAAATTATTGCAGATATAGGAGTTTCTATCACTTCCAGAAAACCAGAAAGGAGACATAGGCAGACACACAGAAAAACACTACCCTTTTCAGTCTGGAAGTAGGCTTTATAGGACAGGTTTATTTTGTAAAAGAAAAAAAGAAAAGAAATTGCAAGATCAGATTTCCATTATAGTCAACAATAACAATAACAATACAACCTTCATCGTCATCAGCAGCAAAATCTTCAAAAGAAATTATTTAGACATCTTTCTGACTTTTTTGTTTGTTTTATTTTTGACCAATATCTTTACCATGTTTCTCAACTATTAAACAGTTATAATCAGTTTTACATCCCTGTGGAAAGTAGTCGTAACTATATGCCTCTCAGGTGTTCTACCAGCTGCAATGGCATCTGGATGTCTGTCTTATTGACCTGAAGATAGAATAATGGAAAACCTAATAAAAGGCAATATTCAGACAGGTTAATATCTTATCTGCGTGTTTGATTGTATTCCTCGTGAACACATGCTTGCTTTGACTTTTACTTTAGCAACTCCCAATAAATATTACAATTTATTAAATGCTTCTAAAGTTCACTTGATTTCAGAAGATTATATCTTTCTGAAGGTAAATACAGGGAAAACATCAAGTACTTGGACGTGATACTTTGCCTTAACTAGAAATTAAGGGAATCCAGACACCCATTTTGAAAACAGATGTTCACAGAAGAAGCTACCAAAAAAGATAAACTTGAGGCTGTCCTACTGGAGCTGACAGCAGAACTAAGAATCAGCTTTCGTTTGTGTTTACTATGAGGATCTTCTTCTTGGATGATTTGAGTTCTGTGCTTACCTCCTAACCTCACTCTCCAGAGTCACTATTCTAAAGGAAGAATTTCTAAGCAATGAAGAAAAATTTCTCATACGTCCTAAGGTATCCAAGTTCTGTTCGTTTGATAACTTTTGTGCACTCTTTAATAATGACACAAAGAGGTTTTCCTTCCATGATTGTAGCTAGCAGCACAGTAAAACGGAGGAGTGTTCTGAATGTTAAAACTTTATTGTTATATAAGGAGCTGGATGATCAGACAATCCAGAATGTGGTACTTGGTTTCTGGGCTGGAGCTCCACATGGGACAATTAAATATCTTAAAATGATATTTGATTTTTTTTTTTGCAGATTCTCTACTGCCTGGAAAGCTTATTTGCTAGTATGTATATTATAAGTAAGTTGATTATTTAAATAGTCTATAAAATACAATTTTGGAAAAAAAAAATAAAATTCTTAGTTTATTCCAGATTACAAAGAGCCAGAACTTGAGTCTGTATCTTGTGCATAGTCAAAAGGATGAGAATGAGGAGGAAAGAACTTTTAAAATAAATTCATTTGGGAAGAGGTCAGCAGGGGATAAGAAACATCTATTCCTTTATCATCTCGAGATAACAAATTAAGTTTAAAAAATTATGCCTGACATAATTCTGATCTCAGTGAAGACCTCCTATGCTTGCCCTCCTATATTAAAGGTCTAAATGGCAGCAAAGATGACTCAATTGTCATCAGTTTACAACAAACAAGGGTGTCTATGGGCCAGAATACAATACCACAGTATGAAAAGAGATTGCAGACTCATCCATGACACATAGTTCCTCCTAAACTACAACAGAGAATGGAACATCTTAGTGTTTCAGGCTTTGAAAGATGAGGGGTTTTTTGTGTTTTCTTTGTATTTTGAAGGTTTTTTTTCAATTTGCTTCTGGTGGTAGGAAGACAGAAGTTTCCCTCTGGTTTCGGGGTTTTTTTGTTTGTTTTTATATGTGGATTTTGTGTTTATTTGTGGGTTTGTTTATTTGGAGTTTCTTCATATTTGATTATAATTTCCTTTATGAGAGAGAAGTGGGAATAATTTCCTTTTGTTTCTTGAAACATTTCATATCTTATGATAGTGCTAAAAACCACAGTTAAGTTCTCTTCCATTCACCTATTCACCCCTCATTTCCTGCACTGTCACTCTCATTTATAACGAGAATTAGAGCTAATGATAAACACAAAAGATGAATAATTAATAAATTAAATAACTAGCATTAAAGACTAGATGGAGATATTTTATGAACTGTGAAAAAGACTCATCATTTTTAATGACTGAAAATTCATGTAATAATTTTTTTTGTCCTAATGAGAATGTTTCTAAGTCACTGAAGCTACATCTCAGTTAAAAATATATCAAGAGAAAGTTATTAAGTGGTTTCTTGTTGTCAGTTTCATAGCATTACACAGTGTCTGTTAAATTTATCACACTATTAAAGTAGCAGTGGAAAGCCACAAGAAGTAGTTAACTGGCACAATCCTGCTGCAAACAATTAGCCTTCCTGAGGTAAAGCTCCAGGGAAATAGTTGGTTTTAAACAATCAGCTAAATAGTTATTCCCTCTAAAATCTCCCCAACAAACTCTGTATTTAATTTTTTTCTTCTGACTTGATTTTTGGTGTAAAGTAGGAAGAACTACTAAAGAAAAGTTAACAGAAAATGATGTCTGTTACTCATTTTATTTTTTTTTTTCTAGGAAATATGTCTCTGATGAATTTTCTTGTTTTCTTAGTAAAACATGATTAGATTCTAATAAGTACAATTTCTTTAGAGTTTTGGGATTTGAAAAATTAAATTAAGAATCCTAATTCAAACAGTCAGAAACTTTTAAAACAAATGATAACAATTGATTTTTTTAAGATGCCAGTAGTATTGATGCAATCAAAAAAAAGCTTTAAAATTTAGACAAAATGAAAACAAAGTATCCATCTCTCAACAACTGTTTGTGTTTCCTGTCCCTATCTCAGCATTTATTGATATTTATGCTATAATAAGTAGAAAATTTTAAAGATTTTACAGGTGGAAAAATCAACCCTTTTTTTTCTTTAGTCTAATAGATAATCCATGGAAACCCAGTAAACAGATCAATCTGAATATACATTTCAGTAATGTCTGTCAAACATACCTATATTTGCTCTTATGCATTGCATTACCATTTCTTCTATGTTCTGCTAGAGTAAAACTTCTGAAACAAGGTGCATGGCCTCACCTATGATTATATACAGGCTCTTCTAGTCTCAGACTAGAATATGAGTGTTGCAGAGCTACACACCAGTGTCTTCCAACCACTCACTCTGCCTTCCAGAAAAAAACTATGGTAGTTACCAAAGCCATATCAGATATTCTTATGCTGTAAATTTACGTCTATAGCTTTCCACATTTTTCTCTCAGTGACTCTTACACATGTACTTTCCACACATTAAACAACTTAATGGATTGCATCTTCTTTTCCTGTACAAAGTGTGGAATATAGAGGATGAAGGATGATAAAATGTAAAAAATTTTTAGGTTTTTTTCAGTATAATCTGACTTAAAAATGGCTTACTATGTGTATAATGAAGCAGTCGCAAGTACCAAATTACAAAACCATCATGTCACATCAGCTACTGCTTTATTTTAAATGAATATAAATGCACCTTATTGAAATAAAATTTCACAAAGAAAGGAAGTAGCTATGTTTTAAAAATTAAGTGTCGTAACTGTCCTTGTCAGGTTCTAGGCTGCCAATAAGTTCAATTTTAAATAAGAAAGCATGAAAAACACAATGCAACTACAGAACAATACCCGTGGTGTTTTGACCATTTCAAAATTTCTAAATAACAGTATCACTGATATCAAACCCTATGAAACTGATTTTAAACCACAAAAAGATAGTTAATTTTCTCTGTTCTTTCTTTAAATTAGATTTATTCTCTATTACTTTGTCATTAACAATTGCATGAGAAACACGAATCTTGTTAATACAAACACAAACACAGCAGGTAGCTCTGAACGTGAGCCAGCAACACTGGTTTTCTAGGCATAAAAAAAATGAATAAAGGACTAAGGAGAGACTGCAATAGAAACAATTATATTCAGTAGCATTCAGAAACTGAAAAGCTGATTCATGCTGATATTTTACCTTGACAATAACTGCAGATTTGTCTGTATTAATTGATTTATACAGACATCATCGATATGAATGAAAATAAAAAATATTAAGGAAAACTGTAGTATATAGTGTTGGAATTTAGCTACTGATTTCCAAGGAACAATTTTCACATTTTTCCTCGAATATTTAAGTTTTAGAAAAATATTCATTTTATAACAAAATAATTTTATTAAATTCCTTTTATAACAAAATTAATTTTATTAAATGATGCTAATTATGTTGCGAATCTAAGTTCTTCCTGTGTTGTTACTCAGAGCTGCACAACAGAAACATCTCTATGTCCCTCCACGGGGTGTTGCTTTAAATGAGTAACATACACTGCAAGGATGAACTCAGCATGGAGATCAAACCTGTCATAATAGTGCTGGTGTGATAACTACACCAGTAGTATCTGCATGATTGGTGTATTCATGCCAGACTTGAGAGACAGAAGTGGTGTGCCTTTCTTAGTCTGATACATATGCTATCTTCAAGGATGATTTGAGTGTCAAAGCAAAGTTTAAAGTAAAGGGACCTCATGAACTTGTACTTTCAGAAAGGTAGCTTTGCAAGGCTTCTTATCTCTTGAACTAATATTCTAATGATAAAAGTGTAAACTCCAGTATCTCTCTTCATAATATTTCACAATAAGAATTTATTGTTTGAACTCCAGAGGAGGATTGAGACCAATGTATTTGCAGTTCAAGCTATGAATTTAAACCTTTGTTGTAAATGTTTAGGGATAGATTTATAATTGTTTAGAGATTGGCATTCCTCTCCATTCTTACTGTTTAACTCTCAACAAGCTTAAAAGAAATAATTTACTTGGTATCTACCACATCAACCTCATCAAATTCCAACAGAAAGATTGGTGAACATTCATTTGACATTACATTTTTTTAGTTATCAGTAATCAATACCAATGTTGACAGCCCTATATTTAAATTCTGAATACAGTAAAATTTTATGGAACTGCAAGCTCATTAATTTAGGAATTGTTGTAATACTAAGCTAGTCAAAATATATTGTGTCTTTATAAAATAATCTATCAGACCAGGCTGGTAAAACCAATACAGATTTACTCAGCTAATTTTGCTAATGTATCTAGATATGGACAGCATTTTTTTATGATTTATCTATCTATCTACCTATCTATCTATCTATCTATCTATCTATTTGAGCTACTAGTTACATGTCAAACCTTTGTATCCTTCAAGAAATGGAAACTGTAGGGTACATATTGGCTTCACAAGATGCAGCCGGGATATTTGGAAAATCCTTTTTTTCTGTTCTGACAATGCTAGAGTGACAGCAACTGAAGTGCTATATTTAAGCTGATTTAAGGAAGACAGTTGGCTACAGATTGCCAGATTGGTACGGTTGTTTCTATAGTATCACACTTATAACCTATTCTGTGCAAATAGTTTACATTATGCCAATGGCTTAAATCAATATAGAATTTCAGAAGAATATTTTATTTATTATCAAAAGAATTTACCAGTGAAAATGTTGCATTTTATTCAAATATATTTTTTAAGATCAATAATTTAATCTACAGACTTGATTATTTTTGATATATTGAGAGACTACTCTCATCAATAATAAAAATTCTCTCACCTTTTTTCATCCTTGTATTTACCATCTGCATGTAACATTGTAGATCTCTCAAAATTTATGAAAACTGCTTTGTCCTCCATTAATATCCAAGTTGCTGATGTTTGTAGGTTTCTGTTTTTCCAAATAATTTCTAAGAAACAAGGTGAGAAGCTTTGTATATAAGCCGCTGTATTTCACCTCTACCAGCTCCCTCTAGAAGTTAGTGGTTCTGTTCTATTACATAGTCTCAGACATGTCCTTCAGCAGAACCACCAGTGAATGGATCTCTCCAGATACGTATGACTATCTCAAGCTTTCATCTGAGAAGAATTTAAAGATTTTGTGTGCTTGGCTAGTAATGCTTTGCATACAGCATTCCATACAGACATCATCTCAAGTGTCTCCAAACCAGGAATTACACAAGCTGCTATGAACTATAAAGCTAACATGTAATGAGTCTATTCCTTTTGCTAAGTGTTTGACCAAAGGCACACAAACTCTAGAACACTCTTGCAGCACTTGTATAGTTAGTTTGTACAATAAATAAAAAACCGGAAGATGATGAACTTCCTGACTATGTGTGGAAAATCTGTTCAGTGTGTGTTTACCCAAGAGGAGTCTAGACAGTGATAATTTAATACCTGAGTTATCATGAAAGTGCATTTAACACCATATATTTTTTCTTGAGGACATCACTTTAAGTTTTAAAGTCATTCATAGAACTGCAATATTGTTTAGGGTGGAAGGGAACTCTGAAGATCATTTTGTCCCACTTCCCTGCTCAAGTAGGGCCACTTAGAACCAGTTCCCCAGGACCATGTCCACAAGGCTTTTGAATATCTCCGAAGATGAACACTAAGCAACCTCTCTGGGCAACCTGTACCAGTGCTCAGCCACTTTCATAGTTCCTGAGAAGGAACCTCCCGGGTCTCAGTTTGTGCCCATGGCCTATATCTGTAAAAACTGTCCTGAAGGCTCAAAAACTGCCCAGAACACTTCATGCATCTGAATTGACCATTGAAATACAACTTTTTTTTGGTGGAAATTTTACTATATGACAAGAATGGATAGTAGAAAAATATGCTAGTAAAACTGAGTACCAGTGTTTCCTGGTATAGGAGTAAGATGTTACTACTCACAGAGTCTCTTCTATATGAAAAGATTTTAAGGGAAAAAACAAAACAAAACAACCCAAAACAGACCAATCAAAAAAAACCCCCAAACACTCAAGACAAAACCCACGACAGTTAAAATATAGAGCTCATCAGACTCAATATTGAAACTGCTGTGAGGAGATAGAACTCTTTTCCCCAAACATATCATCCATGAATATTAGAGAATAAGTGATAACTCTTCCTTTCAAAAGTTATGCTCTGACTCTATCACTAGTGAATAGGGGGAAAAGGGAAATTTTGTTCTGAAGTTAGCTAGAGTTTAGATTTGATTATAGTTTTGAAAAAGGGTGCATTTTGTTACGACTAAAAGCTTAGTTTACACAGAAAAAAAAATGAAATCAGTAAATTGACCTTTTCTTGCTTGGAATACCATTCCAAGTGAAAGGAAATGTCTTATGCCTTCACACACACAAAAACCAAAAAGCCAAAATAAAACAAAAAACCCCACAAAATCCCAAAACCAAACAAATAAACTACACAGACCCACACAAACCCCAAACAACAAACAAACCAGGATTTCCTTCGATTTCTAATAGCAAAACCACCTGCAATTTTAAATAGGCTAGTGTCTACGGTTTATATTGTGCTGTGCACTTTGGTCTCAAACATTTATCCATGTTCTAAAATATTTAGTAGATAATGTAACTACACTACTGTAATTCTTTTTGCTCCTCTGCATTCTTCTACTTTTCTACTCTTTTCTTGAAATTTTTCTTTGTGATGTCTCATATCATTACATGTAGTGGATGTTGTCTTGAGGATAGCAGGACCCATCCCTGTCAGATCCTCAAAAAACTTACTGAAATCTTATTTTTTTTTCTGTCTATGTCTTATTAATAACACATATTAACACAACAGCAGCATTACACCATCGATGTTTAAGAGAACAATATTGCACAAATAAAGACCAGTGTGGTTTATTCACTGCTCAAAGTACTAACCAGGAAAGAATATTTAATAAATATGGTTTGGAAAATGGTGTTAGGGAAGAAGTCTTGCAAAAGAACTTTCTCCAACATACCTCCTTTCAATCAGCCAAAGTAGTCATATGTTAGTCTGTAGCAGTTTGGAGATAATCAGCAAGAAAAATATTGTCATAATTATCTTGATAACGAATAATCTATACTGATTGTGTTTAGTGCAGTATTCTTTGAAATCTCCGTTGCCTTACATGCACACACACATACACTCCTGCAAAAACATACACTCTCACATTCAAGCGTATAAGAATCCTTTCTACTGAAACTCCCCAACAGTTAAATATATCAACGTAACCCCTTTGATTCATCAATCATCACATAAGACTTGTACACTCTGAGTTTAGTCTTGTTAGACTATCCAGACAGAAGACAAGCTATCCAAGCATATCCAGACAATAGTCTGACATATTATGTTGTTTCTTTACTTTTGTTGATTATAATAACATTCCTTGTCATGTTAATTTTTCATGTTCCTTAGGTTTCATATATAGTTGCTCACTGCATCCTTTTATCAATTCTTTAGAGATCTTTTGTATTTTGAGCTCTATCTGTACCATCTCATGCCTCTGTCAGATTTCTACAGTATTGATTAGTTTCCCCTGATGTATTACCTTGTTTTTCCCCTCTTGTATCTGTTGCAGATTAAGCTGTCATTTCTGTGGCTTTATATTTTCAACATTTTGACATGCAGAAAACTTATCTTGTCTTAACTTCATTGAGTTATTCATCTTTGTTAATCTTTTCCATCAGAAATGAAATTAGTTGGTTATTTGTCCTTTGCCATTTGAATGACATGACACAAAATTAAGACGTTCACACATTTTGACACCCACACATTTTGTGCATGGTTTTTTCACCTTGCACTATTACGAAAGTGTATAGATTTCTACTTTAAATAAAGAAGCGTATGTGCATACAAGGTTTTCATGTCACAATTTCATTACATTGCATTACATTCATCACATTTCATTACATTACAAAGCCAGTGTCAGAAATAAATACCAAACAGTAAGAATGGTAACAGACATGCCCTAATTTTTTTACCATCACACAGAAAAATTGCAAACAGAGAAGAAAAATATATTTTAGTTTGATTTAACTTACAATGAAATATGTCATAAATTCTTTAATAGAACTTTTAATTTATTAAGACAATTCATAAGAAATAGCAACAGAAATGGAAAGAAGAGATATAATTTTAGAGCTACTTCTCAGAATCCAATTCTGATGTGAACCTACAACTAATCAGGACTTACTGAATTTTCAGCACCATGTATATAATGCTTTATATGAAAGGGGAAGTTTTACAGAGAGCAAAAATCCAGCACATACGATAAATGATCCATGAGAGATCATTTTAGAGTCCTCATGACTCTAAAAATAATACAGAGAATGGAAAAAGTCTTAAACATTGAAAAAAACAGGTGTGCCTTCCAGAGATGACAACTGCTCAGATGACTCTCCAGTACTGAGCTACTGTCACACTGAACAACAAATTCAAGCTGCTCAGAGACTACTTTATTTACAGTGAAGTTACTGAAGAGCTGGCAATAATAGCTATCAGTGCAGCTGTGTAGTCTGGCAAAGCAGCACTCTACTGTGCCCTTGCCTGTCTGGAAGTCAAGGCACATCAGCACTCTCTGAATGTGAAAGTTTCACCCAAAGTGAAGAATTTATAATGTAACATAAGTAAGAAATACCTACATCCTAAAAATACTTTACAAGTGCAGTGAAGGCTTATAAGTCAATAAACAAAGTAATAGGAGGAAACAGACTCTTTAGAAACAGCTGATCTTCCTACCCAAACAGCTACTGAATACACAGAAGAGCTAATCTTTTGATCAATAGTTCCTGACAGAATTTTAAAATTAACCATACTATGTCTTCCTTCAACACTACACAGAAAAGAAACCCCAAACAATCCAAACAACACCCTCTCTGCCCCCAACGTTGTACACAGAAAAGAAACCCCAGACCCCTCAAACTCAGAAGTCAAAGGCAGTTTGATACATACTGTGGCTTAATTCATATCACTGACTTTGGCTTTCTAATAAATACTGTATCAGAATGCTCGTTAAAACACAGTACAGTCCTTATTTTAGGCTCAGCATTAGTCATGGAGATTAACAGACATGGCCACTATTTACAAAAATTGTTACAGCTGCAATCTACAGAAAATTTTACAATTGCTTCTACTGTGCCAAAATGATCATTTACAAATGATACCAAGTTTGGATGCAAATTTGAGGGTCAGATTACCATACGGCAGAAACAGCCCTTACTCACTGGATTTAGCAGTCCAGAGGTTTTGGGTCTCACTGATGAAGAACAACGGAGTTGTCAATATTGACACAACCAGAAATATATAATATCAGTATTATTCATCCTGAGTCTTGACTTATTTGGCTTGTTTAAATTATCTTCCCATTACATACTCAGTGTATCACACTTTTCAAAGAATTCCATAAGGCCAGCAACCCAGTTGATCTTCACTCAAAAGAGTAAGATGGAGTATCACTAAAATACCTACTCTATCTCTGAAACAGGTAGAGCTGGAAGTATGAGTGAGCCTCAGCAAGGACATCCTACCTCGGTTTGAAAAAAAGTTGGTCTGTTTGTTTCCTGATTTTATCACTTTTTGAATTGCCTCACCATCTGCAGTTTTCTAGCCCTTTGCAATGAAAGAAATGCAGTTCGCTCTTTTATTTCACAGCATGAATTTCCTACAGATTTTGTTGCGTGTACTTCAGAGGAAGATAAAACAAGAACAAAAATCAAAACCAAACCAAGCAAACCCCCAAACAACCATCAATACATTATTTTAGTTCTTAGCTAAAGAAGAGGAAAACCTCAATAAGTTAAATGCACAATATCTGATCACAGATAATCGAACTCTAGTCATTCATGTGGAAGTTGAGAAATACCAGACCTTCAGTTGTACAGCTGTACAAAGAATGATTCTCTGGCAATCCCAGAGAATCATGAATTTGATCAAGGGAAGTTCATGTCAATATATTATGTTTATATTTAATAATGCATCTTTCTTTGCAGAATGGCTTGGGAAGTATGAGAAGGGAGATTGGGCATTGTGTGGTGAAAGCACTTTATGGTGCACCACCCACCTGACTGGTCAGAGCAATTGACCTGCAGTTAAAAACAAGTGTCCTTTCTGGCAGGTAACTCGGGTGGCACTGCCCAGCATGGATGCACCCATTGATTATGCCTCCAGCAAGCAGAGTGAGAGACCATCAAGATTCTAAAAGAACTATAAGTATACAGTGATAAAAATTATCCATTAATTTATAATCTATATAATTCTAATATTTCACAGTGTGTACATATTTTTTATTAAACCTGATGAGCTTTGCCAGTTCTCAACATCTGTAAGAATCTCAAAATCTTGATGTCAAACTGTGTCACTGTATGGGACCCTTATGAAAAATAACTTCCTAAGGAACAAAATATATCCTATTGTTTTCCTCGCTGTATTTTCCTTTTTTTATTATTTTTTTTTATTATTATCATTGTTAGATATTTTCTTTCTTGAGTAATTTGTGGTAGAATATAACCTTCCACTTTGTCTCTCTGTGGGTACATCCATATTACTGTAGTACCTTCAAAGACATCAAACCACAACAGTGTAGAAAATTATGCTTGATATTTGAGAACTGTTTTCATTCAGATTAATTTATCCCTTCAATTTTCCTGTGAAAACAATCACAGTGAAGACTAACTGCTGAGTGATTTAGTTTAAACCACAGGTGCACCAAATCTTTTTATTCTACCTGCAGAGAGATCTTTGAATGTCTCCATATCCATTTCAGTAGCAGTAATTGGTTTATAATAGTAGTCTTGGAAAAAAATATGCACAAAGGTTTGAAAGAAATAAAAAAATCTGTTATTTATTTTATAGTGTTGTTTAAAAAGAAATCCCTGTATCATAAGCTTACATGATTTGATATATAAGATATTTAATGAAATTTGCTATAACATTAAAAGTTGTCTCTATATTATAATTATGGAAATATTCTCACTCTTCTTTTTGTCTTGTCCATCTTGAAAAGGCCTTACCTCTTGCAAGATTTTGAAGAATATTTTGGATTTGACTTTATCTTGAATCTACTACAGAGAAGACACACATAGTTAATCTATACCTATCCTATTTCTGTAATGACATTGAAATTCATAACTGCTTCAGATTATTGTTCCAGTTTGTTTACGCTCTGAAAATACCTTCAGAAAACACCACCTCTATAAAATTAAGAAACAAATTAACAACTATTATTACATACTGTTACTTTTCTCTTACAGCTGAATGGATAAAATATTGCTTGAATTATAATGTTTATCTGGCATTTGTCTCTAGTTCACATGAAAAAGGGTTAAGTGCAAATATTTTGTTTTTTCTGCCCACCCCACCCCCTGCCCCATCTTCCCAAGTTTGAAACCTTCAAACCAAAAAATATATTCTTCTTTTCATCCTTCTTGAGCTCTAACAGAAATTGTCAACATTTGCTTCCAGGTCTGTAGGGTTCACAAATTAAGGTTTACTGAGACAGTAAGCAGCATCAATAGCCAACTTTCATAGTCCAAAGAGTTATGATTATATTTTCAGTGAGTAACTACCATTTGTAGAGATTACATGAACTGCATGAGTCAAGAATGGCCATGTAAAACTGAAAATGTTCCTGAAACTTGGCCGTAAATGTATTAGTCCGCTATTTCTTACTGTACATTTAAGCCTGATGATGATTAATATAGTTTTAAATTAAATTCTGTTAGAAAATTCCATGACTATGGCATATCTGATGGGTGTGAGTTGTATAAGTGAAAAATTTTATAGAGAGGTTTGTATTCTCTGATTCTATTAAAAAAGAAAGATTAGACACATTAATATTGTCATACATTAAGATTTACATAAATGTCATTGTACAAACACTGATTTTGAAGTTAAAAGTAAATGTTATAATATATTTTAAAAAACAATAGAATAAAAAACCCTAATTATAGTAGGCAAGTGACAGGTGGACTCTGTCATCTATAGTTAGTGAGTCCTGTACCATCAGTCAGACTGTTTAGGCACCCAGTGTGGCATTCTGTATACAGTGTGGCATTCTGAAATATTTATTTTCCTAACTTCCTAGGCACACTTCTCTCCTTTTTAGGCTGATGGACAAACACATTTAATGTTTTAGATTAAACGGATTTGAAGTACTCAGATATTACAGCAGGAAACAGAGCCCAGGAAGTAATCCAAATTCTTATCAAATTTGAAACTGCATATCAGTGCCTTGTGGTTTAAAATATTGGTACTTTATTACTTCTGAAATAGTAAACACCAGGAGCACAGAGCTGAACATTCTGCTTAAGTTCTGAAGGACTGAAAAATGTAGAAATTAATGAAAACTCCTGTTTTCTTAGCATATTTAACTATCTTAAATGAAAGCTACATTTATGTTTTTCTATAAAGACACACATATGCAAAAGTAACATATATTAGAATGCACTGTATATATTTATAGTTGACCTTTAAAAATTATTTTAATCCAATGTAGATGAATATGGGACGAGACACTGAAGGTGTGCTTTGTTTGGCTTGATTGAAGACATCTTGATTGTTAATGTAAGTCACTTCCAGCTCCTACTGTTGGGAATGTAGAGAAGCCAGAATTTTCATGTTCTAATTCTCCTTGGCCTACTATAACATCTAATCAGGTTATTTATGTCACGCCTCACAAGTACCTAGGTTTCTACTTTGAAAAGCATGCTCAAATGCAAATTACACATATGCAGTTAAATAAGGACAATGTTTTCCACAGTCCTTTAATCATAATCTTTTAGCATGTAGGACAAGGATAAACTTGTTTGAGGTAAGCACATGTTTACAGTTTACAGATTACTAGTGCTCTAGCGGCTGCTCAGTAAACGTGCTAATATCAAACAAAATTCCAGCTGCCAATGGCTATTGCTGCTTTGCTTTATATTTCATATTTATTCTTCTGAGTATCACAAGTTGTGGAGATTATCTACCAATATTTTCATCACAATATTGTCTTAAATATAGGTCCAGAATACAAGTCTCTACTAAAATTGCTAGAAGTATAAGCAGTTAAATTTGTGCAAATGTTGACCTACTTGTGGGACTTCACATAAAAATTAGATCAGCCTAATTTTTTTCTCATGGTTTAAGGATTTTCTTTATTACATGCACAAGTATTCCTGACTGACTTCAAATCTTTGTCAAATCTGATTCCTAAATCTGCAGCTGTAAAGCACATCTGTGTTTTTCAAGAAAGCTTGTCTGCATTAAAAAAAATGGTTATAGTAAAGAAGTAGAATATAGTTCTTGGACAAAGAATGAGTTCAAGTAATATCACCACTAAGAAAGAGAATTGGAAGAAATTGAAATTGCATTTAGATGCAATTATTCTAATAATATAGTGCCAAAATCTTGTCTTGATAGCCATATATTCTACACACCTCATAGGAAGCTAGCACAGAGGATATTTGATTTATCAGAGTGACAATTTTCTGAAACTACAGAAATTTGGCAAGTGGAATTAGAAGTATTAATTATCTATTTTTTGACTGGTAACAAATTATAGTGTGATTTATTAATTACATATGAAAAGTCAAAAATATCTCTTCATTTTCTCTCTAATGACCATTTTACATGACCATTTTTTTCTGTGCAGCATATTCTAAAGTCACAGTGAATAAAAGCTAGAGTCACTGCTTTGAAGCCAGGATCACCATCTTTGTAGTGCCCTCCTCTGCCACCTCAAAACCTAAACAAAGCCCAGTCTTCAAAACCATCAGTTTTATTCTGGTCACATTATATCTTATGGAAGTAGTAGTACTGTACTACAACATTGTTTGACAAGAAACAGGTTCACTTCTAATGCTTTGTCTAAATGTCATGTTTTTAATTTGATCCAATTATCAAGTTTTGTAATACAGTAATGAAGAGAAATACTCGATTTACTCCACCTACTCACACCAGCTAATTTAGGTATCTGTCTTACAATAGTATGACTTACTTTTCATCAGAGGTCTTCTTCCTAATATTTTGGAAAAAGAAATTTTTTTTTTATTTTGTTTATTATTAATATTTTTATTTTACATTCATGATAAAATTTGATGTTACAAGCAATTCCCTTGTTGGGAATTGTGTCTTCTACAGAAAAAATGGAACATGAACACAATTAAAGACTTCAATGAGTGTAATTATTTCATTTCACTCAAAGGTAAAAATATTTGTCTCAGGCCTTATCCCATAAATTTCATGCTCTCAGGTACCTGGTGTCATTCTTAGGTCTGTCCTGTTCATGGCCAAGAGTTGGACTTCCGTGATCCTTGTTGGTCCTTTCCAACTCAGGATATTTTACAATTCTATGAAATTTAAAGTAAATTTAGACAGAGGTTGGTTAAATATTCCACTTCATGGAGTTCTTCTGTCAATAAATATTAATAATAAAGTGACAAGAAAATAATTTATTTTCAAATAAACAGGTATTAAGATTCAGGCTTTATGAAAAATTAATTGCAAATTGTTTTCTTATCTATATTTTAAATAATTATGAAGACTAAAAGAAGACCTTGCAACAATTCCAACAAAGCCTTCTCATGTGTTGCTGAAAATTTTACAGTAACCTCATTGGACTCAAACTCTAAATAACAACTTAGCTGATTATTTTGTAAATTTTATACCAGTACTAAAGCTGTCATAATAACGTACACTTTGTCAATAACAGTGCTGATGAAGGGAAAAGGTCATGAAGTATTTGACTATGAGAGAAAATCTTTATGCTGAACAACGTTTCATAAACCATATTGTTTCATCTCGTTAATATTCTGTTCTCTAATACATCCCCCACTTTGGGAAAAAAATAGAAGGCTTTTTTCATCTTATTCTAGTAAAACTGAATTGCTTATGTTAGAGTTAGTAAAATTTACCTAACCAAGTTGTTAGTTTTTCTACTCTCTCTCTATACATATGCTTGAAGTTTGTGGCTGATCTGCAAACCTGTTCATTAGAAAATGTCTACCAGGGCTTTTGAGGTACAGAATGAGTGGGTGCTGCTTGATACTAATTTATAATCAAGTTGATATTTTATATTAAATGGCATGAATGTGGTGTTCAAGATAAATATCACATTTATTCTGTTTAGACATGATGCAATTGCTTAATGTTGATGAGAAATTCTTTAAGAGATTAAGTTTCATGAACTAAACACTTTGCATCCATTTGAGGAAGCACATTCCTTCAAGTCTTTCTTTCTGCTCCCATCCTTATGTTCATGAAACTTATGTCAAGTCATTATAGCTCAGCTGTGTGTGTAGAAGACAAAACTTTGCAAATTAAGGTAGATTAAAAATCATATCCTTTTTTTCAGTAGTATTTATGGTGTTAGCTTAGCAAAAATATATATAAATATTCAAACACAGTAAATCAGATGTAGTTTCCATTAAATAGCTCAATCTTTTTCTCTAAATTCCCAGTGCTGCTTTTGAGAGTCTATTATTTTTGAGGCCTTCCTGTCAAAGAGAAGACCTTTGAATTATATTAAAAAATATATTTATGTTCTGAAATGTTCATGGACTCCGAACTTTGTGTATAATTAGTATGTATGGGAAACACCTAGAATAAATTAGTTGCTATTTGAAACTGAGACTTGTGAAGAAATAATATGTGATAAGAAAGAACGTTAATGAAAAAAACAGAAAAAAAATGTGAACTCGCTTTATCTCCACTGCTTTTAAATAGAACTAAGAAAAGAACTCCAAAAGGCCAAAGATCAATTTTAGTTTAAATTTTATTCTGTACTTACTCAGTCACAGAGACACACAAAAGAAATCCTTAATAAACAAATGCTTTAAGTGATCCTGAAAAATGACACATGAACTTGCCATTGAAAAGACAATGTGCGAATTCTGAGGCACAAATCTCCTGGATCAAATCCAGTTTTGTTTTACTCTATCATAAACATGACTATTAGACCTGAAATGTGACAATTTCCATTCTCTGCCCTTTCTTAAAAACTTAACACTGATCATCATTTAAAAATGTGTAATACAGTATTTCACAGTAAGTAAATCTTCCCTGTATGGGAGATAAGAATGAAAAATATAACACTTGAGCCCTGAAGCTTGCTGTACTATCTGGTAGTGTCAACTGGAATGAGAACACAACTGTTATTGCCAACACAGCAGCAGATTTTGTTTTGTTAGTTTACTTTCTTTTTGCATTTTAATAGCTATGAAATAGCTTCAAAATTGCACCAATTTATATTATACCAGAAGAAAAACTGTTTAATAATCAGTTAAAAAAATTCTACCCGTTAAGCACTGTTTCCTTTGTTTGTTTTCTTTTTTAAAATATCATTTTTATTCTTTTTTTTACTTTCTTATATTTTTTTAACACTTTGATTACTAAAAGATTAAATCTGTTTTGGATAGATATTATCACGTTTTGATCATTTCTATAAGCTTTCCCTATTTGTTTATGATTCATTGTATATAAAAAATGTCCCATCTGTCAAGGTCTGTTTTAATCTTTCCAGTTTCTATCTTTTGCACAGCTAGCCCTTCTCAGCTCGAATCTTGCACACTCTGGGGTTTTACAGCTGTTCCAATGATCAGCTAAGGAACATACTGTTTTAAGCTGCATGTCTGGGCTAGTTTGAGAGCTTTCATTTTGATAGGGAACTGCTCCAAATGGATTCACTCAGATTCTGGCAGATTTATCTTTTAAAATAGCTTTAAATCCAGCACTTAACAAGATGACACAGGCTTCTTGGGGTTTCAGCAATTTAATACTTTGGGTTTAATATCCAACACCAGGTGCTCATGCAGTCTTTCAATGTTTATTGCTTGGTTATGTCAGAACTTTTAGATAGGAATTTTCTCTACTGTTCATTCTTGAAAATCATTCAAGCCCTTTTTTCCAGTTCTGCTTTCAAATGACTGCATCTGTAACAAATTTCTTTGTAAGCTATTTCTATCTGTGTATCTAAAAAACTTCCTGTGTATGTTTAACTATAAAAAGTAAGGCAACTTTTGTTTCTCCTTGTTTGACTCAGAAGAGCTCTGTTTGAGTATAACGCAAGCTTTAGGTGTAAGTACGAGGGAGTAGTTAAATACAGGGGTGAACAGAATAACTCTACCTGCAATCCACTAAACAGAACATGGCCAGTCAATTAGCACTTGCAAAAAAGCAACTGGATTAAGAGAATAATCCCTGTTTCGTATCTTTAGTTAGTAGTATTTATCTTTCACGTACAGATAACCAAGAATCCCATACTTCAGAAGTCATCCACATATTTGGCTCTTGATCTGAATCAAATTTCAACTAATCAGCTACTTGTTTGTTTTCAGCATATCATACAAATTAATGTACAAACATATAATAATTTAATTTAGCTATCCATGGTTCAACATAACAAAAGAGGACATGTAAAAGAAGCAAGAGAGCAACCATTATCCACGTTGATAAGCATGGACCTGAACAACTAATGGGTTGGTATGTCACAGCAAAGGTTGTGAATTTTGATTCTTAAGGAAAAAAGAAAAAAAATACTGCCCAGAAGATATGCAAGTTCACCAGAAGAAGAGGAAGCGAATTTTGAAGCCTTGTAAACACTTTTCCGTATTGTTATGAAACCAAGGTCTCTCTCCATAATCCACTTCATAGCATAAAGTACAACCAGAGAACAAAAAAAAGTTAAATATTGGTCTTTTTTTTAACTTCAATATATAATGTCAACTCTGGACGTGAGGAGAGTAGACTTAAGTCTGCCCAGGGAATTATTAAATCCCCTAGGAAAATGTTTTTTGCAGGTGCTGGGGTCTAATAGTCCTGGTCACTTTTCGAACTCACCTCCTAAGGGCACAGGAGCATGCAATTCCCAAATGTCAAAAGTCATGCAGGCGAGGCAGAAGGCAGGCTTGGCCGAACAGGGATCTTCTCTTGGAAATAAGGTGGAGGTGGAAGGTATAAGTCCAGTGGAAGCAAGGTCAAGTGACATGGGAAAAATAGAGAGATACTGCTTGTCACGGTAGGGAGAAAATTCGTGCTGCCAAAGCTCATCTGGAGATGAAGATGGTCAGAAATATGGGGGACAATAAAACGAGTTTCTTCAAATACATTAATGGCAGTAGGTAGTATAGAAATATAGAAGCTGGTCAGATACATTATGAGGGTGGTCACCCCACAAACAGGGACGGAGACAAGGCAGAGGTGTGTAATCCTTTCTTTGCCTCTGTCTTCAACACAGATGACAGACCAAGGGGGTCTCACTGCTCTGAGCTGGAAGACCATGACTGTGAGAATGATCAGCTCCCAGTCAACTCTGAATTTGTACAGGATCTGCTGGTCCAGCTGGATCCCTACAAACCTATGAACCCTGATGGGATTCACCTGAGAATCCTCAAAGATCTGGCTGATGTCATTGCAAAGCCTCTCAATTATTTTTGTGTGGTCTTGGGAATCTGGAGAGGTCCCCACTGACTGGAATCTGGTGAACATTGTCCCAATTTTCAAGAAGGGCAAAAAGGAGGACTTCAGAAACTATAGGCACATAGTGTGACTCCTGGGATGCCCTGTGCAGGGCCAGACCATGATCTTGATAGGTCTCTTCCAACTCAGTGTATTCTACACCATAGGGTTTTTTTCTTAATATGTAAAATCTAAAATGAGATCTTTATTCTCAAGGCAAGGAGATCCTTCGGGGATTTCAGTGCCAAATAGTAACTAATTAATTATATCTCACGAAAAAATGTTTATTATTATTATTATTATTATTATTATTATTATTTACTACTGTTACTATTATTACTCAAGATTTAAACTCAACAGAATCTACTCCAACTCTTTTTCCTGGAATAACCAATTCATCAATGCCCTGCCAGTTTTTAAGTACATGATTCAGTGTACATTTTAATAATTTTTGTCAAAGAATAGCGGTGCTGTCTTTTCATAAAATTTAACAATTATGAGCCATTTATTTGAGTAAGTAATGTATATACTGGGTTTACGTTGGCTGAAGAGTTAATGAGATAACTTTGTCTGTATGCCACAGCACTAAACACCAGGAAATAGCTCCAATTTTGTCAAAGCCTTTTTGTGTGATTTTATAGAGTTCACTTATGCAGCTTCTTATTATTCAGGTCTTTCATTTCTGATTGTTTTGAATTCCTGAGACAATGTCTTTCCCTAAATATAATGTCTCTGTATAATGCATGATTCTAGATCAAAAACAGGTTTGTTATGCTACGCTTAAATCTGGTTCCTCAACAAGGAACCTTTCCTAGAGTTGTGAAGAGAAAGGACATTTCTTCACTCTTCCAGTGTGAACTCCTGTTCCTTCATCATCACTTCCATTTTTCTCATGCTAAGTGCATAAATACACTATCCTTACAATCTCTCTGAGATTCTTTAATTCACACTGGTAGCTACCATTTTGTTCTGCCTGCAGTATTCTTGTCTTTGTATCCAATACAACATTCTCACTCTGCACAGGCCTAGAAAAATCTTCCTTCAAGTCTCTGCTACTTGAACAAAACTGAAGGCATAAGGTAGCAAATGATGAATAGACTCAAACTGGTCATTTATGTCCATTAAATTAAAACATTACAAATTAACATTATATGTTAATGGCTTGGACAGGACACTTTCAATGGTACTTCAGAGTTCTTTTTAGTGGACAAGTATCTATCATCAACTATGCTAAGAAACCTGGGAAAGCTGAGACAGTGAAGTGTATATAACCTTGTTTTTAGAGTCCAATTATACAGGAAAGCTAACAAAAAGCTAACTATAAGAAAATTAACCATAGAAATCAACTTGTGTGAAAGCTAAAGAAGACAGCTAAAGAAACTAAAGAAATATGTTTTCCCGGGCCATGTATTGAGTTCTCCAGTAACCCAGAAGCCATCAACTGAGCATTAATAATTGATATTCCAGTCATAAGCTAAAAAGGACAATCTGAAAAAAAGTCTGTCTGATTAAAGTTTCTAATAATGCAGAGTGCATTTATTCACTTCACAACTTTCAAGATAGTTCTTGTACCACTGTTACCTTATTTAAAGCTTGAATTTGCTTAGCTTCAACTTTCTACTATTAAATCTAATTACATTTTCTATACCTTATTAAATAACGTTTTCCGACTAACATTCTTTGAGTGCTTGAATACTGCCATTGAACCACCTGCAAACTTTTTTTAACAAGCAATTAGATCAGAATCTCTGGGTTTAGATCTCAGGGGAAAAAAACACACCACTCTGTCAATAATTTCTATGACTTTTTTTTGCATTTTTAATTTTTGACAGTTATTTAGAATTGGAGACATCAGAAACAAAAGGAGTGATCCCTTTTTAGTCGTATCCTGAAGTAAAGAATTTTTCATCATGTGAAGTTTTGTTCTTATTCCTCTTGGACCAACTGCTTAGATAATAATGTTGCACAGGTAGCTTGTGTTCAGTTGATTTTCCTAATGACCACAAGTCTTCTGCAAGTCAATGTTTTCAGAGACAAGGTTACTGTAGAGAAAATATAGCTGGTAATTCATTAATTTTACATGCAATTGTATTGGGAGAAATGTTGTTCCCCTGCAAATTGCTTACTAAATAACTCAGAGCACTGTTTAATTAATTTTTCCCCATTGCTGAGCACCTGCATCATCTCCAAATCAAACGTACGGTTTATTTTCTTTCATGTCATTGTTAGAAATAATTAATGAATGATAAAGAGCCAAGAATTGAGATCATCTAAAATGTCATGTCTTCATTTATGTTATGCATTGACATTAAGCTCCTAGTCATTTAGTAATTTTTAATCCACATAAGCAGTGCCATTTTAAATTCCATTTTATTTTTTGCTGAGATGTGATCTGTACCAGACCAAATACCTTGTGATAATGAAAGTGAATCCATTTTGTACTGTTACTAGTACAAAAAATGCAAAAAGTAATTTTGTCAAATACGTTACCAAAATAGTTTTAAAGGATAACTTGGGGGTATTTTTCCTCATAAACTATGTTCACTGAGCTAATTTTCTTGACATTCTCTATTTATTTATTAATCTTTTCATTTTCAGGGTGTTCCTTATTTTGTTCAAGATCAGTATTCTGGTGGTTCAATAACTAAGATGTATCTGTAAGCATTTTCAAACATTGCAACATTAGTTGTCTTCCAACTCTAGAACTTTTTTAATGTCTTATGACTGACTGAAAATCAATAGCAAGGATTAATGTGATTATTTTGAGATATGAATTATCTTACCAGTAATAATGTAGTGAGACAAAATGTCACATGCAAGCATGGTAGATCACATAGGAAAACCTAGAGGGTTTTTTTGTTTTTGGGGTTTTTGTTTGGCTAGTTGTGATGCCTTAGAATTTTTAGGATCTTTAGCATTTTGTAGATTTTAATGTAGCTGTGTAGTTTCTCACACTTTAGAATAGAAGTTGACACTTACCAAACCCTATTCTCAAGGTTCATATGTAATTTTCTAAGTTCTTTAAGCTTGTTTAAGGTTCTTTTCAAGAAAGGGCTCTAGCAAACCCATCCTATTTAAGAACACATGTACCCTAGACCAGAACAACAAGATATCATTGTAGCCAAGGCAAACTTGGAGGCCCAGAACCTTGGACAAGCTCCAAAGATAACACACGCAGGAAGGAGGAGGAGAAAGACGAGGAAGAAAGGGGTCTTGAGACCTCCAACTCAATTCCAAGGAGGAGTGACGGGGGGGCAATTCCAGGGAGTATCTGAGGGTGAATAGTTCTCGGGTTGGATGGATAATACTATAAAATTATAGAAGCTCTGAACACAAGGGTGTGCCTTTGTACTCTGTAAACTAGAAAGTCTTCATTAAAAGAACTGCTCCATATCTTGTCTATACTAATATTGCCTGGCGAGTTTTTCCTCCCATTTTCGGCATCTTGTTTTGTTGGGGTTCTTTTCTACAGAGTGAGCTCATTTCTTTCACAGTAACTGAAAAGACTGCAATCTAAGATCACTTGTGCCAAAACCCACACATATAACAAAACACAGCAGTTGATGAAGAGTTCTAATGCGAATTACTTGCCTCATAATCAGTATATGTTCTACTATCGACTTCCATCAAGACAGGATTATACTCCTCTTCTCTGTACATTAAAGTTTTAATATGTGAGAAAATTTACTTCTCTTGGGGTTTTTTTAGCACTTTTATGCCTTCTTTGTTCTCCAACTTCTAAAATGATTTATGTGGGGAGTGGTACAAGGCCTGGGAAAAAGCTGCATTCGTTTCATACTTAAATTGTTTCATAAAACCACTAATAGTAGTTATACTCAACTAACTACCTGTAACTGGCACTCACTTCAGTCATTATTTATTTGATCTAACACAGGTACTCTGACAAAAATCAGTCAATAACTACCACTAAACCCAGTTCTATTTAATATTTAAGAAAATTGGCTAGTAAGCTTCATACAGAAGGGAATACTTTCTGAGATTGTTACTAAACACAGAGAGAAAAAAAGAATAAATTAAAATAAACAACTAATTAGCCACAACTCTCCAAAAATAAATTAAAAAAAATTATTAAAAACAAGAAGGGTGTTCTTTTAACATCTACCATGTCCTTAAAAACAGAAAAAAAGTATGAAACTACAAAAGAGCACAATATTTTTGCATTTAGTATCTATTTGCTTGCAGGATCATGAAAAACCCTGTATTTAGAGACTGAGGTGAGTGGAGGGTTTTTAATGGAATTGAAGGTCACAGCAGATAATTTAGTGGTTTTATCACCACTAGGAAGAGAGCTCAGAGTAATGTCAAAATGAAACAGCAGTACAAGTAGAAACAAAAGCAATTATAATATACATGATTCAGGGTCGTGTTCCTGTGTTACATTTCAATTCCGTTAAGTTAAGCAGTCCTTGGGTATTACTTGTTCCAAACCTAAAACTCCCTAAGATTAGTCTGACAAATCTAGAAAGAAATCATAAGTAAATGATAGCTTAAACAAAAAATTTAAAATTGGGTAAAATGTATAATTGCATTTCATTAATTCAAAGCCACGTTTGTCATAAGAAAAAGTCTTCACAAATTCAACTAAACTATAATCTTATTAATGTCAAGATAAATATATATAATTATTTTCCCACTTTGAAATAATGCTTCACTTACAAAATCTAAGTATGACCAAATTTGAAAGTTTTGCTTTAAGCAACATTAATTCTTATTGGTTTCTAAATAATTTCCTTAAAATAGTGATCCAAAACTAATTTAGAAAAAATGAAAACTCAACCTGTCCCTTGAACAGACTATAAATATGTCAGGATATTTGAAATCTAGACAGAGACAAGTTCCAAAACTTAGCCCGGAGGAGTTCCCTGACCAGGAATCGAACCCAGGCCGCAGTGGTGAGAGCACCGCATCCTAACCACTATACCACCAGGGATCCTCTTAGCAAATATATATATACATTTTCAGAGTTAATCATTACATAAACTTAACGAAAGTCATGTGTAAATTCCATTACGGTAAATGAGATTAAAATGCATACTTATTATCTGTGTTGTGTATAATAGATTTTAATATTAATACTAAAGACAAAATATATACTTATATTCTTCAAGTGAAACTTTAACTTCCTAATATAATAATAATCACTGAGCAAAATTATTTTGCTTCTCTTGAATAACATTTCCTGTTTCTCTCGTCTAATTTAGAAGTTGTAATTCATGTTAATAATTCTGAAATTATGTGACTTTCTTGAATTTACTACAGAATAGAGTTGACCCAGAGCAATCTCAGTTGTTTCTAGGGTACGAGCAGATTAAACCGACTAGTCTTTTGAATAAGACCTTTGAAGAGAAAGAAGATATTATTGGGGAGTGGCAAACAGCAAAACCAAGAGGAGGAGAGGGGAGGAAAGAAGAGTAGAGAGGAGAGGAGGCTGAAAAAAATTAATCTAATCTTGACCATGAAGGAATACAATAAGATGTAAAATTATTTTGCCTAGAAGAGTTGTCTGGAGGTCATCTGTTTCTACTTATATTAAAACCAGAGCCATCTTAGATCAGATTGCTCTAGGTCTTGCCCAGATGAGTTTTAAACATGCCTATTGATTTACAATTCACTTTTCTGGAATATACAAATAATCCAGTGATCATTACCTGGTCACTGTCATTGTGATTTTTTTCTTGTATTACATGGCTGGAATTTCAAGTGTCCCAACCTGTTTCTATTGTTTGTTTTCCCACAGTGTGGACTTCTAGGAAGGGAAGTCCCTTCTATACCTTTGAATCAGACAGTTGTTAGTAGCAGTAAAGCCAACCATCAGCCTTTGTTTTTAAAGTTGAAAAAAACCAACTTTTTCCACCTGTCCTTTTAAGTCATGTACGCCTGTCCCTTTGCTGGATTTACTACCAGAAAGCCAGTATATCAATGTGTTTTGGGGAGCCCAAAATGGAACGAAAATATTTAAGAGACATTAACGGTATTTCATAGATGTGGAAGTTTAGCTGTTGTTCTTACATATTCTGTGATAATCCTTCCCAAATGGTTGTATTACACATACATAATCAAAACATAATTATATAACCAATAAGACAAAGAGAAAAAAGATCAGAGGAAGGAGCTGGATATTGATGTCAAAAAACCTCGGAACAATTAACTCCTCAGAGACTTTTTTATCTTTAAGCAGCAAGGTACCTGTTTATTCAACATTGGGACAAATTTGTTCGAAGGTATCACACAAAATCAGGTTTTCTATACAGTTTTCATACATGATTTTTATACATATTCATATGATTGCAACATCTATCTATACATATTGATGATAGGTGGAATCTAGGTGGAGCTTAGGGTGGTGTTTCTTTTGGCACTCAATTTCGGGGCTACATCCGGCCTTCAGCCTCAAGTCCAGGGTCTTTTTCTCATCTTTCTCGCTCTGACCTCTCTACCTTTCTATTGTTCTTACCCTGATTACTGAAACTTGCAGAAAGCCTTGGCTCTAGGCCTGTATCTCCTATTCAAATATCTACCTTATCCTAATTTATTACCCCTGGGTTTATTTTATACTGTTTCTAGTATTCTTCTACATTTTTGGTCCAGCGAACAGAACAGAATGAGTCTTAGCAGCACAGGCAGAGTAGATGTTGAAGGGGGCTTTCTTGCCAGGTCCAGATATCTCAGTTAACTCTTTTAGGCCTGACTCTTGTTTCAATATGAAACAGACTATTTACTAAAGCTTTTTAGCAAAATAAAGGAACAAAAGTGGAAGTTGATACAAAAGGAAAAGTCAGTAGATGACTATCTTCCAGATAAAGACAATAATTTGGTAAATCTAAGCAAGAAAAAATTTGAAATGTTATGTAAAATGTTCTTTCCAGTGTTTCAATCTTACTGATGTAAAATCAGTTTTATTAGCCTGTGTCCAGTCAAGATCTACAAAAAACCTTATAATATAGACATCTGAAAAGGGATTATCACAGTGTAATCTAAACTTAATTTTGAAATTTCCTTTACAGAAATGAAGAAAACATTAGACTTCTTACACGAATATTTAAAAGATCAAAGATGTCTTATGCTCTGAAGGTGTTTTCATTGTTTTCTACTCTTTCTATTGAGAGTTGAGGAATCCCAGACAAACGGATTCATCTAGATCACTAACATTTAATGATAACTAAAACTAGGTGAATGTCAACCTATGTGTGGCAACAAAGGAAGAAAAGGTATTACTTGAATATTCTAGGTTTGTTCTTTCATCAAATGACTTATTTTTAACAGATTGATGAATAAACATTATTTGTTTCAATTTCTAAACATATCAATTTTATACAAAATGTCTTTGAGTAAGAAGACAGGAAAAGGAATTAGCAACATTGCCATTACTTATTCCTTTTCTTCTTCGTGCCTTGAATCTACAGTGGTCCTCCCCTGGTCGTCTTTCTCCTTTTCTTCTTTACATTTTTTAAAGAGCCACATATTGCCTATGTCAATAAATCTCTGCTGAAAGCTACTATTTGGTCATGTGAGATTTTCCTGATAGCAAAAGAACTTGCAGAATTAATAAAACACAGATACTAAGATGAAAAACTAACAACAGTTAGTTTAGTGTGCATGAATACCATGGAAGAAGTTTCAGCAGGGATGTTGATTTGGTCTATGAAGATGATGTGATCCCCTTACATCAAATTCTGTAACAAACCAAGAAGAAAATGTCTTCCCTCAACTAAGTGGTTTGTGGCAGTTGGATGCTTCTGGCAGTTTTTAAACATTACATTTATGTCATAAGTAATAAATGAATACTGTCATGGAATTTGACACTGGAAAGTTATGTTTAAACTGCAGCTCCTAGTACACTTTAATTCCATTAAAACTTCTCTCCCCAGTAACCCTGGTACACAGTTTGGGAGATGGGCCAGGACTACTCTCAGGAGACAGTTTACAAGAAACCATGCCTTTCTGAGGTCTGAGAGCTTAATGTCATATCTGTGGGCCAGTCTACGACAAAAGGCTGCAGTGTCAACGAATGGCCCCAGTGAATTTTTAGTTATTACTGTAACCATCTAACCTAAGAAGTCTGAAAAGATCAAAAAAGATCAAACCAAACAAAAAAATAAAAAACCCAGCCCAACACCAAAGGAAAAGAGAAAAAAGCATTTTACACATTGAACAAAATTACCTAAAAAGATCATGTTTAGAGAAACATAAAGAATGAGAGAATTGGTCCAAGTACCTTTTGTTTTCTACCAAATCCAGCACTCCTTCAGACAGGTATTTGTTTTATGTAGTGAATCAGAAAGTAGATCAACTTCTCACGTTTTATATAATTTGATGTATATATCTATATCTATATCATTACTTGTCATAGTAATACCATATGCTCATATATATATACATATACTTATATATACATATACATATATATATATATATGAGCATATGGTATTACTATGACAAGATCTTTATTTTCTAATGCTTATCAAAGATAGTTAAAAATATATTTTCACAAGAAAGAAACCACAAGAAAAAAGGAAGAAAGATAGCTGAGAGACACAAAGGAAACAAAGGAAAGAAAAATCACCTCAGGAGAAGTACCATTATTTTCCTATATTTTGAATTGTACCTTATATTAAAATCATATAAATAGGATAAGGAAGTAGTTAAGAATGCAAAGTGTGAAGATACAGTAGATTAAAACACAAATCCAAGAAGATGTGTGGTAAGATTATAGGTTTCTCTTCTAAAAATCCTCAAAGGGAGTACAAATTATTTGCAGATACAACAAAGATAGGCCTGCATTAGGAAAGTTGGAACATGTAGATGTGCAGAGAGGGAACTGTGCCTGGAGATGACTGCTAAAGAAGATGGGTTCGAGAGAGGGTATTCAATAACTCATTAAAATGCTCAGACTATTAAAAAGCCACCAGTAGAACTAATGTGATTTTTTCAGGGTCGCAACACTCTGTGAAGGAGATGAGAAGGGCACAATCCACAAATACTATTTAATTGAGAAATGAGAGTTTCTGCACTAACTACTATTGTTCTTAGTTGTGAGTGTTGATGAGGAAAAGGAGAAGTATATATCCTTTTTTCCTTACCCATAACTCAGAATGTGAGAGACTTTTCCATAACCACCATATTGTCATTTTCAAATGAACTTCCTTATTGTCATTCTCCACTGGAAACATTGAAAAGTAATTTTTGCTGAAATAGGTAGACTATGAGGAAATAGCACATTTTCTGCCAGGACTGAAAATGACTTAAGAGCATAAATAAAATCTGTACAATTCTAGAGCAAAAGGGAATTTGACGGCAGAAAAAGTTACCTGTATTTTCATTAAGAATATTATAATCAGGAAAGACTCTTTTTAAAAATTGGAAGATTTTACTTAACGTTCAACCTACTTTGGGGTAGAACTGACCACCCCTCTATTCATCAAAGAACACTGAAGACTTTAATTTCTAAAACTTTTACAAAGTACAAAAAAACTTATGCATTTGAAACTGCTTGAGTAAAATGGGTTGTCTATATTAATTTTTATCCCATTTCAAGTATTTTTACAGATATGAAGATTTCAGTTCTAGTTTTTCCCTTTGAATTATTGGTCTTCAAAGTTTTTCTGGAGTTCTTCACCAGATGTTTGCTTTGCTTAGGTTTGGTTCAGTTCTTGTTGCTTTGTTGTTTTTTTGTTTTTGTTTTTGGAGGTTTTTTTTGAGACAACAGATCTTTTGCCAACCACCAAAGTTATGTCTGTTCTGCTACTCTCAGAAAAAAAGTCTTTTATTTCCTCCCTTATTCAAATATACCTGTCAGGAAACAAAAAGAAGGCAAATACAGAAACTTTCCTTTTTTTATTTTACCAAGCAATAGCACATACATAGTGTAGTATAAAACGAAACCAAAAAAAGGTAGTGCCACCATGAATGTTTGTAGTCCCAGGTAGATAAAGACTATTTCTCCTTCAAGACTTTGCATATACAAAAAATCTGTGAGTTTTCTGTTTGTCTTCAAAACAATTCAGCCAAAAATTTAGCATTTAAATAACTTCCATGTTGAAGAGTAAGGTAAAAAGACATTACCCACAAAAGCAAAGATAAGAACATGTAAAAACATTAGTTCATACCTTAGCTCTTGAAAACTTTAAGGTGTCACAGAAAGAAAAAAACTTTAAGGTGTCACAGAAAGAAATGTAACACACTGTAAAGTGAAACTAATGTTTAACTTGTCAAGAAGTAGTTTTCAAAAATTTATAAATGCCAGCCAGGTAACATGTAATTGTAACTATTAACTTTCTGGAGCAACACTGAAAATATGTCCAATTTGTTGATGCAGTGCATGTTTTATTTTCATATTGCTGATAACAAGTAAGATGAGAACAGGTTGATATAAATATACAGTTTATTTAAATCCACTTATCAAAATTTTTCTTATCACAGTTAAATGATTTTTTGGTCCCTTGATTATGTTATTCAATATATTTTCAAACAGTGAAACATATGAAGCAAAAACTCGTTGAAGAAAGCAAATAATTTTCAATGAATTCAGTTTCAACATGAAACATCAGTTTGATAGAATAAGACATACAGTGATATTGTATGAGATTTAATGTGTGCTTCATCCAGGTGTCTGGTGCCCACAGATTAGATTTTAAAATAGAACTCTCTCAGGAGTTTGTTGGATTGCTATGGTTATTCTACTTTTTATTCTTGGAACATTATTATATAAACTGCATTTATCTACTTTATCAACAATGTCCAGACCAAGTACTTGCAGCTATGTTGCTAAACTTCCAAAGGCTGCTCAAAGTACATCTGTGAATCACTCTCTTCTCATAGAGGTACAACCTTCAAAGTTCGTTCAGAGCACCAAACTTTGGTGCAAGATACTAGAATAAAAACCACCACCCATAGTCAACGACAAAGTATTGCATAGGATGTTTGAGCAGCTGTATTTACAGCATTTATTGTATATTTGATTCTGATAGCAACATTTTCACTATTTTCAACAGCGGTCTATTTATTTGAAGGGAAGCAGACCTGTAGGCACCCATTATCAATTATCTACCTCTACTCCTTTTTTTCTTTTCCTTTTTTTTTTAATGAGAAGGCAAGAAAAAGAAAAAGAAAAAAAAATCTGTGTTTTCCTCACAGCAGAAACTATTCTGCCTTCCAGTAGCTCCTTAGTGTTACAGTAATATGAATCTGTCAGAAAACTTCTGATTACCTTTGTGTTGTCAATACACTCAAGTAAAATTCGAAACCAATTTCTGTTTGACTGAAAATAAGAAAATGCCATCTTGGTTCTGCAACATTTAGTTCATGTTTCTTTGCATCATCTAAATATTGTATACAATTTTTATTACAACAATTATCAATAAGTAGCATTGAAAAACAACAGTAAGATGGTTTATCATTGTAGATAATTGTATTTTAAAAGCTAGACTCTCTGCTTAGGAGGAATTGAGGAAAAAAGTCATCCAATTTTCAATAAAGCAGATAGAGAGAAAACATACAAAAATACAATTGAATTGTAATTTCTTGTTTCTACTTGACTATGTTTGGAAATACAATTTTTCCCCAAATTTTTTTATAGACCTTCACACTGATTTGAGAATTCTAATTTTCAGCTTTAAGCACTTCTTAATAATGTAAACATCCACAGAAAGGTGAAATGAAGCAACGGTACCATGAGATGATGCAACTAACATATATTGTAAGGGTTTTTGTTTAGTTTTTGTTGTTTTGGTTGTTTTTGTTGGTTTGTTTGGGTTTTTTTCATTTGATTGGTTGGTTTTTGATTTTTTGGTGCTTTTTTTTTTCCAGAGTATTATTCCAGTAGACTTTCAAATGTTCAGCTAATGTAATAGACTCGACTACTCTGCTACATGAGTATTCAGAGGACCGGAGCACCTCTCCTGTGAAGAAAGTCTGACAGAGTTGATGTTGCTCAACCTGGAGGTGAGAAGGCTCTGGGGCCACCTTATTGTAACCTTTAAGTACTGAAAGGAGGCTTATAAGAAAAGTGGGCACAAGTTTTGTAGCACAGTGTGTTGTAATGGGGCAAAGGGTAAAGGTTTTAAACTAACAGAGGGTAAATATAGGTTACATATAAGGAAAAAAATATTTTATGATGAGGATGGTAAACACTGGAACTGTTTGACCAGGGAAGTTGTAGACACTTCATTTCTGGAAATATTCAGGGTCAGAGGGGTCTTTGAATAACCTGATCTAGTGGAAGGTGTCCCTACACATAGCAGAGAGGTTGGACTGGATAACCTCTAAAGGTCACTTTCAACCCAATTTATGATTCCTCAATACTCTTATTTTACTCTAACTGTCCAAGACATCAGTGAAAATCTCTGAAGAGGTAATTTGCAAGAAAATAACTAAAAAATACCTATGTACAGACACAAACATACACATATACATTACTTTTTTACTAGGAATAATTGCAGTGCAGGTATATGCTAAAAAGAGAAAAAAAGGAAAAAACAAGCTAAAACCCAGAAAACACTGACTTGCGTAGACTTGTGGCAAGAGGTTTTATAATCTCAAGATTGTATTATACTAATTCTTAATTATATAAGGAATCTCTGATACATGTGACAGAGATTACCTTCAGTTTCTTTGCATCTTTTGTAAAGTAGAGTTTGCAAAACTTCGTTACATCCCTATGAAGAGATCTGATGTTTTATACTGCTGGTAATAACCATAATTACTGGAGATATCACTTAATTGCTAGGAAGCATAGCACAAAGCAATCCCATAATAATTCATTTATATTTACTTAACCATGGGAGACATAAAGCCATCTACCTTGACTCATGATTGTATGCTACTTGATTACTTTATCATCACCATAGTACTACCTGTCATAGTGCAGACAACTTAAACTTGGATATTCTCAAGATTCAGTGGCCTAGCAGACTTATTCTAACATTCTCAAAGATTTTTTTCCTGTTTTTTCAAAAAATACTTACTTAGAAGTGGGAATTGGGTACACCAACCACAACTCCAAACTGAACATCATTGCTTAAAGCACCCTGGAATCACATTTGGTTAAAATATAAAACATGGTGAATAGACAAAAAATATGAATTCACTTTGCTCAATTATTGAAGTAGAAAAGTGTTAAATAGTCCATTTCAAAAACAAATGAGAACACGACTTTTTGCTCTGAAAGAGGTAGAAGAACTGAATTTTTAGACTCTCCAGGTAATAAAAAATTAATTGACCCTTGAGGAAATTAAACTAAAGATGATATGCCATAATTTATTGATTATGTGGTGTAAGTGTGCTCCTGTACACTGGAACTAATTGCATGTCCAGGGTGACAGAATTAATGAGAACATGTAATTCTTGATAATTGTTAATAAAACTGACCTGATGCTTAAAATTGACCCTGTATGTCCCTAATTTACCTGCACATTCAGACCAGTTTTTAAGACGTTAGCTTTTTTAGTTCCTTCACAAAATTAATGCCATATATGAACTTTCTTTCACTGCATCAGGAAGTAGAAAAGAAAAAAAAAACTGGAATCTGTTTTGTTTTTCCTGGAAACACAAAAATGTCTCCAGGTACAGTACACAGAGTTGGTGATATATGCAAAAATGTTGCATCAATAAATCCTTGACTGACTCTTTACACATACAGAAAGTTTAATAAGTAAAACCTTCTAATATTTTTCTATATCTATGTGGAGAGATATAGGGGAAAGTATAGCATACATAAAGTTTTTGCAAATTACTGTTTTGTCTTTCTTCTGAAGAAAAAAAATTAATTAAATGAAACTATCTCCTTGACACAAGCAAATTCTTGCTTTTAAATATGTAGCATTTTATCCACATTTATAGCATTCAGTGAATCAAACAGAAAGTGAATCTGATGACTCAAGAGACTTATCGGAGAAAGGTCACACTTACTTCAATTTCTTTCAAAAAGGTGGTATGAAAAAGAATAAATAAAATGGAGACCACAAGGAGTGGGAAGGTATATTAAGAATAATCTATGTGTTATAAATTGAGGCAGTAATTTAAGGAATGAAGACTTAGATTAGACAGCAACTACATCAACAGATTCAGTAAAAATATGTTTTCCCAAAGAAAGTGGGAATTATTATTATTCTTATTATTTTTCTTTCTCTTTTCTATGAATCTTGCCTGCAAAATGTAATTTTATGTGTAGATATCTATTTTATTTCTGTAAATATATTTTAACTTTTCCAATGTTTTGAACAAGGTAATTTTTAGATGGTGTCTTATGTTTAACTAAGGACACTTTTATTTTAAATTAAGGTTTGCATTTGACTGAGTAGATATTTACTAAAATAAGATATTATAGAGAATAAAATTTACCTAGACTTACATGTACATATAAATATATATATATATATTCACACATATATATGAATATATTTGTGCATGTATAACCATATTTAGGCCAGTGAACAATTCTGAACATCAAAGAGAACTACCTATGTATTTCAGTGATCTCTTAAATTAGCCATAATTTTGATCAGCTACCATCTTAAGATTCCTGGAATCTGATTGTATGGTTGAAGGTCAAGCAGAAGTAGCTGTAAACGCATAGAGGAACAGAAAGTACTGTGTTGCACAAAGAGTCAGTTAGCTACTAAAGATTAGATTCCTAAGTTTCTAGTGTTAAATGTAACTGATTTTATCCTCAGTAGTGGTCAGCAGTGAGAATCTAATATATCCTAAAAAATCACTGTACATTAAAAGGTAGTGAAAGTAAGGACTGTAAGTGCTGCTACTTATAGCAATAAAGAACCACATAAGGATAGTAGTTCAGATTATTGCTAGGATGGAACTTCCTCTTGGATAATCAAGGGTATCAATTTGACAAAATTATTTACATATAATTATGAACATTTTTCCTTGTAATGACACATAATACAAACATGATAAATCAGCCAAATATCTGAGAAGCTACTCACAAGAACTAATGAACTTTAATAAAAATTAATGTTTTGTTAAAATTACTATCAAATAGTTTTTATATGCTGAAATTATTGCAAGCTCGTAAATGTTGCAACAGCTGCATTAAGCAAATATATTTCAAATAGGCACTTAAAGGTATATGTTGTCTAGAAGAACATAGACAAAAAAGTCTACATGAAATACTAAAAATATATAAAACACAATAATTCATTTAGGCCAGCAGCTAATCTTTTTAAGGACTATTTCTGATTATTTTTTTTTTATGCTGAAAAAGTCCTTTCCTTATAAAATGTGTAACAAGGGTTGAGCATAAAAGACTTGCAGAAGAGGAAAAGGTAAGAGTTGGTTAGTTAGGATTTAAATACAGGGGATTCTTTTTTCTAATGTCACAACATTTATCCAAAAATCAAGATGTGATATCTACAAATACGAGAATAAAGATTTCATTACAATTCTTTCTACATCTGTTAATATAACTTGCAGATTTCTTGGGTTTGGCTTTTCAGGGATCCCTCTTTCAAATATATGTACCTGAGTGTACATATATATATATAAAATAAATAAAACAAAACAAAACAAAAAACAACAACCAAAAAAAAACCAAAACAAAGACAAAGTAAAAGAAAAAAATACAAACAAAACCAAAAAAACACCCCAACAACAGAAACCATCAAGGATAGATCTATTTTCAAAATATGTTCTTTTCAAAATATGTTCAAAATATTAATTCTTGAGAATTAGTAAAACAGATCAAATAGACTTTCACAGTCTCTGTAAGTACCATGTTACAGACCAGCCCTGCAGACAAGTATTTTGAGGTACTGGTAGGTGAAAAACTGGACTTTGAGCTGGCAATGTGCACTTGCAGCCCAGAAAGTCAACCACATCCTGAACTGTATCAAAAACAGAATGGACAGCAGGTCAAGGGAGGTGACTCTGTCCCTCTAAATCACCCTCATGAGACCCCACCTGGAGTACTGCATCCAGCTTTGCAGTCTCCAGTACAGGAAAGACATAGACTTGTTAGAGGAATGTCATGCAAATTGTCAGAGAACCAAAACACTTTTCCTCTGAAGAAACAGAATGTTGAACAGAAGCGTTCACTTGGAAGGGACCTACAATGACCATCCAGTCCAAATGCCTTAACAATTCAGTCCTGATCAAAAGTTAAAGCATATTATTAAAGGTATCATCCTAATGCCTCTTAAACACTAACAGGCTTTGGGCATCGATCGCCTTTCTAGGAAGCCTGTTTCAGAGTTTAACCACCCTCCCAGCAGAGAAACGGTTCATGATATCAAATCATTCAAGTGATGGCATTTGTCTTCCCAAGTCACCATTCTGTGTGACAGAGCCCAGTTTTCTTGAAGAGGGCTGAACACCTCCCTGCCCATAGGAAGTGGTGAAAGAATTCCCTATGTTGCTTTGCTTGTGTGTGCAACTTTTACAGTTTTTGCTTTATTTATTAAACTCTCCTTACCTGAAGCCATGAGTTTTCTTACTTTTACTCTTCTGATTCTCTTCCCTGTCTCAGTGGCAGGCAGTGAGCAAATGGCTGTGTGTGGCTTAGTTGTTGAAAGGGTTAAACCACAACAATGCGTCAGAAGAATTGGATTTTATAAAGGATTTATTTTCTTCCTCTACCAAGGAAACACATGAGGATTTAGAGAACATAAGAGATAATGGAATTATCAGTGACCGAATTGGGTAGGATATGGTAATTCCTACTACTCAATATTATTTATCATGCTGCTAGTCTAAGTAAAAAACCTGAGCATAAACATTACTGGGAATTTAAATGTGAAATAAGAAGCATGAGTGAATCAGTGGATCCAGATCAGGAAGTGTATTCCCAGTAAATATATGAAAAGTTTCTTCTCATAAATTCGCTTTTATAACTATGTAATAACAACAGTAGCATTCAAAAACATCAGTTATCATTAAGAGATTTACTTACATCCTGACTTCTGTTTCCCAGCCAAAAAAAAAAAAAGCAGTGTAAAAAATTGCCCTTACGCTGTCTCTCTGTATCTTATTTCTCAGGTATAAAATGATATGAAAATGGTTTGCAATTCAGAGTGCCATGACAACACTTAGGACACAGCCCTATCTGCACCACATTTTATCACAAGAATAGCAATTGTGAAAGAACAATGTTTCCATTGCTGTCATGCAAGGTTATCAAATCAATTTTCATATTTTTAAGATTAATATCTTCTTACAATATCTCAAATCAATAGTTCTGAAGAGTTCAAAAGAGAGACAATATCATAAATACCCTTAGGAGAAGGACAGATTTGGGTCTTGAAGGCACTGCATACGTTTATACAACATATGAATGCTGGGGATAAGTAAAAGAACTTAGCTGTCCTTGCACTGAAACTTCAACATGCGTCTCTGATTTTCAAGTAAACTTTTAGAGCTACAGCAATTTGTACAGCAAAATTCAAGGTCAACTATAGTGCATCCTGGATGTACTTGTTCCAGTAGTATCATGTCATAACTCCTTTGAGACTTCATCACTGGTGGTTGCACTCATCAGGGAAGAAAAAAGTGTTCCCCACTTGAGAAAGAGTCTATATTTCATTATATCCTTGTATTCCATTGGATGGGTGGAATTCCATAAGTGAATGTCTCATTGAAATTCCTCTCCAAGATGAGAAGTTTTTTTCAGATTGGAACTCTTCAAGCTTTTTAGAGTGGTATTTTGGATAACAATCTGTGCATTCTATAAATAATCAGGGTGTCTGTAATCAGGATGCATGTGACACTTGAAAATTTTAAGTACTACCATAATGTAAATATGTTAAAAATCAAGTAAAAGAATGAGGTTTTAAAAATACTATTTCTATCTCTTGCAAATATTATCTGGGTAACAATAATCAACCACTACTTCTTATTAATAGTTAATCCACAATTTTTTAAAAAATTGGTCTTCATTTACTTGTTGGGAAAAAAAAAATACATTTGAAAGTGTGCACAAGATTAATCCCCTAAACAAATGTTGAAATATATTTGGAAACCTAGCTTAGTCCACAAAGATAGATAACTTACCTGAGGTACAAGAAAAAAGCCCAAGTCTGCACACCTGTGCTATGATGTAAAAATTTAAAACTTACAATACATATGTTGTACCTTACTAGTGTTGAATCATATTATTGTGATATCTATTTCCAGTAAGAGAAATGTTGATCAGATGCATGGAAAAAAAAAAGTCTTTTGCAAGAAATTGTTAGAAATATGGTGAAGGACAAAATCCTTCACTGTAGCACTCAATATCTTATGTCGATGGAGTACAGAAGATACAGCATTTTCCAGTTAGTTTAAAAGAAATTCAGAAAATCCTTTGGATTTTTCTTTGAAGTAAAGAACTTTTCTGAAACAAAATCTTATTAGAAGTTTTATCATGTATTGCACTACCACAGTCATAAACTAGTGATTATAATGAAATATGAAAATATTATTAAAAAAAAAGCTCTCAATTTTTTGAAATGCAGATTAACAGCAGGTTGAAATATTCAATCCAAGTTAGTTTTACTAGGGAAAGAAAAAGGATTAAAATAATATCTTATAACCAGAGTTAATTTGAAATCATAAATATCAACCGGTTTAAATTTATTCTTAGAAGTGTGTTGAAAGAGCAGTTATCCACTTTTCAACTGTTATGTAACAATGGGAGATGCTAGGATAATACTCTGGAAACACCTTTGGTCAGTTTGTCTGGAAAAACAGTAAAAAAAAAAAATCAGAATTTATGTTTTGTTTACACAGAAAAAAATAAAATGATAAGGACAAGTATAATAAGAAATCACAATGAAAACTGTGAAGGACTTTGAAGGTAAGAATGAGAAGCTACCTACAGAAATGAGAGATGAGTCAGAGATTTCAAGAAGTGGGGTTAGACAGCAAAAAAAATTTAGTCATCTTCATTTTGGAATGTATGAATGGTTGTCTTAGAGCAGTACACTGAGTATTAGAAAATGTCAACATATAAGAAAACATTTTTTTAATACTTATATATAATTCAGAAGTAGTTGTTAGTTTTTATCTAATGCAAGGAAACTAAAATCGAAAGAGATGCTATAATTTCCAGGCATATAATAAATACAAGAAAAGATAGGAAAAGTAATGGGTGCCTCTGTCTCCAGCATTTTCAAACTGAGCTGACAGTGAATCATCCAGAAAGAAATGTCAAACAGGCTGAGGTAGAGGATAGCCCAAGAGAGAAGATGTCAGTTAAGAGGGGGTATGAAAGAGAGTTTCAGTACAGAGAAAGTCAGGGCAAAGATTTAGCTAGTGGATCTGAAGATGAAAGGGAGAATGGATGTAAAAATGGTAGAGAAAAGAATGGACAAAGTCTATTTTTTGTTTTGTTTTTGTTTAAAGCTTGTATTTAGAAATTGAGATTATGTTTTCCACAGGAAAAAATTTTGAGATAAGTCTTCAAAAGAAAGAAGATCAGAGGAGTAATGTATTTAAAGGAGGCCTAGGAGTTCAAAACAACAAAGAATTTGTTATTTTAGTTATCACTATATTACTGCATTTGTATTTTTAATTTTTTTTTCATTTGTACATTTTTAGAAAATAACAGAAACATGTTTTCATGAGGAAAGACTCTTGAAGACAGATGTCTCCTCTATCCTTTCTGTAATAAAACTGTATGTAGTTGAAATTACAAATCTCTACCAACTTTGCTTATCAAGTAGGATTAACATTGTTTGTAGAAACTAGTTTCTGTGATTTCTTTTTTTCCCCCTGACTTCTTTTAGGGAAAAAGGAAGGCTGTAAAATAAATATGAAGGGGAGATGGAAGAAGAACAAGAGGTTGACAGCTTATCTTGTTCTAAAATGGAGATTCATTAAAATGTGGATGGGACTATATGATAAAGTTATTTGAAATCAGTGAGACTATTTTGTAACCACCGTTTGCTGCGACACTATATTTCAGATAGCTTTTATGACCAAACAGAAATTGAAGAAGGAAACTAAAGAAGACAAAACACAAAAAAACCCCCATTCCTAACCCAGTAGAATGGAATTAGTGGAAATTAGTGGAAATTGAGTTTTTTCATTACATCTTTCCTTAAATTCTGGTAATCCTTATATAGCAGCTATCCTTCCTCAGTGCTCAGTCACAGGAACAAGCAAAAAAAACATTAATTTGAATTGCACTGGTCAGCTGGGGTACAATTAACTTTCTTCACAGTGGCTGGTACGGGGCTGTGTTTTCGATTTGTGCTGAACACAGGTTTATTAATAAAGAGATGATTTTGTTATTGCTGAGCAGGGAGCTCAGCCCTTTTCTGCTTCTTGTAGTGCCACACGGGCAAGGAAGTTGGGGGTGCATGGGAGGCTGGGAGGAGACACAGCCAGGACAGGTGACCCAAACTGACCACAGGGATATCCAGATCATATGACATCATACTTAGCATACAAAGTGGGGGTAAGAAGGAGGAAATTAGGGATGCTTGGAGTGATGGTATTTTTCTTCCCCAGTAACTGTTATGTGTGACAGGGTCCTGCTCTCCCGGAGATGGTTAAATACCTACCTGCCCATGGGAAGCAGTGAATTAATTCTTTGTTTTATTTTGCTAGTGTGTGTGGCTTTTGCTTTCCCCATTAAACTGGCTTTATCTCAATCCACAAGTTTTCCAGCTTTTGCCCTTCTGATGTTCTCCCCAGTCCTGATGGTGTGAGACTTAGTAAGCAGCTGTGTGGGTGAAACAGTTTAAATTTTCAGAGGAAAATATGTTGTGTTTGGAAAGCAAATTAAGTATGGCCTG
Source organism: Corapipo altera (assembly GCF_003945725.1). NCBI lineage: Eukaryota > Metazoa > Chordata > Aves > Passeriformes > Pipridae > Corapipo > Corapipo altera. The sequence goes on from NW_020884872.1 coordinate 22,152,072, forward strand.
AATAATAATTTTTATGCTAACATTCTCAAAGAGAATAATTACCTGACCCATCACCTTTACAGAGAACTCTAGTATGAAGTTGCTGAATAATTAAATCTCCTTTCCTTGAACATTTCTGGCCTATGAACAAAAGTCATGTATGATTTTGTTTTGACTTTATATAGCAAAGACATATGTATGCAGTTCTAAGTAATGCATATTCAGTCATCACACATCTGTTTTAAGACTTCTTAATGGCAATAGTGGGGTCCAATTCACACCCTACAGATCATCAAAGACAAAATTCTATACATAGGAAATCCAACACAGTAATTCCTGCACCCTTAAGTTTCTGTAATTGGCAAAAATGGATTAAATCCAGTGATTCCTTGCAAAATTGACATTAATTGAAAATATCATCTCCATATGGGATGTCTGACCATTAAAGATATATTACAGTTCCTGTGTAACTATCACAGTCTAAAGTTCCAGAAGAGATTGATAATATATGTATCCACACATATATTTTATTAAAATAATAATAATAATAAACCCCCCCATATATGTTATTTTTCACAGCAAGTTCATCATCCATTTATAAGCCTATATTAATCTACTGGGTTCTCAAAATGTACTTGTAATTACCCAGTAATATCTCATTATTTATCCTTGTTTGGGTGATAACTCTAGGTTGGAATTTAATACCTGAATTTCAGAAATGAACTCTGTGAACAGAATAGAAATTTCTTAGAGTGTATTAAAACCAAAAGCCTGTTGTGTTGTTTTGTTCCAAATATATCTCCAGTCAATGATGTTACACATGTAAACTATTAAGAACAGGAAAAAAAAATAACCTTGCAATATTTAATTGATAAGTTAGCATATAACAAATATCCTACTCCCCCATAGTTGTGTCAGCAAGTTTATTATACAAATTATGAATTCAAGAAAGCATCAACAAACTTTTTTTTTTAATATCAGATATTAAAAATAAGAATGTTTTCTCTGCAAGTTCTGCAGTACCTTTGCTACTATTTCAAACAACTTCTAGTTTCCCAGGAAATAATAGGATGATTTCTTCACCACACAGATTGGTCTTTGTGTGAGCAGCTCATTCATTATTGATGCAGATTGATTTTGTCTGATTACCTTCTCTGTGGTTGATAAGAATCCTGCAAAACTTACCTTTTATTTTTGCTGTAGGTGATAAACTGAAATTACTTTTTGCTGCCATGGTAACTTTATTTTATAATAGTGTTCTATTTCAACTTTTATACTAAATTTACTTACAATGTAGGAGGACAAAGAAAAGAAGAAAAGTGACATGAGAACGAGAAAGTGAAGATAAATTAAAAAAAAATTACAAGATATTCAAAATTAAAAATGGGTTCTTTCAAGTATTTACTCAAGGGGGGAGAAGAACACCATGTAAAATTTAATACTAATTTTATTTGATAATATTTACAACAAAAATAGAAGGGTCTGGTAAGATAGAAATTTCATTCAGGTATCTAGCCATCAAAATGAAACACAAGAATCAGAGAGAAAACCAGTTAAAAATTTAAAATGATAAGAAGAAAGTAAACAAAATAACTGTATTGGAAAGATGTCAATGAAAATAAGAAGTTGCAGAGATCCTGTTTTGATTTCCTGCAAACCATACTGCTGTAGTTACAAGTTTTGACAAAATGAGGTCATGGAATCATACCAGTCAATGGAAATGGTAATTCCTAGGTGTTTTTCTATTGAGTTTAAAGGCATTTAATACAATCTATAGAATGTATTTTAGTTCATAACAATCTTTGAACTTGAATATATGCCTTAAATGCATTTTCAATTAGAATTTCACTTCATAAAGGGCATGAAAAACTGAAAGAAAACAATGGTGCAGAGGTGTTCATCCCAGAATATGCAGAAAGAAAAGTTCCAGGGTTTGATTTTGTCCTCTTTTTTTTTTTCTTTGGTTTGGATTTCTTTGGGGAAAAAAATTACTTATGTAGTGGAAATAAAATTGAATTATCTATCTCAGTAAAACAATATTATCTTTCTCAATCTGGTATCAACTGTTTAAAAATAAAAAGTTTCAAGAACCTTCTATATCAAACCACTCAGTGATCCAAAAAAGCTGTGTCAACTTTTAATAGAGAATCCTGACAGCAGGACCACCAATAGATTGTGACCATTTTTTTCTCTGTAGGAAAGACAGTCCTCTTCCTGAAACAAAGGGAGGATGACAACCACAGTTTGCAGTGTAGGGAAGAGGAAGAAGATAAAGTGGTGTTACTGTTAACTTTATGGCATAACAGAGGGTTTTTGTATAAAGAAAATAAGTCAATCTCTTTTTCTGCAATTTTCTTTTTATGACTTGAACTAATGATTTATTAATTCTGAGCAAAGGAACAATAAATGAAACAGTTCCAAATATGGACTGGCAATATCTGTTGAGAAAATGCTTTTTTCATTGTGTGGAAAACTTGCCGATTGTAAAGTTGAGCAAACATCAGATTTATTAAGGTAATGGTCAAATCACAGAAAATAGTCCTGGTCAAACCAGACGTACTTCCAAGAACTTGAACAAACAAACACACACACACACACACACACACACACACACACAAATCTCTACAAATCATATTTACACATGCTGTCTTGATGTCACATATCACTGGTGAAATGAAGTGATTTTCTGAATTTTTTTCATAATGCAAGCAACAAAATTTTTCCCCTTTTCCATTTTTTCCATTGTTAAATTAATTATTTCTACAACAAAAAGAAAGCTAATTCAGCTACAAAAGTTTCATTTAGGTGTCACATTGTTTCTATATTTCTGGAACATTTAATTCAGCAGAAGTGTATTGAGATTCTTATAATTTTTATTTTTACTGAACACATTTTAGTCATATTCAGTCTATATTTAAAAACATCTTCTGTCCCTCAAAAATACATTTTTCTATATTTACTTATGTGAAAGAATAAACAGACAAATAAGAAAACACTCAGATGTGGGTAGAAACACATACTATTACTAAAAACTCCATGTCACCTCCAGAAGGATCCAAGGTTGATATGTTTTTTAGATTCTCACAACAGTGTCACCAGGGAATTGCATGCAATATTTGGAGCATTCACCACTTCAGGGCATGAAGGTTCTAAAAATAAAAGTTGACACTATTGTAGTGTGCTTAAATGTGATTGACAAGAGCACTGAAGTCATAAAGAATGAAAGAAAATTGTTATGACACTAGGCAAGCTGCTTAAACAATGAGAAAGGGGTCGCGTTTCTGTTCCGGGATATTTTCCCCCATGCATCCCAAAAGTGCCCACTGTAAAGTGGCAAGGTTCTTAGCCATAGTTTTTGTTTTGTTTCCCTGGATAAAAACAGTCATTCCGTAAGACAGAGGTTACATTTAAGAAATCCATATTTCTTTCCAGAAGAGGAAACACATATGAAATTTTATTTTTCACTGACAAGTTTATTAGTATTTTGTAGCATTCATCAAGACAGAATTTTCACTTTCTGATACCTCTACTTATATTCTAGTGAATTCTTCACGATTCCTAAGAAAAGGAGTAAGCCATACAAGATAGGATTTAAAAAACCCCAAATAAAATCTCAACACTGTTGTTTAGAATCTCCCTGCACTGCTGGAGTAGAGGAAATAGAGCCTGGGAAGGAGGGAGGGGTTGGGGGAAGGTGTTTTAAAGATTTGCTTTGCTTCTTATTACCCTGTCTCATTCTAATTGGTAATAAATTCAATTAATATCCCCAAGATAAGCCTGTGATGGTAATCGATATGTGATTTCTCCCTGTCCTTATCTCAACTCATGAGCCTTTCATTATATTTTCTCTCCCCTGTCCAGTTGTGGAGGTGAATGATGGGTACTTGGCATCCATACAGGATCAACTCATCACAGTGGAATTTGTAGAACAGTGGCAGTTGTGACTGTGGGTTTTATAGGAAAAATAGCAACTTCTATGTATCAATTCACATTTGATTATTGCATAAAGTGTTACATATTTCTATGTAAAAATATTCACAGGCAATTGTGCAGTAGAAAAGGTTGGGAAAAGATGAATGGGAAAGGAATTGAATTCTAAATTCTTTTTTTTTTAATTTAGTAAAACTAAAAGTTTCCATTAGCACATCTCCTTCTTCAGGTTTTCATACTTCATTTTTTAATACATTGCTAGTCCCAGAGCTATAGATATCTGAAATGTACATTTAAAACTATCTGTTCATAATTTGATATTAGCAGAGCAAGTAGCACCTGCTGATTCCCAGGGTACACCAAAAAGTGCAGTCTGCAAGCTGAAACAGCTGGCACCACTATTTAACACAATCAGGATTTACATTTAAAATGTACTTGGTATTATATTAGGTTTCAGTAACTACTTTTCATCATGTGACCATCTGTTCCTGCAGTTGCAATTCTGTGCTTCCCTTGATAGCCTTCCTCAAAAAAAAAAAAAAAACCAACAAAAAGAAAACAAAACAACCAAAAACCAAAGCCAAAACCTTAAAGTCATGCTGGGCATTCTACAGTAAATCTCTTTACTGAAAACTAAGGAATACGATTGCCTAGCGTCATCTAGGCCTGATAGGCAGCTCATCACTGCACATCCAGTTGTTCGCTTCCCCGGTGGGATAAGGGAGAGAATCCAAAGGGTAAAAGTGCAAAAAGTCGTGGATGGAGATAAAGACAATTTAACAAATTAACAAATGCTGTGCAGGCAAGCAAAACAATACAAGCAACTTATTCACCGCTTCCCATGGGCAGGGAAATGTTCAGCCATCTCCAGGAAAGCCGAGCTCTATCACGTGTAAAGGTTACTTGGAAACATCATCACTCCGAACATCCTCCTTTCCTCCTTCTTCCCCCAGCTTTATACACTGAGCTTGATGCTATATGGTTTAGGATATCCCTTTGGGCGGTGGGGTCAGCTGTCCCAACTCTGTTGCCTCCCAACTCCTTGTGAACCCCAGTCTGCTCAGTGGTGGGGTAGCATGAGAAGCAGGAAAGGCCTTGATGCTCTGTAAGAACTAAGTAAATAGCTGATGAAAGCATCCTTGTGCTATCAAGACTTTCTTGACAAATCCAAAACATAGCACCACATAGGCTAAAGGAAGAAAAGTAATTCCCTTATCCCAACCAAAACCACAATACCTAAGAACAGACACTGGCTTCTTAAATATCACTAAGGTCATGATGAATATTTTACAAATAGGCATAAACAATGTTAAATACCTAAGCTGAAAACTGGTATCTGAAACCTACCCATTCATAGCATCAGAAAATTTAAAACAAAAAAATACAAAACACTGGTTACAAAAGATTGACAAACAGAAATTGTCCAGTATTACCTGTAAAATATTTCCTGACTACAACACATGGATCATTTTCTTGGGAAGTGGAAAACATGAATATGAGTCCCCTTAGTAAGAAGCAGGTAATTCCTGTTACTGTAAAGAAGTACAATCAGTTGCCTATTGATCAACAACAGTAAAATTTACTCTAAGAGAAAGATTGCAGAGTAAAGGCAGGCCTGCCTAGCACTCCAAGGTTTGAAGAGGAGATTAACTCTAATTGTGTCTTATAAATTCCAGCAAGATGCTGGAAATAAATTAAAACCCAAATATATGGGTCAGTATGCTAAGATGAACTGAAACATAACAAAACCACCATATTTTTAGTGCTGTTTTTGAATCTTTAGATAAAATATCTGAACTAACTCAATTTTTTTTTATAAAGTAGAAAAGTAGTTTCTTACACTGCTTCAAGTTACTGCACAGAAGAACTTGAATTGATTGTATTAATCCTGTCAGAGAAACAGATAGCTACTGTGTTCTTCTGCAAGCAACCAAAGGGAAAAGTTCTATCACGGCATTACATTCTTGGTCAGAGTGAGATATTCTGAGGGTGTCTAACCAGTGACAAAGTCTTGCAGACTGCAGACAATTTGTGTTTTGAGGCAATTGTGGTTCTGCGGACTGACACAGTACAGACATTCCATAGTAGTTATTTTGTGGAAGCTCTGGTCCGATTCCATGGACTGAATGTCCTTTAGCAATTGGAGCACTAAATCGTACTTTTTGGCAATCTTTTAATTTGATTTCAGCCATGAAGAGTGGAAGTAGACAAGAGATTTTCTTTGACAGTAGAATTCTGACATCAAAAAGAATAACATATATAAATATATATATATATGTATAAATACCTTTAATGTTTCTCTTGTAAGGCAAGAAACTTATTACTTTTGCTGTATTTGAATTTGTAGTGTGTATAGCAGAATTCATAAGTTTGTGAGTCTGATTAAAGTTGAACAGTAAGAAAAATTAAAACAAATAATTATATAATCAAAATTTATAAAAAGAAAGTATGATTTTATCCAATTGGCCTTTCAAGCACTAAAGGAAGAAAAAGGGCTTCATTTTTGGATTATTGAGATTTTTAAAATTTGCCTTCATAAGAAAAGTTGGCGAAATCAAAGACTGATGACTCAAAACAGGACAACACAGAATAAACATCATTATACATATTTTTATGATGTATTCTTCACATCACCATTCAAAGCTTCCTGTGGCAAACAAGCTTGTTCTTTGCACAGCCGCCAGCTGGCTAGCTTTAATTACAGTCCACACTACATAAAAAGTTAGCTGTTGAACAAACAGGAGAATCTCAGAGAATGTACAATCAAGTATTTGGTTATATTAAAAGTTGTTTATTAAGGCTAGTAAAGGATTACCTTCTTTATTACATTACCTTGGTGATAGCATTTCTATTTACTTGTAATGAAATTTCTTTCCTTCCCTTTGGTAATGACTTTTCTGCCACTTTTCAGTTCTGCTGCAAATTCAGTAGCAGACTTGATAGATCCTGTCCTTAAAATGAAAAAAGAAAATTTAAACATTTAGATTGCTTTAATAAAGACCAAGAAAAAAAAAAAAAGGATGTGTAAATATATAAATAATGAAGTCCCCAAGCAACAAAACTCATGAATAATTTGTCCTACTGTATGTCCCCATGAACCCTTTTTTTGGAATTTAGTCTTCATGATTGCAGAAAAGGGAAGCAAAAGAATCCCTATGTTAATGGTTAGGGATGCTCAGGCAGGGAAAATGAATGTCTACCCCAAGGTCATGATTGCTTCTGCTTAGGAACCAGAGAAATACTAATTGCTGAATCCCTTCTCCCCTAAAACTAGACTACGGGGTTTTACACTGAAAGGCAAAACACATATGGGATTTGTAGTCTTTTGTTTCTCTCTTTCTGCAATAGTATTTACTCCACAAGAAAAGTCTTCTAAAATTCTGCAACTTCTAGATTAGAAGAAAATATCCCCTGAAGATTAAAAAAAAGCATCAGAAAAGTTGCGTTATAGATCTAAATTAACTCATGGTTAAAAAGTTGATAATTACTTTCAAATAAAATTAAAAGTGTATACAGAATGAATCAAAGAACATTAAGAGGTTGGAAGGGACCTTAAATATCAGTCAGTCCCAGCATCTGCTGCCCTGGGCAGGGACATTTCCCACTAGATCAGATCACTTATCCAATCCGACCTTGAACACTGCCAGGGATAGGGCATCCACAACCTCCCTGGGCAACCTGTTCCAGTGTCTCTCCACCCTCACAGTGAAGAATTTCTTCCTAATATCTAACCTAGATTTCCCCTCTTTCAGTTTGTACCCATTACTTCTTGTCTCATCACTACAGTTCCAGACAAAGAGTCTCTCTCTGGCTTTCCTGTAGGCCCCCTTTAGACAGTGCAAGGTTGCTATGAGGTCTCTAGGCAACCTTCTCTTCTCCAGGCTGAACAGCCTCAACTTTCTCAGCCTGTCTTTTTAGGGTAAGTGTTCCAGCCCTCTTACCAGCTTCATGACCCTTCTCTGGACTTGCTTCAACAATAAAACTAAATATGTAAATGTATGATAAGTAAATTTAGTTTTAAGCACTCAGTTTACTTCAGGCATCCCTGACTTATTCCACAGCTATGATGCTGTCTTGCCTTTGCAACGATTATGATGAATAATTTTCTTTGTTTGCTACATGAATACTTTAAAAACTAGAATTTTAATTGTAATTGAAGAGATACATGAAATTATTTTAAGCTCCTATGAGAAATTAAGTGATTATTAGTACTATGAAAACTACTTACACTCCTGAAAATCAGATTTATATTTTTTTTATTAGGCCAAGATGCCTTATATACTTCATATACCATAAACAGACAATTACTCCCTTCAATTATTTTTATTGTTAATCTAAAAGTAAGGGAGGATAAAGATTAAATAAATTTGCACAGGGAGGATAAAGATTAAATAAATTTGCACAATCCTTTCAAGAGCTGCTGTCTGTTGCTGGAAGGTAATAGAGCAAACTATGACAAATATCTCATATTCTAGCTGCATCGTAATCATTAGTTCATACAAATATTCTTGGGAGACTTATTTTTGATGGGTCTTCTATTGATATTTGGCAACACTGAAAAACTGTCTGTTTCTGGTTGATTATAGTACTCTGCTTTGGTTTACATGTGTTATTTTAAAATAAGTAAATTGAAGTGTCAGTTTTGTTATAATATATCCTTTCATTTATGTAATGCTACATTGATTTAGATGAGAAACATTTAGTTCCAGGTGGAAGGGACCAAGGGCTGATTATGTTAAAGCATGTTGTTAAGGGCATTGTCCAAGCACCTCTTAAATACTAACAGGCTTGGGGCACTGACCACCTTTTTTAGATGTCTGTTCCAGAATTTGACCACCCTCCTGATAAAGAACTGTTTGATCTAAACTTCCCGACCCATCTTTGAACCATTTCCATGTGTCCTGCCACTGGATCCTAAGGAGAAAAGACCAGCCCTTCCCTCTCCACTTTTCCTTCTCCAGAAGCTGTAGAGAGCAATAAGGTCACCCCTCAGCCTCCTCCTCTCAAAACTAGACAAGCCCAAAGTCCTTAGCCACTCCTCACAGGATGTTCCTTCCACCTCTTCCACTGGCTTTGTTGCCCTCCTCTGGATGCATTCAAAAACCTTCACACCCTTCTCAACACTGTGGGTCCCAGAACTACATAGAACATCTATGTTTAGGCTGCTCCAATGCTGAATACAGCAGGATAATCACCTTTTTTGACCAGCTGTTTATTTTGTGTTTGATGTACCCAAGGATGGGGTTTGCCTTCTTGGCTACTATGGCACCGTGCTGACTGCTGTTGAGCCTGCTGTTGACCAGCACCCCAGATCCCTTTCTACAGGGCTGTTCACCAGGCAATCTGCTCTCTATTTGTACTTGTACCCACCATTACTCCATCCTTGGTGCACAATCCAGTATTTCAACTTGTTAAATTTAATCCCATTATAATGAGTGTATGTACAACTTGAGAATCAATCCTTATCCATAAAATGCAAAACTATGTTCCAATCTTGGGAGTAATTTTATGGGTTTTCCACAATGGACTTACAAAATGTGACTAACATGTGATTTTAATTTTACTTCCTATTTTACATACAGACTGTGAAATTGTTAATTCTTTGCTGAATTTTTGAATTTGTGACAAATGTGTGCCAAGTTTTGCACTGAGCTTCAAAAGAAAAACTTAGTCTACACAAAGTTAAAGGTAGCTTACCTGCCATGTAACACAAGTTTGGCTGTAGAAGATGAAAAGGAAAAACTCTATACAGCATGAAACTCAGTTGGATTTAAGACAAATAACTCAGGTAGGAATATTATGAATGAATTACAGTACTTGTGATGCATACTATTTATTTACTCCAAAGAGACATATACATTCTTTGGAAAAGGGAATGAAGTCCCAACTTTTTACTATATACAGAGAGTAAGATTACAGTATGGTGACATGCTCTCCTGTCAAGGGATTGGGATGTTGAACTGGAAAAGGCTTCCTGAGATGCCAACTACAGTCCTCTGCTTTCACGGGCAAGTATATTATACAATGCCATTTATAAACTAAGCAAGCTTCTGAACAATAGTTGAACAAATTTCCATCCATTAGAAAACTTCCATAACTTTTCTGATAGTAAATAAGGCATTTAATTTCTATTCTAAATTTATTCATGGGTAGTTGATACCCATTTGTTCTTATTATCTGTAGTTTAAATAACTCACATATCTTCCTGGTGTTTATATTTTCTCCTTCTCCAGCCTTTCCCCCCTCTCCAACATACACTTAGATTGAACAGTCATATTAGACTTAGACCTTAATTTTCCAGGTTTAATGAGGCAAAGCTTTTATTTCTTCCAGAAAGATAAACTCTCCATTACTATTATTATTCTGTAAGCCTTCTGTGCACTGATTCCAGTTGAAATGCGGCTCCCTTGGTATAGGTGACCTTGCGAACTTTTTCCTTTCTTGGAATGTTAGCTGCAAGTGTCATCACTGAATCACTGAATTTAAGACATCATAAATATTGTCTATCCTTCACTCCTTTAGTCAGTTATTTGATTAATATTTCTCTTTTTAATTTTTTTCCTTCTCCCTCCCACCCCCAGTAATCTGAAATCTTTTTCAAAATACCTCCTTTGATGATCAAGATCTAATCACATTTTCCAAAAGTACTTTTTTGTCCAGCTCCTCTGTTAGAGTTTTGGTACTCACCTAAACAGTGTCTAAAAATGTATCACACTTCACTCTAGTAACTATTTGATAAAGGAACATACCACAACACTGTGAATAACTGAGGGCTACCATTGATTAACAGCATTTGTTTTTTAATACATATATTTTGAAACTACAATTCTGCCCTGAAGATACTTTCTGATAGCATTTATTTCTCTAGGAAATTTATACCAATACCTGAACCATGGGAATTTATAAAAGTTTTCCGCTCCTTAGGCTTTATCTGAACAGAGTCTTAAGAGTTTTATGGAAGGGATGCAAAGTAAAACTTTCCCAATGATCCTGGACTTCTTCAACACAACACATGCACAAACTTGAACAAGTTGTTGTACTGGTTTAAAAGTTAACCAGCAGGGGAAATGAACTCAACTCAAAAGAGAGATTGTAAGTCAGAATGACAATTTAATAAAGTAATACAATAAGCACAACTACACAGACAAGCAATTGGTATCAACCCACAAAACCCAAATGTACAACCTGGCACCCCAGGGCACAAACAAAACAGTGCTCCCTGCCCCCCCCCGAGTCCAAAGCAAAGGGAGAGGGGAAAAACCTGCTGGTGGGAGAGCTGCTGCAGTCCAGCTAAAAGTGGTGACTGTAGTCCAGCCGAGGGTGGTGGTGAGCTGCAGTCTGGCCAAGAGCGATGAGCTGCAGTCTGGTTGAGAGCGATGAGCTGCAGTCTGGTTGAGGGCGATGAGCTGAGAGCGATGAGCTGCAGTCCTCCTCTGGATCCCACGAGTGGAGAGAGTGCAAGGTTCTGAAACTCCAGGTTTATATATTCTCCAGCTCAGGCAGCAATGCTTAGCCCCTCCCCCAGAGTGGGGAATTCCATAAAGGATGTTCAGTCCTTCCCTCAGAGTGGGGAATTCCATAAAAGGGTGTGAGGGTGCTCAGTCAGGGAATTCCACAAAAGGGCATGAGGACAGGAGCATGGGGGGGGGGGGGGGCACCTCGCAGGCCTCTACTGACAACAGTTTCTGGGAAATGGCATGGAGGGCTATAGAATACACAGTTTTGGGCTACACCCATCCAATGATGAATCGGTCCCAGCTGTTCTAACTAGGACAGTTGTAGAAATTAACTCAGTGACAGCAGAAGTAAGCCAGAGTGTGGAAATCTTTTCAGATTTCTTTATCTTTAATGAGGAACTGAACTATGAAGAATGAAGTGAGGTAGCAGAATTTCTAAATAATTTTGCTTCTTAGTATTCTATTCTTGTCATCTTCATCCTATCCAGGATAGATGATTAATGTGTATCAGTACAAAACATTTACTTCAGTCATTTACTGGGTTTACATGGCAAAGTTTTGATACAGGAGTGATGCAGGTGTCTCCTCTGTGAGAAGAGAGCATGAGCTACCCCCATGTCAGGCACAGACAACTCCAGCTGACTCCAAAACAGAGGCACCACTGGCCAAAGCTGATTCCATCAGCAATTCTGGTCTCACTTTTCTGATAACATATCTAAGAAAAGGTAAATAATGCCGTTCAGTAGCTGCGCAAGAGATTTAAAAATGTAACAGAAACAGCCCAGCAGAAACTCGGGCCAGGAAAGATGGAGAGAAGGTACTCCAGGTACCAGAACAAACATTCCTGTGCAGCCCAGGGAGAAAATCATGGTGAAGTAGATTGTCATCCTGTAGTCCATGAAGGACCACACCAGAGCAGACATCCACAAAGCAGCTCATGAAAAGCCCATTAAGGGGCAAGTTCTGGCAGGAACAGTGGCCCATCAAGGAGCCACACTGAAGAAACCTGTTCCTGAAGGACTGTACCCTGTAGAAAGGACCCTCTCTTAAGAACTTCCTGTAGAACTTCCTCCCATGGAAAGAACCTACATTAGAAACTTCATGAAGTACTGTGTCCTGTGGAGCAAAGATCAGTGTGTGGGAGTTGTGGCAGTGAAGTGTTATGACCTGAGAGTAAAACCTTTACCCATTCTCCTTCTGTCACTAGAGACGAGGGAGTAAGAGATAGGTCTGGGAAGAAGGTGGAGTGGAGGGAAGGTATTCGCAGTTTAGTTTTTATTTCCCACTCTGACAACTCTGTTTTGCCCATGATATTAATTTTCCTGTCCTTAGGTCAACCCATGAGTCATTTCATTTTATTTTCTTGCCTTGTCCTGCTTAGGAAGGAGAGTGAGGGAGGGTCAGTGAACACCTGGAAGTCCAGCAAGTCAGCAAAGATTAACCAACCACAGGCCTTTTCCCTCACTCAAGCATGGGGCTTATGAAGAAACTTCCAGAATTATATGTGGGATTAGGAGAAGTATAAAACATTTATCAGGTTCCAACCTGCTACAATAAGGATTTGGTTGTTCCACGTTGCTTTAGGATGAGGTTCTTTTTCATGGAATAAGATAGGCTAAAATGAAAGTACAGGAAAGTAATAATATTTATTTACACCAAAACTATTCTAATATGATCAGATAAGAACCTTAATTCTTGCACAAAAAGATTACAAGCAGAACAAATGACAAAGTAAAGACTGTCCTGTAGTTTATTTGGTAGCACAGTTTAAACAATATAACGATATCATGTAAAAATAATGTATAGTCTGGGGTTCATTTCATAACTATCTACTGATGTGTTTTATATTACTACACAGGTCATTTGACCATTCAGTTTCCTCTGATTTAATCAGGCTGCATGCTGTCCAGGAAGGGATTGTTTATCTTTCTGAATATGTTCTTACATTAGCAAGGCAATGTGATAATACATATAACATAAAATCAAAGAGAATAAAGCTAGAAAGGCTCTGGAGAGATATCAGGTTCATAAGGTATCATGTGGTAAACCCTGGGCCACATTCTGAGACACAGTCAAGTATCTCAGGTCTGATTTCTGTCTGAAGATCCAAGTTACTTACAGATTACACTTTTAAGCACTATTAAAGAGAAATTTTTTTTAAGTGCCTAAACATGATATCAAAGAAAAGCATTCATAGCATTTGCATATTAGTAAACACTAGTATAGCCTTCGACATATGGGAGTAGCAACACAGCTCTCAGGACAATGACATAAGCTATGGTTAGTTCATTTTTTATTTACTAAACTGTTCATTTTTTATTTGTTAAACTTTTATTTACTAAACCCTTGGCATATGATGACTTATTCTTTCCTCTAAATGACATAGGTTTTTCAAATCTGTCACACAAGCTGATGTAGCTTATAAAAGATTCCATATTTTTATAGAATATTACTGATTTAGTGATCTCTGTCAGATTCTGCCAATTACCTGGAAGAGAACTTTAGGAAAGATAATATAGATAAGTGATATTCACCAAGACCATGAAGTGGAAGAGAGCTAGAGAAAGAAGCTGGAAAAATAACAATAATAAAGGAAAAGTGAAATAGACTTCACAGTAGGTGGTGAATGCAACAAAAGACCAGAAATAATAAAGAATTGATGATTTATTCTACAGGAAAAAAATGTTTTTTCTGTTTACCTATGTATACCCTACTGTCTAGATGAAAACTTTATTTCATTGGGTGATGAACACATATTCTTCATTCCACAGGACCATGACTAAATAACAATCTTTCTCTTCAGAATAGATTTGCCAATCAGAATTTCTTGAAAAAATGGGAGCAGCTGTGAAGTCGATGTGCAAGTCTGTAAATTATTTTCTGGTTTTTCCCTAAATCAAAATAATTCTGTGTCCTATAGTTCCTGAGATACACACATCTTTAATGTTATGAAAGAGTTAAAGAACACACATGTTAGTATAATGGTTCAGACTCTATATACAACATTGTTCAAGAAAATTTTTGATTAAAAACCACTTTACATTATATTTTCTTCTGACTAAATGAAAATCTTCCTTGTCTTTTAGAAAACTAATATAAGTTTAGACAAGGCTTCCTAACACAACAAGAGAAAGTGTTTCATTAAAAAGAAATTACATACCAACACCCATGGAGGAGACACCCAATTTGATTTGGATTCCTTCAGAAATCTAGCTACAAAAGCATGGAGTTTAGACTACAAACATGGCCCCAGCAATTAGCAAAATTGAGAACTATATGTTAAAGCCAGTCTTGCAGTCTCCTACAGTAACTTGTCAAACTTAAGTACACAGAATTCTATTCACAAAACCAGTAACTTTCTTTCTAGGCTCCCCTCTCTCAAGCCTTTAGATTGGTTTGTATGTGAAGTACACACAGTATATGCCATCATTAGAAAATTCATCCAAATTTGGGATACCAAATATGCATTGAAACATGCATAAAGATGATCAAAACCTTATGACTCAGATGTGATCTCCAGAAGTTCTTAACATCTAGACTGAGCTGGGCAAAAGACTGACTATTTGAAAAACAGTTTTGTATTTTATCTCCACAACTTTTTATGAACCCCTGAAGAAAAAACATGATTCATTTCCCTGAGCATCAATTAGCTCGGGAAGTCATCTCCATATGATTACATTTTACTGCAAAGGATAAGATGAATCTTACTTACCACAGAGCATACTGGTATGTGATTCTTATCACTTTATTTGCATCATATCTATGTTTAGCCCATACATTCAACCAGATGTTTTCAATGAAGCATAGAAATTTTTTCTTTCTTTTTCCTCCCTGAATTTTTTAGTATATCTAGGATAACCTTGATTATTTTCGTACACTTATTTTTATTGACATATGAAGTCACTGATCTTTATTTTCTTACTATTAGAGAACACAAATATCTTCTACTTTAGTTGTATAGAACTTCCATTCTTTGAGGAATGTATAAAACTTCTCGGTTTATGAACAAACTCTCAACAAAAAGAAAACCTGTGATTTTCCATTTAAGGACAAGATACTATGCTAACTTAATAGATTTGATATATAACAGCAGTAGGCACTCTATTCTTGGATCAGATTAGAAGAGATCACTGCATGCAGTTAAATATTGGTGACCTAATGCCTTTTCAATATATTTAATTATAAAATTATATTCCCTTCATATGCAAACCTACTTTCAGATATCAATGTCAAAAGTAAATCTATGATCATCAATAATTACCCTCTGTGTACGCAGATTGCAGAATGATTGCAAAAGTCAAAATTATGTTTTTTCAAAGCTATCTGATCTCATTTTAAATTCCAGTTCTTGGCTTATCCACCATCACCTGTGGTGAGGGTTTCAATGTTTAATTATCTTCACTGCTGGGAAATCATATCTTATTTAAAGCATAATTTTATCTCAACTCAAATTCAAGACATTGGATCATGTCATCCCTTTATCTGCAAGCCTAAAAAAAAGACTGTGATTGTTAATGCATGGTGCATATTTGACCAAGTTCTATGTTTTCCTTACTTCTCTTTGACAAAAAGACCAGACGCAAGCCTCCAAGTCTCACAGTTAAGGCCTTCCTGGTATTTAAATATTTTTCCTGTTTCTTCTGTTGACTGTCTTCCATATTTCTTCTTGAAGTTTGGTCATTTAAATCAGACATAATATTGTAACAACAAGCTTACCAGTTCTCTTCCTCTTTATTTTTTTTAAAGTTATTATCTGAGGGATTACAGTAACCTTTATACCAAGTATAACACTGCAAAAAGAATTGTTGTGAAAGCAGTCATTTATGAACACCCTCAAAGTGTTCTCTGAGCCGTTGCCAACCTGACCTGAAGTTCCCTGTCCTAAAAATATTACTTATGATTTTTCCACCAAAAATGTTATTTTATCAAGATTCTTCTATTAAAATATGTTTGGCTCAACAGTGCTTATTTATCACAATATTTTGGATCACTACATAAAATTTATACCTACTTTTTATTTACTAGCCTATAAATGTATGTCACATGAAAATTTTATTGCAAAGATGTTTTATAAACTACGTAGCAGTGAAAGCACTGGGAAAGATGAAAAAGCAGTGTAACTACCAACTGCATTTGGAGATCTGTAAGTGAGCCTATTTTTCATTTAAAAGTACTGATTAACTCAATTGAATAGACACATATAAAATTACTAATTATTTCTAACTAGATACATTTTATGCCAGCACACTTTATTATACACTTATAATCTGTCCAGAAACAAATAAATAGATGACAAGTATATTTGATGAGGCTTAATTTTCATCAAATGTTTTTGAAAAAATTAATTGTAATTTTTAATTTTCATCATTTTTTAATAGGAATTCCTAAAGAACTGTTCAGTTACCCTGGTATTAGGCTAATCAATATGGAGTTCCTCTGGACAACATTTTTAAGTCCTCTGTGCTCTATTTCTTTTCCAAACAATAATATACAAAATATTTTGCCAACCTGTGAAGGACTTGTGTTTTTTATCCCTAGTTCTCTCTTGTGCTCTTTCTTCCCTTGTGAGAAACACCATACATTTCCCTACATGAAGATGGAGGTGTAACTATTGATGGTGAAAGATTACATTACAAAGAGATAAGAGTTTTGCAAAAAATAAGAAAATCATAGAATAATAGAAGCCTATAAATGATCAATGAACTGGACTTTGGGATTTCTCCAAGTCCTACTTTCTGCTTGAAGCAGGACTGTCACCCATGATCACCACTCAACATCAGTTCAACCAGAGAAAAATTTAACCAAGACTACATTTTTTACTAGACTTTTTAACTGGGTATTTATAGTCAAAACTTTCTTGCTAGGACTTGAAAACTTTGAATGACGCAAATCTCCACAATCTCCACATGTAAGTGTTTCAGCACTTCTGCACTCGTCAGTGAAGAATTTTTTGTTTCCTAATGTCAAGTTTAAACAACACAAACACAACATTGCCGTTTTCTGTTTTGCTAGTCAATAACAAGAACAGTTTGGTTTCATCATATTCATATCTTCAAGAATATTTACATAGTTTTTGCATTGCCCCTAGCTTCTACTCGCTGAGTTAAGTAATCCTCTCCTTTAAGGTCATGTGCTCAGGTTCTTGACTACATCAATAACTGAGTCTTGGACACTCCACATCTGTAATGGTTTGAACCAGGTTTTCCCCCAGAGGCTAAAAAAAGTGGTAACCCCCAAGGGGTGGTGGCACTTGAACTTTGAACCAATCTGCGCTCCTGTGAAATATAAACGTACCACAACCAAACGGAAGAGTTGTAGTTTTGGGTAGTAGTAGAAGGTAACCATGTTATAAGACCACGAGGAAGGGGGCTCGGAGCCCCTTGGGGCCTCTAGGGCCCTCCCAGTCCCAGTTGGGGGCTACAGAGACGTGGAACAGTGTTAAGCTGGACTATGTCTCTGTAGCTATGAAGGCTGGGATTTTTCTCTCCACCGTGGGCAGAGGTAGGAGTAGCAGCAGCCGACACTGACCAGAGAAATGGTGGCAGAGAGCCAGGATAGGTAAGAACTGAACTGTAGAAGCAGCGAAACAGCATGCAGCCAAGGAAGACTCAGAGTTACTCTAGCCAAGATAGAGAGCCGGCAGCAGAGAGACAGAGTTTTGGGGGTAAGAACTGAACCAGACCCCCCAAAACCCTTGGAGACCCCTCCTAGAGAGAGGAGGAGTAGATGGACTCCTCTACTTTGAGAGGAGTCTTGGAGTACAGCAGTACTGGAGAGAGAGGGTCTAAGAAGCTCAAAGACGTCCCGGAGCTAGACCAGGACGGCTGGATGGAATGCAGAGGGGGGTGACCTTGCTCCCCCTGCTGCTGCTGCCACATTGGCAGTTGAGACAGAGCACAGGAGCTCTGGTGAAACTCTTGAGGCAAGGACTTTCAACTGAGAGCTGCCCAAGATGTTCTGACTCGGGGTGAATCCCCTGGGGAAGGGACTTTCACGAAGATGCCCCTGCATTTCGTGATATACCTGTGGTGAAGCGAGTTTTGTCCCTGCTACGCAGTCCACAGGTGAGGCCTTCGCTTGGAGTCAAAGGAGAGCTGAGGGGCTTGGAGACCCCCTTGTGTGTATTGAAAAGAGATCCAGCTACAACAATCCAGTTGCAACTGCTGCATGGAAGACAGAAGAGCTGCTGCCCTAAATGTGGAAGGGATCTGTTCTTCTTCCCTCCTGGACTTTTATTTGGAGGGGAGAAGAGCTCTGATCCATTTTAAATACTTATGTCATGGTAGAGATAGCTAAGGTTGTATATAATGTATTGTAGTATTTATTTGTACAGTCATTGTAATATATTCCCTTTACCCCCACCTTGAGTCTGGTGTGTTTTTTCTGGAAAGAATCATCCCACATTAGGTTGAGATGTGGGAGGGGGGTTGGAGCTAGGGAATTAGATTTTGGGAATCTCAAACCATGACAACATCTTACTTATATCAGCCTAGGCAGGAGGAAGAGATTCTATTCTATATATGGTTTCCCCAGAGTTATTAAGAGGGAAATGGTAAGAACACCTCACTTCTCCTTATTGAGGTGCAGTTCAATAGTTTCTGCTACCCAGCCCTGAGATTGGTCAAGGTCTCTCTGGATTGAGGTTGGCATTTTTTTGCTTTAACTGTTCCCTCTAATTCAGTGTCAATTCATTGTTGGGCTCCAGGACTGACTCTTAGTGTATATCTGTTCTCTCAGGGCTACCAATTAGTAAAATTATTTAACATTTCTTCAGAGTGGAAAAGTCCGGTTAATTTTAAGTCCCATTAACAAGGAAGCTGGATGAAGGTGACTTTCAGGCCTATAACTCTGTGTGAGGAGAATACTCCATGATCCAGACTTCCATTTGAAAGATTTGACTGGACTTTTCAGTCAGTCACCTGTACAGGTTTTCTCAAAAATCTAGTCGAATTTCATGCCCTACATGGAAAGTAGATTAGATAGCCTTGACTTAGTGTTTCCCAGATGTTCCTTCTAGGAATTCTTTAAAAACAGAGTTGAAAAGAGAGTGAACATCATATACACAGGGTCTAAAGAGTATTTTAGAAGTCCTACTGCCTCCAAAGTCATAGCCTTTGGTAAAAACATCAATTTGGAATGTAGGAGGTGCAAATTCAAACTGCACTCTTGGCAGCAGCTCAGGACGAAGGACATACTTTTTGGTTTGCCATATCTGTAGCATTTATTAGAAAATTTTTCTGAATCTCAATATGGGAATTCTGGTCAAAATCAGGGGAACCCTTCCACTATGCTAGAAGTCTAGGTTTCATTTAAGTCTGGCAAACCATGAAACTCAAAGTTTCTATGATGTCTGAGTTTCCTTACTCCTCACTAATATTTATCTTTTTTTCTTTTTTTTTTTTCTGTTTTTTTATCTTTATACGATTTTAACCAGATAATCTGTTTTAGAACTAGAAACTATTTCTGACAAAAGGAAAATCAGTAACTATGGTTTGAAAAATCATTATCATGTCAGTTCTAATTTTTGCATGGCTCTGACAGAATTTACGGCATTGTTCTTTTATGATTTCCAAAGTGTTACTGATAATAGTATGAACTATACTTCTAAAAGTGTTGTATTGACAGATGAACATTATTGACCAATGAATATGTTCCATTTATTGCAGAATGTCAATTGTAGACATCCTCAATTGTGGTAACGTTTTTTGGGTTTTTTTCCAATTTATATTTAACTTATTTATTGTTGTAGGGGGGTTTTGTTTGTTTGTTTGTTTTTGTGTTTGGTTTTTAAAGAAGCATTAATTAAATAAATAATAAGTAAATAAAAACTCATAGGAAAAAGATAGCCATTAGTCTGACAAAATGCCATGTAAATTAATTGGTTGTTCTCCAAGTATCAAGTGTTATAACAAATCATAGTATTAATTTCATTCAGGAAAAAATATTAAATCACAAAAGATAAACAATTGTGGGATTGTGTTAAATATATGCATGTACATTATACAAAATATTCTGAATTTTTTTTTGTTAAGGAGAAAAAACAGAACTGTTCAAGAATAAAGACTTAAATTTCTTTGTAAAAAAGAAAAGTCTAAGTTTAAAAATTTTAACGCCAAAAATTTAGTGTTTTCTCTTCTATGTAAGAAGAAATGTGTACCAATTAATAAAATTTTGATTTGAGAAAAAGTAAACCCCTTACATTTTAGCAAGAATATATACATTATTAGTTTTCAAATATGCTTTTTTATTTGCATACAAAAAAAAGACCCCAAAACATTAGAACGTATATGTGTAATACTATATCTATCACAAATACTATCATAAACCATGCAAGTGATTTACATCCTGAACAGGACATGCAAGTTCTAAGAGTCCATCACAACTGAAAGACTACATAAAGAACATTTCTAGATTCCTTACAGGTAAGTTCAGCTGTCTGTAGGGGATTGTAGTGGTTTGAACCTTGTTTTCCCCCAGAGGCTGAAAAAGTGGTAACCCCCAGGGGTGGAGACCCCTGGAAGTTTTGAAGTTCTGCCCAATTAGCGCTCCTGCAGAAATGTAAACATATCACAAGCACCGGAAGAGAAGGGGTTGTAGTTTGGTTGGTAGAAGAAGTAGCCATGTTGTGAGACCACGAGGAAAAGGGGCCCGGAGCCCCTTGGGGCCTCTGGCCCCCCCCAGCTCCAGCTGGGGGCTACAGAGACAGAGCAGAAGCGGCGGCAGTGTCCAGAGACTCTGGATAAGAGCCAGGACAGATAAGAACTGAACCGGAGGAAGCAGCAGAAGAGAGAGCCCGCAGCAGAACTTCAGAGTTCTGGGGGTAGGAACTGTACCAAAACCCCAAACTCCTTGAGACCTCCTGGAAGGAGGAAGATGATAGACTCTTGCTTGAAAAGAGCCTTGGAGTGCTACAGCACTTGCAGAGAGGAGCTGAGAAGCTCAAAGGCGTCCTGGGAAGCTGGACCGGGACGGAGAAGGAATGGGGGGGGGTTGACCTTGGCCCCCCTCGCTGCTGCTGCTAAGCTAGCAGCCTTGAGACAGAGCACGGAGCTCTGCAAAGGGGAAATTGAATCCCCTGAGGAAGGGACTTTCACGAAGATGCTCCTGCATTTCGTGATATACCTGTGGTGACGCGAGTCTGGTCCCTGCTGGCAGCCCACAGGTGAGGCCTTCGCTTGGACCGAAGGAGAGCCGAGGGGCTTGGAGACCCCCGTGTGTGTATTGAACAGAGATCCAGCTACAACAATCCAGTTACTGCTGCACGCATGAGATGAGGAGACCTGCTGCCTTAGAAGAAGCTGCTGCCCTGAGAGACTGGAAGGGATCTGTCCTTCTTTCCCTCCTGGACTTTTATTTGGAGGGGAGAGGAGATCTGATCCATTGTAAATACTATATGTCATGGTAGAGATAGTTGTGATCGTGTGTATAATGTGTTATAGTATTTATTTGTACAGTCATTGTAATATATTCCCTTTCCCCCATTCTGAGTCTGGTTGTGTTTTGTCTGGAAAAAAACCCATCTCACATTAGGTTGAGATGTGGGAGGGGGGATGGAGCTAGGGAATTGGATTTTGGGGCTATCTCAAACCATGACAGGGATACATTTACATTTCAAACAGTAACCGTTTCATTTAAAATCAAAGAAGAGAAAAAACCATTTCTGTAACAATTTGTCTGATCTGTCTTAGGTTTCTACATTAAGACTAGATAAATCAGGCTCTAGAGGTGCCTATTTCTCACCTTTAACTGGAAAAGGAAGGTTCCAGAGAGGATGTTGGGACAGCTAAAATGTACAACTATTTATTTGTGGTTTCTGTAGCTGATGTCACCATTCAGCTGCAGCAGTAAAAGCTACCTTTGAGAGGACAATGGAAAATAAAACCAAAGCAAAAAACAAACAAACAAATTTTTTGCAAAATGAGAAAGAGAGAAGAAAGGAAAAGAAAATATCTTCCCAGTGACCAGTAGCAAAGAGAAAAAAATCGATATCTCTCTAGATGAATGTCATCTTGGCATCTTCTCCAGTCCAACAGCTGCTCCCTCTAAAAACTTATTCCAAACTAACTACATATATTGCCTCAGTTTTTCACCTGATTTCTTATAGTAGTAGTGTTCAGTTATACCATACTTTGATAAGTTGCAGGTGTTACTGAGCTAATTGTCTTTTAAAGCTCTGTGCATGTGCATTATTGTGAAATGTTTATGGCTACTTTGTTAATGGTAATCTATTAAATTCTGCTTGTTCCATAGTATAAATTTATAAAATAAAAATAATGAAGCAAAATGTGTAAAATGGGGGAAGAAAAAGAAAAGGTAATTCAAACATTAATTAGAACCACTTCTTTAAACTCACATTATAGAAATTTCCTACTACTTGTAGGAACCGCAAAACAAGACGATTAAGTATACTTTGGAATATGAGGGTAAAAGGTAGTTACAGTGGTATGCAGGGGCATGTAGGTGGAAGGTTATGAACTGAAAAAGTAGACTGCAAGGCTATAAGCTAAAGAGCTGGAAATTGGAGCCACTTAGGTCAAAGCAGTTTCCCACAGGATGCTAGGCAATTATCTTTGATGTAGGTCTACTCTTTAGATGTCTGAACTTAGAGAGAAAAATCCATGTTTGTCTCAGTTCCTCATTTAGAAAGCATGTGTGTCTAATTTTTTCCCTTTCTTTCCACGTTTGCACTTATTTAGACAGCTAGATTGTCTTGGTCCTTCTGTCTTTCTAAATTGAAGCATTGCACTTACAGAAAGGAAGTCCTCAGCACCTCCACAACATAACTAACTACAGCTTTTGAGCCCTTTTTAACCTTATACCTCTTTTCCAAATTCATAGGAATAAAAACGAAGAGGAGGTAGTACTTTGTTCAAGGTAGTTCTCAATATTATATACTCAGAAAGAACAGAGAATAAAATCTTAGCCACTCTGAACTGTGGCATTTCAATGAGATGTGAGAATGATAGAAAAATAAGTTGTTCTCTTAAAAATCTAGGAATAGTTCAATGACTACTATTATTTACCATGTTGTGGCCTATGTGAATTTACTCAGCAGCTTAACAAAGGAAGAAATGGTTGATAACAGCTCAAACTAACATAAAAAATGAAAAAAAAACTTACCTTTTCACTGAACCACCAGTTGATCTCCAACATATAAGAAATACTCAGAGTCCTAATAGCAATAGGATATGGTCTATTGAGGAATCACAAAGAAGATACAACTATTTTGAAGTTGTAGGGGTTTTGTTTGGTTTTTTTTAGAATATGTAAAAAACCATGTTCACCTTGAAGAGAATGAATCAAAGAATCATCATTCTGCTACATTTATGTTATGCATTCACTGTTATTTAAGCATTCTCCTGTGGGGGAAGAGTTCTTAATATCATTATTAAGAAGTGTTGCACAAACAGTTTACTATACTACATTTGCAATCTTGAATATGTAATGACAGCACAGCAGTTAAATACTTTGTCCAACACTGTGCAATAAGAGGCATAAATGACATTTTAAAGCTAATTGGCCATTAGTATCCTAAAAGGTTAACATTTATAGAGTGAATAAAAGGATTTCTGTTAACAGAAACAACCTGATTTAAAGAAGACTTGGGTGCACATAGGATTTACACAAATTGTCAATCTACTTTGATATGCTGCTAGAGCAATTTTGATAAGGATGTTCATTAATTGTTGTTGTTAGAAGGAGTAGAATAATTCTGTGATTGTTCTGTGATTTCTGTTAGTATCTATAACTTGCATCTCTACTGTTGGCAAAAAAAAAGTTACAATATGTCTTTATATGGTGATATGGGGCCAGGAACCTTCTGCCACTAGACACAGATTCCCTTATATCAGCAGCATGTCCAGGTTAAGCAGTTAACAGAAATATTGGTAGCTTCATGTCTTAATTTGAGAAGTGGCATGGATCTGAGGCAGTGTTTTCCTGTTCCCACTCCATTTTTGTGGGAGTGGGGAGGTTTGCCACAAATGATGGAAAAACCAGTCTTGTAAATGCAAAGGGAATAGATATATTAAATAATATTTTTCCATCAGTACTGTTAATCTATAGGCTATAACTGCTAATGAAAGTGTGATATAAAGTTATTACTTTTTTAAAAAAAATTAAACTCTTATTCATACAAAAGCCCAAGCAAAGTTAATACTTGACTCCCAAGGGTCAATTGGTATCTCCATTTTATTTTTGGTGTTGTTTCATCCTACATCACTTGTCTGTAGTTAAGACAGGCTAAGTTTAAGATAATAGCAGTGGCTGTATTCACCAGTTTTCAGCAGCAACACTCGCAGCTTACATCTCCCTCCATAATGCAATGGTCAGGTGCTGAGAAGAGTGCAAGGACTGTGAGATATCAGTGAGGTGTTTGAGTAGGTTTCTAAGGTCCTGACTCCTTTGGTCTGTGTGTGTGTGAGGGACCAATACTATTTAATATATTCATCAGTAACAAAGGGATTGTGTGGAACATGACTGAGCTTGCAGATGGTACCAAGATGAGTAATGCAGGTGATTCATTAGAGGGAAGAGATACCATCAAGAGGGACCTTGACAGCCTTGAGATGTGGACTTCAAGAAGTTCAACAAGGCCAAGTGCAAGGGCAGCCCCCAGTATCAATACAGGCTGAGGGATGAATAGATTGAGAAGAGACCTATGGAACAATTTCATCATATTGGGTGAAAAATTGGAGAGACATGATCTGGCCATGTGCACTTGCAGCCTAGAAAGTCAAACATATCCTGGGTTGCATCAAAAGCAGTGCGGTCAGCAGGTTGGAAGAGCTGATTTTTCCTTTCTACTCCACTACAGTGCACCTAGTTAGAGGAGGGTCATGGAAATGACCAGAGGACTGGAACATCTCTCTGAAGAAAGATTGAGAGAGTCTAGGTTGTTCAGGCCAGGCAGAACTAGAGGGAACTATACGAAGGATGAAGAAAGACTTTTTACCAAGGCCTGTAGTGAAAGGATAATGGTAAATGGGTTTAAATAGAAAAAAGGTAGATTGAGTTTGGACATAAGGAAGAAATTGTTTGTGATGAAGATGGAGAGACACTGGAAGAGGTGTCTCAGTTGTGGAAGCTGTGAATCCTCTATCACTGGAAAGATTCAAGGTCAGGTTTTGATGGTTCTTTGAGCAATCTAATCTAAAACAAACAAGTCCCTACCCATGGCAGAGCAATTGGACCAGATAAAGGTCCCTTCTAACTGATACCATTCTGTGAGTCTAGGATTCCATGAAAACATATCTTTGCCCAATTTATCTATCTGTATACACAAGCTGCACAACTACAGAAAGTATTCTGTTGAAAATAAAAAATGCTCTGGGGACTTACAGAAAAGCTTTAATTTCTGTGGATTAAGGATTTATGGATTTACACATCTTGAATAAACCCCCAATTTATGTAAGTAGACAGTGGCTTTTGTTGTAAAAGAATAGCAATTGTTTTAGTTTTCCAATGGCACTGGAAACTTATAGTTGAGTAAAAATAACTGTTTCAGATGGAAGACAAGAAATAACATCATAAAAGATTTATAAAGCAAGAGTAAATAGAGAACAAGGACAAAAAACCCACAGGTTAGTATAAAGGATGGGGACAGAGTAAAAACACAATAGAACAAATAGGCAAACAAGTCTTGGAAATTGCATTTTACTGGATATTCTTTCATTTCATTGATGAGATAATGCTAAAGGGAGAAAGTGAAAGAATAAGGCAAAACAACACTTCTAAATTATAAGGGAGATAAAAAAAAGTTTTATTTTCATTTACAGTGCCAGAATATACGTAACACTAATCCATAATAGATTAAAGAGGATTTCCACATACTCTGGAGTGGCACAGTCAGTACCTGTCAGTCTTTTGCAACCATTTAGACTGTTCCCCAGCTAGTGAGTGACTCACACATTGTTTGCTTTTGTAAACTGTCCCCAGAGTTTATTCATTAGATATGAAACTTACTGTAAGAACTCTATGGTTTCAATCCAAAGCCTACCAAAATTAATGGGAGCAATTTTAACAGAAGTGTTCACAGTACTTTTCTAACATATCTCCTGAAAAAGGCAGTGGTTGACAGACTCTGAACCTGATAAGATTATTATCTATAATGAAAAATCTTTATAAGTCCTTTCCTAAATACTATCATGAAATATATTTCTAACTTGGAGGGATGGTATATGTGTTCATGGTGGATGATTGGCTTCTTTTGTAATTGTACACTTTTAAAATGTAAAACATATTTTAAATTTATATTTTTCATTTATTTTAGTCTTATACTGCAATTTTCCTATGTTTTTATATTTTAATAAATAAAGCTAAATTTTAAAATATGAGTTTACGTGTCCTCGATATTTCTAATGAACCAAAGCGTTAGATCCCTCAGACTTATTTTAGAAAAATCAAAATATAATGTACATCCTGTACATTCTGCTTATAAATCTGACAGAAAAATCAAGTTCCACAGAGAAATGATGACAGAGGGGGGTGCCCAAATTGTGCCCTGCTACCATCTTATTCCTTTGCACAGTGAGAGAAGCCCTAGGGTCCGTGAGGTGGAGAGGAATTTGGATTCCAGGGGCAGCTGCTGACCAGAATGAGTGTTTGAACTCTGTTACTAGAGTGATCCACACTGCACCTATGTACACACATATGTATATGTTCCCATTAACAGACCTTTATGCTGATCAGACAGAGAGGGGAACAAGATGAAGCCATAAGAGATGTCTTTGAGTGCTGACGGTGCCTGTTTGTGTTCTGTATGGCTGGGTGTGTATATATTTATATATGTGTATTGTACGTGTTTGTGCCTACTGGTATTACACACTCAACTGTGCTACTTGCTGAACCTATGGACACAGATCTGTGGTATCTTTGTCTCCATTGGGCTACCAGATTTGCAACTCCCTAGCACATTACTGAAGAGCAATTTATAAAAGGTAATTCAGGGAATGTTTAATTTTTATGAAATGTTGCATTAGTGTAATAACATTCTGACCAAGTTTTCAGAAATTCTTTGTACTTATGATTATTGTTTGTACTTATGATTTTGTTCTAATGGCATTTAAAAAAGTGTATCAGAATCTGTCTGAAATAGGGACCTTAATAAAAAACCTTGATAAAAAATAAGATTATGATCAGGCTCTTAATTGTTTGACAACATGAATGTGCAGTCCAGAAAGGGTAAAATTTTAGAGAGATAGAGTAGGATTCTATATTAAAGATCTCTTAGCTACAGGATGGAAAAGTGAATTCAAGCAACGAAATAATAATTTTAATTCTAAAGAAATATGGACAGAATTTCTAAACAGTTAAATATGAAAAGTCTAGAAATTTTGGTTAAATTATTGGGGAAAAAAGGATACAGAAAGTAAAAAAGTGGTTATATATTTCCATAAAAATAAACATAGTGTTCTGAATTACACTAAGTACTGTGTCCAGTTCTGGACCCCTCAATTCAGGCAGGACATTTTGGTGCTGGAGCAAGTTCAGAGGACGATGAAGCTGGTGAAAGTTCTAGAGAGTAAGTCCTATGAGGAGCAGTTGAGGGAGCTGGAGTTATTGAGCCTGAAGAAAAGGAGGCTCAGAGGAGACTTTACCACTCTCTACAGTTGTGTGAAAGGAGATTGAAGCAAGGTGGGGGGTTGGTCTCTTCTCACAGGAAACTAGTGACAGAATGAGAGGACAGTCTCAAGCTGTGCCAGGGAAGGTTAAAATTGGAAATAAGTAGGAATTTCTTCATGAAAAGGTTGATTAAACATTGGAATGGACTACCCAGGGAAGTGATAGAGTCACTATTCCTGGAGGTGTCTACTGAAAGACTGGACGTGGCATTTAATGTCATGGTTTAGTTGGCATGGTGGTTTAGGTCACAGGTTTGACTCAATTATCTTGGAGATCTTTTCCAGTTGATTCTGTAATTCTGTGACAAGATGGTTAAAAACTCTTTTATCTTTTCCAAACTCTATTATCTGGTACCATGAAAGACATCAGTACTCCACAGAAACATATTTCAATGCCTTTTGACATGCACAATTTCACTTAAAACCACTGTTTATGGAAATGTAGTGCAAGTTGCAACTTATCAGAAGTGACTAAGAGAAAAATGAAGATACAATCTATTTTCCCATGTGTTGTAAGGCTACCAGAGGAAGACCTGCACAGTATGTATTCAGAGAGTACTTTGTTTCAAATTGTAGAGTTGTTGCTGGAACTGGAGTTTTGGATTTACATTTACAATCTCCATGCCACACCGTTCATGTCCAGATGCTTCATCAAGACATCATAAAGATGTGTACCAGCCTTCCTCAATAACAATTCTTTTCCCAGAGTTAATTTCACACAGACATGGTATAAGGAAGCCTGGGTTTAAGAAGTGCCCACTGCTCAGGCTCTCATAACTGTTTATCACATATTAGCTGCACCAATGTCAAAACTTTTATTAAAAAATTATTTTCCTTTTTTCTAGGAAAAATGATGTTTTTTTTCTTCTAGGGAGAAGAGATTCTTTTAGCCCTTATTTCTTCTCCCAGCCACTCCTTACATTCTGTAGGGGAAACTCCTAGTGTCCTATACTTGAACCAAAGTCTCATTTTATTTCCTTACCTCCTTGCCCATTGGAGAGAGAAGGACCTCATGCTTTGGTCTCATAGCAGTGACAACATCACCAGACACCACCTGCATACATGTGACAGTATCATTTTAATGTCCATTTTGAGCTGACATTTGTTCTGATTCTTGTTTATTTCTAACTTTCATTTTTGAAAGATTATTGTCTTCAGAGACATGAACATGCATTTCAATGTTGTAACAGACCTGAGCATTAAATCTACTTAGGTCAATCCCCTGAACTGCAAACTATCATACAACATAATATATTGAATTTTAATTGTGGAAAATAATCTCATTCTCAGTAAGGCAAACAAAGATATCTAATACAAGAAGACTCTTTCATCTTTAATTTACAAGACACGTAGTCAGAAATTTTATTGTAAATATTATTTCAACTAATGTTTCCAAAAACTACTCCTCAAACATTTTACATACAGTCTCTACTAGAAACAGGACATTAGAGGTACAGATTCATGATCTTATATTAAAATTTAAATACATGCTTGCTCCTATTCCAATTTTAATACAGATAAAATCTTTATTGTCTTGAGAGGGTTTTATAAAAGATAAATATGCCCCTTAAATTTAGTCTTAAAATTCCATATATTGGTTTACAAACACAGGTATAGGGTTTTTATTGGTTTTCTTCATCCAAGCTGTTGATGAATTGCATTCAATAAAACCCTAGAAAACTTTAATAATACTATTACTAGGTTAACACTTTAATTGTAAAAAAATTAAAATACAAGAAAATCCTACTTCTCCTCCTCCCTACATACAAGACCGTTGCTAATTTTTACTGAATTGTGCTTATGCAATAATTTTTTGTCAATTTTAAAGTGAGATTATTCAGGATAACATTTGTACCTCCACGTATAAAGGTATGTATCAAGAATAAGAAATGTCATAACTGAGAACTATTAAAGCTATTAAATTTTGCCCCAAAATTGAGGAATGGATTAGTAACTGCAATCACTACCTTCATGTATGTGTGCCCATAAGTCCTTTATAGGTCATAAGACACTAGAGTTTCATTCAGATTTCAAACTTAATGAACATGGCCTTGTGTCACAGTAAGATTATTGTCTTCATCACAGTCCACACCAACAAGGAACATTGGTAATCATTCTTTTTACATTATCTAAATTTGTTTTTTTCTACTATATCAGAGAAAATTATCACATTTTATGAGTAGCAGTCATAATATGCTAGTCTCCTTCCAAATCTGACTGTATAGTACTTGCATGATCTGATAGTCCAATATCAAAATAACTTAAGGACAAAGTGAATCATAGGAGAAATCAAGAATGATATGGAATATTAAACTGATATGTACCAAAAGCCTATCCCGTACCTTAAATTTACTTGAAGAAATCTCTTTAAAACTGTTCATTTCTCTTGATGAAAACTGGATTGATTAAGAAGGGTCTGACTGTATTTACTTGACTCTTGCAAAAATTATGTCAGTGCGTTATAATTTATAGTTTAAAAGCAAAATGTATAAAAGGCAACATACTAGTGTTATTATTGTTATTGTAGCTAATATGTTCTCAGTACATGCAATACATAGTATTTTCCAAAAGCTTTGTCTACTTTTCTTATTTCTAATTATTTGGAACTAGGGAAATAGGTAGTAAAATATTTACCTCAGCTATCTCGTCTGTTGTTTTTAGTTTGCCAGCCTTGCTTAGTGTGAGTGTGTGTGTGGTATGTTTTTACACTTTCTTTCACCTTCCTTTTTTGGCTGATATACTTTCAGAAGTCCTCTTGTTATTCTTTTCAACCTTTGCCAAGTTTGGGTCCAACTGCAGTTTACCCATCCTCACCCAATTCTTGCACAACCAGACTGCATCTCTATACTGTTCCCAGGATACCTGTCCCTGGTTCTACTGCCTATGCATATGTTTCTTTCCCTTTAGTTTGACCACAAGGTCATGGTTCAGCTCTGCTGGTCTTTTACTGTCCTTGCCCAGTTTCTTGCACCTGTGGGATTCCTTCCCCTTTTGCTCTCTGAAAGGTGCCCTTAAAGATCTACCAGCTCTGCTCCACTCGCTTGTCTCTGAGGGCACTTTCCCAGGGGCTCCTATGGACTAACTCCTTGAAGAGCTGGAATTTTGCTTTTCCAATGTTCAGGATCAGGATTTTATTCTTTATCTGACCCATATCACTCAAAACTGTGAACTCCTCCAGTGTGTGATCACTGCAGTCCAGGCTGCTTCCAGCCTTGACACTCCCAAGTGTGTCACTTACCTTGGTGATCATGAGACTGAGTATCACACTCCTTCTGGTAGGGCTGAACAAAATACAGCAATTCAGTACTTACCAGGTAATCTGTAGGAACTGGGTTGATTTATTAAAGCATTAGAGGTTAAAATGCCTATTAGTTCTCCTTTTCATGACATTGACTTCTTGAATAAAAAAGTGGTTGGTTAAATATGGAGGTGAAATGACAGACTCATAATGAGTAAACTTATTTCTTTTCATAACAGTTCTCTTGGCAGCAAAAATTTCAGTAAACCAAAAGTTTTAGAATTTTAGAATTTAGATACTGCTTTCTGTGAAGCCCTTGTAAGCATACTGCATACAATAGAGGTTGACACAGTTTATAATCAGTACTAGTTTTGATTCTTTCTCTCTCATGATGACTGTGGAGAGATCAAAATTGAGAAATCTACAGAGGCAACAAAGATATCCTTTGATGTGGAAAAAAATCCAGGGAGGATGTGAAAATGGGCACTGGAATGGAAAGAGGCTGCTATAAAAGATCAAAAGAAATAGGTCCCAAAGAGAACTGGCTGAACAGTAATTGGATGTTTCCTTCTGAAGGGTCTGATTAATGGTAGCAGAAGTATAAATTTACCTTAGAGCTCTTTCCTTGTGAGCTTTATGTACATACAAACACATTTATATGTATGCATAAAGTTATTGCAAAGAATTTCAACATAATTTGTGCCATACTGTAGAACTATAACACTTTAAAAAAGAAAAAAACATGCTGGATGTACAACATACTACATAGATATCATATATTTCTTCAAATGATGGTAACTATACTAAAAACTTATATTGTTTGACTAGATATTGACTTCATAGGGATTCATAAGACCTCATTATATATAAGGATGATTAAAAGACAGTAAGTTGTTCATGCAAACTTAACTTCCCCACAAAAACTAGAAAAGTCTAAAATTATGACAGATGAATAGTAAAACTGAGCAGAACTCTACTCGCTACCAATATAAATGCTTTTGTAGAAATTCATAAAGGGAAGCTTGGATGCTTTAAACAGGATTTTGTAACATGTAATATAATTAGGCACTGTAGCAATGTTCTTAACAATGGAAAATTTCAATTTATATTTCTAATTGTATTTTCTCTGTGTTTAAAAATATAGCTGAAAAAATCAGCTTCCTAAAGAGCAGAATTATTTTCAGGGCCTAAAGTATCTATAAATAGCTCTATGTTCGTTTCTCTCTACTTGGAATATGAAATGTTCTATTTTAACAAACTGCATTATACTATAATCTGTTTTGTCATGAATATTACAGCCTGTGTCATGATGCTTTTGATAATTCTTTGAAAGAAAATGCCTAGGGATTTATCTTGATTTCTGTTGCATACATTACCTTAGTTGCATATTAAACAGTTCCCAAAAAGCAATCCAGATTTAAGCAAAGTACTTCTACACTTGGTTCCATCATTTGCATGCAATTTGCTGTTATGAATAACAGCTTTTTTCTCATCACTCATACATAACTGTGTAGTGCACTTTTAGAGTTTTCTTTAGTTATTAGATGGTTTTTGTTAAGACTATTATCAAAGATTTTTAACATTTATACTCTCCTTACTCAAGAAAAAACACCAACAATAGACAACTGAAGAAACAGGTCTTTCCTGTGTGGAAATCAGTGGGAACTTTGACGTTTCCCTGACTTTGATTTAAACGTGGTTCTGCAGAATATATTATCAGCTTACCTATGAAGTGCTTGAGTCTAATTTCGGCTCATCCAGGTAGAATTCCTGTCTTTCTAGTACTCATAGGTGGATTTGGAAGACAATTTGAAAATTACTTGGATTGTCAAATAAGTAACAACTATTTCAATCCTCCATCTATCTGTGTTTTTTGGGGGGTGTTTGTTTTGATATTGCAACACCTTTTAGACTTTTTGACATAGGTTACCTTATTCTCCCAATGATTGCTGACT
This sequence comes from Corapipo altera, assembly GCF_003945725.1. Classification (NCBI taxonomy): domain Eukaryota; kingdom Metazoa; phylum Chordata; class Aves; order Passeriformes; family Pipridae; genus Corapipo; species Corapipo altera. The sequence continues at coordinate 22,185,253 of NW_020884872.1, forward strand.
ACTATAAGCCACAATTGATGTATTATACATTTAAGACACAATTGCAAATGAACATTTTTTTTAAACTTTGGGTGTATTTTTTATTCATGAAAGTTACTCAGTTAGAGAAGAAAGGAATCCTGAAGGATGGAGCTGTTTTTTATTTCTGAGTTTCATGTTAATCAGGAAGGACATTTTTCTTTGTCTGAACTACAGACTATGCTGTCTGAACCAGCTACCTGATTTAGATGTACTAGCTAAGTGAGTTATCCAAATTTCACAGTACATTTTAAGACAACTGTATCTCCCAAAACTTGATCTAGAAATCATTCTATCCCCATGAAGACTATAGTGTAGTTATATTTAGAGTCATATGGTTGAAAGAAACAAAGAGATCATCTATGTTACCACCACCTCCTACTATTGATATTCTTATTTCATACATCTCTTTTCATCTTATATCTTACAGACTTTAATTTTTTTTGGAAGAATGTTAGACAGCATGCCTTGTCTGGGCATTTTGTTCTGGTAATCTGCTTTCTCTGATATCACTAAAATGCCCTAACATATAACGTGAGCCTCACTTCATTGTTGTAGTTAAACAGACTGCATCTGACTGTTTGCCATTCACATATAGAACCAATTTTTAACCTTTGTTTTAGGACATGTATGTTTTAAGTGCTTTATCATATAATCTTCTCTTTTATAAGAAGTGTAAGTTTATACATTTTTTCTTATAAAGTCTTTTGAGTCTTTTTGTTCTGTTCCTGTTTCCTCTGAACACTTAATTTGATCCACAATTGGTCTGGTAGTACAATGCTCCATGCTGAATATAGGACTCCTGACTGAATGTAGACTCGGGGCACTGGAGAATTCTAATCTGTGCATTTCATGTGCACAGTGCATTCTTCCATGATCTGTGCTGTTAATGACAATATCAAATGAAAACTGGAATAATGAAAATTCTTCTGCCCAAGAAAGAAATCTTTATATTCCTTTCATTTTCATGGTGAACTATTACTTTCCTTTTAATATGGCTAACCAAATACTGACCTCATCTTTCTTTCAAATACCCTATTTATTTCTTACAGGAATTGAAAAAGAAAACAAATAATTATTTAACAGATTTTATTTGACAGAATCCAGTTAAATGGTGAAAAATAAAAACATGGGCATACAGGTCTAGACTTTCTCAATGCCTACTGACAGATTGTAATAGTGGTAATTAAAACTGGTTTTTAAATATTTCCAAAATTCATCTGCATTTCCCCTCTCTCCCTTTTTAGTATTAAAGTAGAAGAAATTAAAAATAATACCAAAACCAAACAAATGAAACCTTAAAAGCCCAACCAGAAAAACCCCAATATATACCTTCTGTCAAATAAAATGCTGACTTTCATTAAGTACTACAAATATAACTTCTGTCTTCTTGATATGGTAGCAGTGAATAAGAGATATTCACACCTGATTATTATCAAATGAGCAATCAAATATTTGTCTACTTGGTCCTCAGACATTCCTTCCCTTCCTTCTAGACTTAAAAACTCAATATTACTTATTTGGGATTTTAGATATAGAAAATGGGAGAATACAATGCCTTGCATATCAGATATCAGCACAAATATAAGAAAATGCATAGTAAAGACACAACAGATAGCTAAGTTCTCCAAAACTAAAGTACCTACAAATATCTTAACCTTTCTTGTAACTCCCTAGTTCATTAAGGCTGAGTAATGTTTGATCCAGACACTGTTATTTATAAATGTATCTGCCCAGACAAGACAGATTAGAATAGCCTTCCTTCCAAAAGCCATATCCACCAGAATAAAATTATAAACAAACCATTCTACATTTATCAGGCAGCAACTGCAGATGACGCATGGCTCATACTGTTCACACTTCTATGAAAAACCTTTGACTCACTACAGATTTGCCTTTCTCCCTGTGAAAGAACACAAATTAAAAAATCTGATTCTAACAAAAAGATCTTAGGGATGCATATCCATAGCTTATCCTTTCTCAAAGTGAAATTCTATTCCACACTTACTTCTGGTTATAATCCCATGCCTAAAAAAATTCATAGGTAAATATACTGAGATTTTTGCCAGCAGTATGAGTTAATTAATAATAAATTACCTAGACCAATCAGAGATTAAAAAGTGAAACAGAGGAAGAGAGAAAAAAGCAAAGGACAGTAGAGTTGGGTTATTTCAGTATTTATATAATTTGAATATTCAATTTATTTAAGCAAAGGTTTTTTTAATATTCCTTTTCACAAAAACATGAGTGAAAAGTTACTTGAAAATAAAGTTGATATAGGAGAAAGTTAATACATCTGTGAATATACATTTAGGATGGAAATTAAAGGTATATTATAACAGTTAAAATTAATTTAAAAGTCTAACTTTAAAATAATATTTGAGAAATATATGGATAAATTATGATTGTCTGTGTTTCTAAAGGACTGCATTGGACCAGCCAAGAGGTGTAATGTTCAAAGGATTTAACATCACTGGACTTCACAGGTATAAGAGGTACTTCCACTATCCAAATTCTTAGATATAAAAGTACTGTATTAATGCCTCAGTTCAACAAGACACTTTAAATTTAGTTAAAGTATGGATAAATAGTGGTAGTAATGTGATGATTTTTGAGCTTATTCCTACAAGACCAGATGACTTTCTCATAGTTTTCATCATGCTAGCATCACTAGTAGAGAATCTACAAAAAGAAGGAAAATAATAAAGAAGAAAATAACAACTGTCTCAACTTTTTTTCTGCCTGAATATCAGTGTCCATGTCAATGAAATATTTATCCTTCTTCATCTTGTCCTTTCCCCATTTTTGTCTCTTAACTCATGAAAGCTTTTAATTGCCAATACTGTCTTTGTGATAAGTCCTGATTCTGTCTTCTCATTCTTCTGTGAGGTACCACTCTGTATAAATATTTTTTTGGGGTACATTAATACCTCATTTTATCTTAATGCAATACAGTACTGCATATGCAGACTGTCTCCTTGATTCAAAAAAAAACATGACAGAAAAAGGCAATAGAAAAAGACTGTTATGAAGGTTAGACATGTAGCCAGAACAGATTAACATGTTTGTGACAGAATTTGAGCTAGATAATATAGAATTTTGGAGATAAAATGGAAAGGAGTAATAAGACCACCATTAATACAATCTGCTGCTAAATTCAGTGGAAAGAAGTCCCTATCCCATCAGCAGGATAAGGCCAATATATTTTAGAGTTTTCTGGGCACAATTTTGGTCAGTCAAACCTTACTCTATATTTACTCTTTTTCACCTGTGTCCATTTTTACTTGGACACTTTACTTTCCATTTTCCTCATCTTTTCTATTAAAATGGATAAGTGGGATCATTATCTCCATATCCTCCTGGTCCTTTATCCTCTACACTGTGCAGTATGACTGAAGTTTTCCATCAATCACAGTTGCATGGAGCCTATGTCTTTATCCCTGCTCTATCTGGATACAATTTCTATTGCACTCTGATATTAATTCAGTTACTCAGTTAAGAACTTAATCCAAAGTATCTCACATCCTAATCTTTCGTTTCTAAATATTTTATGCACTGCAGTGTACCATGGGATGTACAGAAGTCTAAGTCAATTATATATACAGCTTTGCTAATTTAAAGTCTCATTGTCATTTCCCTGTGAAAATTAAACAAATTAGTAATGCATGACCATCTTCTTATTAAACATATCTAACAAACTAGCAATCTCTGCCCATTCTCCCCCTGGACAAATAATCTTAGGACTTTTTAAACCCCAGATTAAAAATAAAATTCAGAACTCTCTTACCATCATCCTAGAAGCTTCTTTTTTAACCTTACAGTAGTATAGATGTATAAAATTACCATACCTCAGAAGTAATGCCTCAGATATTGAAATCAGTTTTTCAGCAATGGAGTAACTAATATCTATGTCATCTGTCAAGGTACCTGAGTGCTTTAAATAGAAATTACTTTTTATTTTTTCTTTATTTTATCAGCTTTCCAATTTGGAATAATCAAAAGCTCTACAAATATTCTTGCTGATTTTCCAGTTTTCACCTGTGGAGAGTTATTTCTTTCATTAATTCTTCTTCCCTTTGGGGAAAAAAGTACCCATTTGCTTGAGATCTCCTAACAAGAAGCATGACACAGAAATTATTTTAAGACAGGTTAGTTTTTCATTGTGTAAAATTCACCACATAAATGTCCTGAAAAAGTTCTTTTTTCCTAAAAGGACTTAAATGAAAATTTAGTGACATGTAGTCTATGTGTTCCATAGCCCTGTACTACCTTCACTGTTAGTGAAAGGTCATAAGTGTTGTACTGAATTTCCAAGGCCCGAGGACTGAATCTTGTCAGGTTTGCTCTGAACTTTTCTTTATATGTCTGCAGTTTTATTTTGCTTTGTATGGGCATGGTACTGATTTCTCTATCTGAACGGGTAACTATAGCTAATTTGGGGTTTTTTTGTTTATTCTCATAAAGATACCATAGTTTTACAGCTGTAATAAGCATTTAATCTATGGGTGATATTTATAACTCTTTACACAATGATGTAGTATACAGAAATACTGCCCTAGTACATATGATAGAATGGGTAGAGAAGTATAGACATAGAGTGATAAAACATGGGATGTAAGTCTGGCACTGGAAGGCTCACAGATAAAAGTGATTCATAAAATGTCAGTTAAAAAATTATAAATTAAGGTGAAAAAAAATTGGTTTTAGTGGCAAGAAAGATAAAGAAGAAATAGTATCTGAAATATAAAAAGGACAAAGGTAATGTGGAAGCCAGTGAAGAAAAAGCAAAAATGTAAAAAAAGTCTGTTAAAAAACACATGAAAGTGACACCAAGTTGATCCTAAAGTGTTGAAAAAAACTAGAACATCAATATGCTATGTTATCTGATGAAGAACCCTAGAAGCATGTTTCTGCACTCTTCAGCAGCTGAAACTACTGGCTTTAAGACCTGGGAGAGCAATGGAAGGGTGAGCACAACCTCAAGAAAAGGGATAGTAACTATAAATATATAAGTTACAATTTTAATTGTATGATTATTACTATAGAGATCATCTCTGCAGGGAAATATTGTAAGTATTACTATTTGACCTTTTTCTGTAATAATTAGATCTAGACTAATAATGATTTTTCAATTAGATTTTTAATCTTTAAATAATAAAAAACATGAACTATTGGCTTTATGCATTTAATGTGTTTTCTGTTTGAACATAAACAAAATTCTGGGAACAGTTGGCTTTTTACAGAGGTAATTTTTATGAACAAATTGTGTTCTCTAGCACGAACTACATTCCACTAATAACAAATCCCATTTGATTTTCTAAGTACCTCGCATATATCTTCCTGTCTTGTGTTTCAAACAGAAATCTGATTTCCTGAGTAGTTGCTTGGGGAGAATAGGAAAAAAAAATGAAAAATATTGTTATCATTATTATTTCCCAGACAACTGTTTCCTATTTATGTTTTGGAGAAATCAATAATGCCGGCAGTGATGTGGTTTAACTTATCACAAGGTATCACTGTATTTGAAACATGGTAATCTCCCTAAGTATTTTAAAGATGTCGTTAATTAATACCCATTAACATTGGTATTATTTAACAATAATGGCCTATAATAATAATAAAAAGAAAGTACTTCGTTTAACACTTCTTATATGTGTCTCAAAAATAAAGTTTTAGTTAAAGGTACTTTGTAATACGCTGAGAACTAATTTGTTCTATTAAAATTTCATTTATAACGGCACTAACTTTTTGGTAGTAGATTTGCCGATACTAGCTGTACTCGAACTTTTTTAATGAACCAAAATATTTTACTGTGGGACCTATACCCTGTCTACATGACAACTCAGGTAACTGACCTGAAGGACAGAGTGACTAGAAGAACCTGGATACCTGTCAGTGCTGTAGACGTAAGTGTGTGTGAAAATAATACTAGAAATTCTAATGGCATTTCCTAATAGCAAGAAACCAGGAGTTTAAATTCTTCTCCTAAAGCCATTAGCCCTGAAAGCCTAATGGATTTTCTAGCTGTTAATAAACCCAGAATAAAGCACATTATTTTTCCAGTGAAGACAGCAAGTCTGCAGGCAACATCTCCAGAAGAATATTATCTAAGGTACTACCCCACCAGGATGCACAGCAACCAGGTTTATGCAACGTTCTCTCTTTTTGGATATGTCTCTGGGTTTTAAAAATTCAAATCTCATGACAGGTTGATGTTGCATTTGCATGTCACCATTGAACAGAAAAAAGGTCAAATAATTACAAATAGACTAAGTATTTCAGAAGATAGAAGACTAAGTGAAGTTCTAGTAAAAGTCCCTCAGAAAATGAACAAAAATTAAGAGGAAATACTTATTTTTTCTTGTGTTATTTTTCATGAAGTATCAGAAGTCTCTCATAATACTAGCTGAAGAATTACAGAAAATTTATCATAAAAAAGTTTTTATATTCTCTAGTATACAAAGCAAATATTCTAAGGACACAGCAATAGGATGTGTGTACATGTGTGTGCCTATGTGTATGTATGTTTACACCAAGGGGGATAAAATTCTTTTTCAAATTTCTAAGGAGGAAACAGGATGATCTGACAGAAAACCCTGAAGTACCAGAATTTTGACTGAAGATTCCATATTAAAATTCTACCTATATAAACATTTATACAGACTTAAAATTGGAATTTCCTACATCTAGTTAAAAAAAAAGAAAAAGATTAAAACAAAAATTATCTCTTTTCCCAGTCCTCAACTTTTAACCATAGTTTTAAGTATATTCTGATTTGTAAGCTAGTCTTAATATTATAATTATTTACCATTTTTATTCTACATCTATTTTTACTATGTATAGAATCAATGCTATTACAAATTTATTAGTAAAAATCTTGGGCTCCAGTATTATCCTTTCTAAGGAAAAGGAAAGAAACAAAAAGGTAGAAAGACAAAAATAACAAATTTAAGAATTTGTGAAACCATAGTTATTAATGAAGAGTATGTAAATTAACTCCTTAAAATAATTTAAAAAACGTGAAAATTGCACACTAGAATTTGTTTTTCTAGATATAAACTTATCCACTTCATCTAAAAATCTTGTCTTTTTCAGTCAGTTACATATCCTCTAGCTCTTCTTCCTAACCTCTATTCCTCTTTGTGACCCGTCTTTCACACAGAGCCAAGTAAAAACAGTACCTTGTTCACATCAGCTATTTTAAATCTTAGAATTAAATGTACTCCTCCAGCAGCCCAGTATATGACCAGTTGTTTCAGTTAATTATTTCCTAATAGAGCTTATCTGGACTTATAGTAACCCTGAATAAAAGACTGCTATTACACAGATTAGACTCAAATTCAAGATGTCTAAGTAGCCTTCTTCAATATAATAATGTAAGACAGCAAAACGTTACTGTTATTATCTGTTGACACTAACTTTTTTAGTCTCTCTCAGCTTTCTGGGGACATATGATAGGACTAGTGTTATTGTAGGTTTAAAAGTTGCATAAGTAAATCTGCTTCCAGTAGTTCCAATTCTGAATATATCTGTCATTCAAGCTGACATAACGAAACTATTTTCTGAACCATAAAGCAAAGTACCAGCTCTTTGCTAAGAACTCTCCTCTTTATGTATGACTGAGTCAGAAAAAAAAAGTTTTGCTAAGAGATTTGGCACATTAGTTAAACCAAAATGCCATTCTTTCTGGCTAGAATTACCTCATGTCTGTCTCCTTCAGTCGTATCCATTTGAGAAATATGTGAACAAACCTTTAAAAGAGAATTCAAATAAAAATCTGGGCTTAAGATCTCCGGATCATTCTTTTTTTTTCAGATGATAACTTTTGTAAGGGCTGGGTAAGAAGCACTTTAAAAATGAATGTATGTTAACAATATTATGAATGGTTGTAGAAATTGGGTTGTTTTTTTGCCAAATAAATATTACAGGATGGCTGAAGGCAAAGATGCATGTAAGAATTAACAGAGGAAGGGAATTGTCAAGAATGACATAAATGCCTTATGATTTGTTCCTAGATTGTTTCTTGACTGTTACAACTATTGAGTCTATAAAAAAACTATCTTTCAAGGCAGTTATTATTTCCAGTTGTAAAGCATATCTTCATAGCCACCATTTCTATTAATTTTTTATCATACTATTAGTCATTAAAGTGATTCTACTTCACCAACCCACAGTGATACTGCCACGTCCTTTGGAGAAAGAAAATGCCATGTCCTTTCCAGATATGCCAGACCTTCCAACTACTCTACAGACAGGAACAAAAATGATGCAATGTATAGTCTCATAAGCCTGCCCAACAGCAAATATAATTTTTTGGGGTTTATTTTTTAAAAAGGAGATGTGAAAAAAATTTTTAATACCTACCTCAACCAATTTGTCTCTTATTCCTGCTCTTAAAAAAAACTAATATTTTGAAAAAAGATTCTTCTTCTGACAATATTAATATTGTTTTTGAAGACAATGACATCTCTCTACTTTTCTAATTATATGAATCTCTATAATTTAAAAATGCTTATCCTTTTTACAGAGGAATGTTTCTCTGGGAGAAATACATTAGAAAGAAAGTAGAAAGTTAGGTGAGTAGGGTTTTTTTATATACCATCTAGGGCAACCAGTTTGCTGCGCAGGAAAGAATACATGACATTCCTTAGAAGATAGACACTCACTCTTCTTTTTTTCCTGCCCACACACACAGAAAGAATTTCAGGACATACTGTGCCCAGCCAAGGGTTAGAAATGGGGACGCTGCTGTTCTCTGTTAACAGAAGCAAAGCTCAGCAATAGAACCAACGTTGAGAGTAGAATTCAACACATGTAAGATTCATATTGATTCATATTGTGTTTTTTCCTTGGATTAGATTGCTCTGTACTGGAATACAATCCCTGAAGGAAGCAAGGAAATGTATGATTTTCAATGTAGGGTGTGGTACTGGAAGAGAACAACAGAGTAGAAAAATAATCTCTATTTAAAATACTTTTTAAAATCCACTTTTCTGAATATAAAGAGTTGCCATAGTAAAAAGAATCACCATAGTTCTTTCTTGTCATATTATCATATTTATAATTTTAAATACTTTTATTCATACAATTTAGTTTTTGGAACTTCTTAGAGGAAGGCTGTATCTCGCTTTCTGTGCAAGAATTATCTTGTATACTGAGATAGTACAAATGCTACTAAAACTACATGTGTAAGGACAGTAATAGTAAACAAAACACATTCAAGATGAGATTTCATTTCTCCAGGCACCAAGTGGGATTTGCATCCTTTCATCCATTAATTTAAATTCTGTTCATGCAGTGTTCTGTAATTTGTTTTGTATTTTGAGACACGGGAGTGAAACTTACCATTATAGTTGAACTTCAAAAGTACATTCCGGCAGGGGACGAACATGTTGGGTGATGCCTCTGAATTCACATACTCAGAAAGTTCAAAATGTTTTTATCAAAGCTGTCCTTGCAGTGTGAAGGGATAGAAAGTCTTTCCTTAAAGAAAGTCAGAGACAGTGAAACCTCTATCAATCTCTTAATCTTGTGTTCCTGGAACACAGAGGATCACTGTCATTACCCTACTTAGAGAATAGGATTTTTTCCTTTACATAGGTCAGTGCCCTTATTTTTTTCTTTTTCTGGAAGAGAAGTGTGTATTTGCTAGCTGTGGAAATTCTCATGTAAAGTTAGATGATTCTTTCTTTGATTACTGAGCTAGTTGGTTGAAACAAAATTTCCTTTGCCTGCTGAGTGACTGTAGACTATTGGGCTAACCTTTGAGAAACATGCATGCACTATTTGGCAGACTGGACTATAGACAACACTGAAAATCATAATCCATTACAGCCATCATTGGCAAGATGGTAACTATAGTAAAATCAAATATAAGTAACATAATATCAACAGTATGGTGTTCGATCTCTGTTTTTGTTTCTCAATAGAGTATTCACAATACATAAGAAGAAGCTCAAAGTAAAGGCCTAATCCTGGAAGGCTTAGAGAATCCTCAAAGGAAAATAAAAAGTACCAATCATCTCTAGAGGAAACACACAGCCTTGCTCTATCATGTTTTCAGCCTACAGTACTCTAAACTTTCTGAGGGAGGATTAATTCTCTATAACCATTGACATATTAACTATTACTGTAAACCAAGCTAAGGCAAACCTCATTTCCTACTCATGCATATTCAGAACTTCGTCTTTTGAAACTAGAATTAATTAAAACTGGAAAAATGATCAGTGACTAAATAGCTGCAAGATCTCATTACAAAAACTACCCATTTTGAATGTAATGAGTGTAAAAATGGTTTGAGACTTAACTATAATTTTGCATTACATTTGCATATTTGGGATGCCAGGGTTCAGGCTCAGACTGTCTGCTCTCATATTCACTCCATTGCTGCTGTAGGGCTACTGTAAATCTCAGTGGCAACAGAGCTCCACCCAACACCCATGTACCTTCTCTCTGTAAATACCTCAGTGTTTGGACAATGCTCCTCTTCTACATTTTCTCTGTTATGGTATCTCGTACTGATTCATTATCTTTTATTTGCTTCTATACAAACAATGACTGTTACAACCATCTTACCAAGAGTCTGTAAAAGGGGAAGAGCAACAAGAAAAAATCCTGTAATTGCCATTTAATTTGCAAACTTGAAAAGCATATCTGTCTATTTAGGGATAAGAATCAAGAAAGAAGAAAGGTCTGTGGAAGCAAACATTTTTTGGATTAGATGTGTTGGGAATATAGACTGCAAGCGATAAAAACTCTTCGCAGAAATAGAAAAAGGAATTGTAGTGAAGAAGTGAGAAGTAGCTATAGACACTTATTTAATTTTGGCATATAGTGACTGCTAATCATCTAACTTCCTTTGAGAAAGAGAGAAAGAAGATTTTCCAGGAGCTTCATTTCATCCTAAGACAGATGTCACAAAATCAGAGAAAGGGACATAACTATGCTAGAGAATTCATAATCTTCAGCTAAATAATCTCATTAAGTAACCTAGAGAAGCATATTTACAACTACATCCAGAAAAAAAGAAATGTGTAAGAAAGTAAAATTACAACATATATTAATTTTGCATTAGCTTAACTGTATCAGTTAGGTTTAAAGTTTCCAGACTTCCAACAGAGAATGTTGAGAAATTTGGATGAAATTATATGGTGAATAAAATGTACAGGAATATAACTTTTTCTAGTTCTTTGTTTTAATCCTTACTCCCTAGCAGCTGTTTAATTGTGGACCTTTCATTCTTTCTTCCCTTCCACTCCTACTCAGTTAATTCCATTCTTAATGAAGATTAATTCTTTTCTTACTGAAGTTAATTAAAGTAAGTATTCAGACTAGTAACATCTGAATTAGTCCAGTCGTGAACATGTAATAAACAACATGGAAACACAGAATGAACTATGTTTAAATAAGGTACTTTGAGCTTCCAGCTTCTGTTGCCACATGTACTCTGTTTATTGTTACTCATCATACCCTTTCTAATCATGAGATTTGAACTACAGCGTCAAAGGATTCTTAAAAGCATATTCTAATCTAAGCCTAGATTTATACAAACATGGAAAACTCCATTCTTAGGCTTTAAACAGGTTAAAACATAGAATGACTTATTAATGTGCAAAGAAAATCCATAAGGTTACACAAGAACCTGAAACATCAGGTTATTATCTTGTTCAGAGAGTTGCCTGTTCTTGTTTGAGAATAATCACTGGGATATGGGAGTAGGAGAGAATTGCTATTTGTCAAAAAAAGATAAAGGAAATTAAGGTCCCTCAAGGTTATTTGTGAAGCTGCTGATGTGAAAAAAAAAGTTCAGACTGGAAAATTAGCAAGAAAGAGCCTACTTAGCAAAATAACCTCCCAATATTTATCTAAAAATATGCTGTAACTAAATTAGCACAGAACAACTTCCCTATTAATTATAAATTAAATTCTTATTTGGTAACTTAATTTAATATCCATCTTAAATATTCTTGGTAAGTCCTTATTTGAAGGGGGGGGTAGGATAAAAGGAAACTATCACTAAAAGTTGGGGATAAATCTTTCAAAATAACATGAACTTTAAAGTTCATTAAATTAGACTCTCCTTCAGATCTATATACCCTAAATAAATTTGTACACAGAGGACAAGGACTTCTATTGTGATGAGTATCTACTCCTGTTTTAAGTAGCATCTGGAATATTGTCTGGAACAGTTTATTTAGGTCATTCTGACTTGATAAGAAAATGCTATTTCTGTATCCCTATCTTCATAAGCAGCATGCTGAAACTCAGCTTGCTTTCCCTACTTCAATAACAACTAAAGGAAACATCTGGAAGAGCTGTTTTGTACAGTCAATAGAAACAGAGACTGTCTCCTTTTGAATAAAATTAAATTGAAAATTGCAGACGTTCTCCATATCCTACATTTAACTCTTTGCCAGCAGAGTTTGGAATCATAGGAAACGTCTCAAAATTCTAAGACCAAGTTAAAAACATTTATCATTATGCATAGTCCTTTTGTAGGGATTTGTAGATATTTCTGTTTATACCAGTATTTTGTAAAATAGCAAAAGTGTATCTTCAGAATTTCTTGAGACCAAAATACCATACCTACTTTACTCGAGACCAGGATGTTAACATCTCATAGTGATTGCTGCATTGAACTTTAAGTATGTGAAAGAACTACTGTTTTTACTTCTTCTTATGCATTTTATTATATGCACTGTAATCTTTCTGAAGCATAGACATTAGTCACCCATCTTTTCTAAAAATGTGTAATAGGGAAAGAGGGAACAAGAGGAAAGCTGGTGCACCTCTTTATGACTGTCTCTCTGTTTACCTCTTAAAGCTAAAAGGATATGCAAAATACGTCCTATAGCATAACACCTGGGCCTAACTTCTTAGAACAGAGTTTTTCCTCAACAATCTGACAGAAAAAAAAAAAAAAAAAGAGTTTCTTACAGATCAAATAGTACGTTAAAGAATCCTCATGGATCCCCAGGATAATTTTTTTTTATGTACTGAAAATTATTGGCCATTTTTTTTACTGTTGAAGAATCAGAAAAAAAAAAAAAAAGAGAAATCTAAAATGAGATTTTTCTGAAACAAGTTGTCTGGATGATATATAATCTCAATTTCTTTTTAAGAACTCTTTTCAGCTGTGTTATTCATGCTACATATAAAGTGGCAATTAAAAGAAATTTATGTTGGATCTCACTAGGTAGAACTTACTAAACAACAAGAAAATTATGCATCACTGCTTCCCATGAGGATTAAATTACCTTAATGGTCTAAGTTGTTTATGATGTAGTCAAGACAGAATCTGAGCTAAATGAGCCTGGACAGAATTTTTGAAACACAGAAATCCCCTGTTCCCCCTCTTCCTAGATTTATACTTTAAAAATTAAATGCTAGGAAATTCTGAAAGAAAAGTTTAGTGGGAAATAATGTAGGAAAGTATCCATTGCTTATGTTGTATACATACAACTCTATTTACCTATGTACTGTCCCAGTGCACAAGCTGTACATTCAGAAAGTTAAAACACTCAGAATCTTTATACATACCTGCAATAAGTCCAGCCCAATTCTTCAGTTTTTCATTACACTGAGAACTACATTTTTTCCACTTCTTTTCTAACTTACTTTGAAGAATTAAGAATCTTTGACATCTATGAAGACTTTCTTTAATGATTGCTTATAGCACAAAATTTTAGAGTTTTTTGGAATTCATTACCATAAATAGATTTCTAAGGGTTTTGTCTAGGATCATTTGCAAATGGTTCTGAATGACCGAGATTGACTATTTTATGTATTTATAAATAAATTTTAATTAAAAAAACAAACAATGTTAACAAAATTTAGGACATCAGTATGTAAACACCTTATCCTTGAACTATGTACAAAAAATGATATATTGAAACTCTCATAGATAAAAAAGTTGGAAATAAACAAAAAAAATTATAGTGTCTAATTAAGGTGTATAAGAAAAAGAATGAGTGTAACAGAATGCTTGATTCTAAATCAAGCTTTATTGAATATCAAGCAAAAATGTAAGTTGAGCATTTAAGAGTAACTTACCTGAATTTAACATAAATTAATTTAAAATTTATAGAACTGAGACTTTCATTGCGTGTATTCAAAATCAAATAGTTGTTAAAGTTTTTTAAGAACATTTAAGATATCAGCAATAATCCAGAAATAAAGATACTATGTGACCAAAAGGAATTCCTAGCAATATTTCTACTTATACTGAAATATAAGAGTGTGGAAGAGACAGAGCTTTTTTAAATAATTCTGTCTTAAAAATTACCAGTATCTTTTATAGTGTATGAGTTGTTTGGGTTTTTTCTGTTTTGTTTTGTGTTTTGTTTTGTTTTGCTGTGATTTGATTTGTTGGTTTTGTTTTCTTTTCCTCCCAAAATAGACCTAAAGTTGGGTCATTTATTTTTCTACCTATTTTGTATCTAGTGTCATTTCAGCACAGTATGTTCATTTTATCTGCTGTTGAACTACTCTGTCACGTTTCAAGACTGGAAATAATCAAGGAACAGGACAAAGAAACACTTTTTGCTACAATGATATGTCTTGGTAAATGACTTTGAGAAATAACACTTTCATTAGTAATGGAATGAGTCAAAGGAAAGAGCAAAGAAGAGCATTTCAAGAGAATATATACTGACTTGGTGAAAAGAGAAAATCAAAATCCACTACATGGCACAGTGCCATATACTACTATCTGTGATGGTGTTTGTTGTTTCTTTCTAATACAGAATGCTACTGATATTTGTACCTCAAAGGATAAATAGTTGAAAATATTTTACCTAAGGACAAGTTCATGAGCAAATTTTCCAGTGATAATGAAAATTATCTCCTGATTTCCCATAGGGAACAGTTCCTTATCTTTCAGACTATTTGAAAAGAAAAGCTACAGAGGAGAATGAGGACAGTAAGTGTTTGTGCTACACAGTTGAATAGTTTAAGGAAATCATATAACATTTTTGCAAATTGCACTGAGAAAAACTGAATATTTATTTCCTGGTTTATAACACAAAATATTTTCCACAACACAATTAAATTGTAGTCAATTCACAAATAATAGAAAATTTCTGAAAAGAACAGATAGACTTAAGAAATCCCCGAAGAAAACTCACAAAAAAAAATTCTATGTATCTTTCTAATTTATACAGACACATACATGCACACATCTTCAAGGGAAAAGAAAATTGACAATGTGGAGCATTGTCTCATTTTTTGACATTAAATCCATATGTTGTGTCCTTGTTTCATATTTTCCAAACTGTAAACCATTCTGCTAAGCACCCAATTTTCCTTGGAGAATTTCTGCTAATGAAACTCTCCTATGAATAATGGATTTGATGATAAGTCTTTACATTAATATTGAAAGTAGAGCTACAGTTGGTTTGCTTTCACCGGCTCTGTTCACTTTAAATGGCAAAGCAAAATAGTCCCTTCCTTCCCATGAATAATGATGACAAGTGCACGTGAGGCTAAGACAGCTCAGCCAGCGTACTATCTTGTGTATACAAAACACTTTTTTATTTCCATAAATCTATATAACAAATGTCTATGAAAATATGTTTTTTCCAAGCATAAATCATTATTAGCTATAATAAAACCATTTGCACCACAACAGAGTCTGGAAACTCTGAAGTGTCCTACATCGAAATTAACTCCAGTTTGCCAACATCTCTCTTGTATAGGAAGAGCAGGGCTATGAACAATATCTTATACATGGCCCCACCAATGCTGAATAACCACTTTCCTCAATATCCCAGCTACACTTCTGTTAACTAATACAACATAGTGTGTAGTTTGCCTTAATCACATTGGCATACTGCTGATTCACATTCACCCGAGGTCCGAGGTCACTCTATAAAAAGAGGTTTCACTGTCATACCCCAGGTTGTACCATTCCAAGAGTTCCATTCCAGGTGCAGGACTTAGTGTTTTTTCTTCTATAACATTCAATCTACAGCTTAGAGACTGGTACCAGTTCTCTCAAACCTGATAATTTTCTTGGATTCTGAGTGGACACCCTCACATATTCTAACTTATTTATCCTGGTGTTCTTATTTCCATGGTATCTTCTACTGGTGGCAGTACTTTGCTTCACATGGTTGCTTGCCCTACCATCTGTTCTGAGTAACTCAGTAAAACTAGTGTTTAGATTGCTTCAATATCTCTGTGACAAGAAATAGTCTCCCAGTTTTCCTTATTTACTGCTGTATTTGTTATGTGATGCCATTTTCTGAACTGGGATGCCAATGTCTGTAATAAATATGTTAATGCAGACCAACCCTCATTAGAAAAAAACCCACACATTAAACTGGAGAGATTCTCATTCCATTCTCTCTTCTCCAAGCATCAACCTACCAAATCTTCTGAGAACTATTCAGAAAAAATGTTTAAATTAAGTTGATACAGAAACTTGTGTTTCCAAGTTCAGCCTCATCTTTACACCAGTTATGAATTTTTTCAATGTTTCATATTTTTTACCTATTTTATTATCAGAAAAAGGCTTTCCCATCTAAGTAAATTGAGTACCTCCACAGTGCCTTTGACCTTCCATCCATTATCCAGAAATTTTAGATTCTGAAAGTTTTGCTTCAGTGTTTCTTTTCAGTTGCAATTATTGTAAATTTGGAGTATTCCTAATTACTTGGTGAATTTTAGAAAGTGTGATGGAAAGTATACTTTCTTTGCCAGATGCCTGGAGGATTGTCTTAGCTGAGGAATGCATGCTGAGGAGGTTTGACACTGTCTCATGTGACTTATAATTCCTTTTATGTGATTTCTCCTACCTAACTCTGTCTTGAAGGCATGAAGCTGATTAGAATTTCAAAGACTATTAGAATGAATATTAGAATACAGGGTAAAGGAATTTATATTCTTTTATGCTTTTTCAATCTTTTTAATCCTATTTCATTTATCAGGTAGAAAGAGAAGAATAATAACAAAAAGCCTTTGGATACAAGGGTTATGCTTTCAGAACATCAGAAAAGGAGTTTGTGTCCATAACCTGAGTGCACTATTGCCATTAAGTGTTCTTGAAAGCAGGTATTTCATGGTACTTTAGGGATGTATCAGCTTTATAAACCAGACTGACTGCTTTCACAAAGTTCACGACCTTCTACTTCATGTTTAGAATCTGCATATACACCCACTTTGTTTTAACTGAACTTTATTTTAAATCTACAGATTTGTATTTATTTGGATACCTAAAGTATCAGTTCACTGTGTCTTTAATCATAGAGTCATGTTACCCAAAATACTGAGGAAGGAGATTAAGAGAAGAAAAAGGAGTAAAGAAAGAGAGAGACAAAGAGAAGATCATAGCTACCACTAGAGTCCTGTGAGAGTTTAGCTTCCGTGTGGCCAGGTGGTAGGTCAAACATGGAGAGCACGTTACTGCTTTTATTGCTTTGTCCCTCTTGTGGCCACCCCACCCCCCCCCAGGTGGGATTCCTGGCCCAGGGGACACTCTGGGGCTCCAGGGCAGGGTGGAGGATGGTGCTCCCACTGTGACAGATAAAACAGAGGTGGAATTAGTGGTATGAGTGGTCATGGAGTGGATGCTCTCCCAGCTACCTTTGACTGACAGCTGCCCTGGGGTTGCCCCAGTATGCTTACAGGGGCTGGGGTGTGGGACAGGGCATCACCTCACCTCCGTGAGGTTTGACCTGTCCCTCCCCCATACACACACAATAAGCGTTGTTCTGAGCCAATATAACAATCCATTGTCTCACACAACCTAATAAACAGCTTTACAGCCAATTTTTCCCAAGTCTGTACCATTGTATGGGGTTATTGCAGCCCAAGTGAAGGACCCAGTACTTTGCCTTGTTGAACCTCGTACCACTGGCCTTGGCCCATCCATCCAACCTGTCCAGATTCCTCTGCAAAGCCTTCCTACCCTCCAGCAGATCAACACTGCCACCCAATTTAGTATCATCTGCAAACTTACTGAACAGGCACTTGACCCCCTCATCCAAATCATAGTTAAAGATATTGAATAGGGCTGTCCCAAATACTGAGCCCTGGGGAACACCAAATGTGACCACCTGTCAGCTGGACATAACCTCATTGTCCACCACTCTCTAGGGCCCAGCAATCCAGACAGTCTTTCGCCCAGTGAATAGTGTACCCATCCAAGCCATGGACAGCCAGTTTCTTCAAGGGAATGCTGCGAGAGACCGTGCCAAGGGCTTTACTAAAGTCCAAGTAGACTAAATCCACAGCCTTTTTCTCATCCACTAAGTATGTCACTTTGTCACAGAGGGAGATGAGGTCAGTGAAGCAGGACCTGTCTTTCATAAACCTGTGTTGGTTGGGAGTGATCCCCAGTTACCCTTTACACACTACAGAGTGGCCACTCAAGATGATCTACTCTATAATCTCCCCAGAACCGAAGTCTCACTGGCAGCCCTGTTGTTCTTAGGATCCTCCTTCCAGAACTTATTGTACATGGGTCTCACACTTGCTAATCTCCAGACAACCAGGATCTTCCTGGTTATCCAGGACTGCTGGTAAATAATTAAAAGTAGCTTGGCAAGCTCTTCTGACAGCTCCATCAGTACTCTTGAGTGGATACCATATAGCCCAAGAGAGAAAAGTTAGCCAATAAGAGACACCAAAGAGGAGGAGCACAGATATTCCTTGATTTTTTCTTTTACTTGTCTTGAAATGGGCATATTTGGAAAGCTAAAACCTACTCAACTAGTTCAATAACTAACAATAACTAGTTCAACAACTATTCCATAAATACCTAAAAATAGAGAGAAGGTTTAAATTCTTTCCCTTTAAAACACATCTATAAAAGGGAAAAAAGTACGGCTGTTTAGCTTTTATCTCTACCTATGCTGTCACAACATTTTCTTTAGAAATGGAAGATCTGTATGTAACAAATACCTTCTCCGAAGAATTTGTATACAAATATTTCTGATGTACTAGCCAAAACAAGCAGACAAAACAATAGAAACATTATAAAAGAATTATAATATTACAGGCAGAAATTTAGTCTCCCATGAAGTCCCAGGTAATGAATAATTAAACAGGATTTATTTTAAGGGATTGCTCACTTGGATTTAAATCACACTACAGACCTCTGAATATCTCTATAGACTCCATTCTTTTGTTTAGAATAAAAAAATGTCACCAATTATCTATTCAGAACCTTCCTTTCTGAAAGACTTATAAGTTCAGAATTTAAAAACCCTAAAGTTTTGTTTCTTTTGTAATGTCTCCTCTCCATAAATTTCTTTAGTCTACCAACATATATGGATAACACAAAAGTTCTATGGCTTTCCCAGATAAGTATCTGCAATTCCCGTTCCCACTTTTTCAGTTCCACTGTTCATTGTTTCTCAGTTGTTTAAATTTTTTTTTTTTTATTTTAGGAGGATACAATTATTATTCCTTTCCAAGCAGAACCTAAACAGAATATGTTCATATCTTGCACACAAAAGCCGTGTTCAAATGTTTTTCTATGGAATTATTTTTATTTTAGAAGACATAAGAAAAAATAGTTTTTTAGTTCTCATATTACTTTCTCATCCTTGTTTTATCGGTGAATTTAAATAAGTATTTTTTAATTAAATAGAAATAATTTTTACTAGTATGAATATACATCAACAACTTTGGAAATTGAACAATTCTTGGTATTGAAAATTATCATAGATTTATTTATCATATGGAAAATGACCACTTTATTAAATGACTTGCTATGATGATAAACATGGATATGCGAACAGAAATCCTAAATTGAATAGAATTTTTATTATTTATTTTTACCTGTATGTGGGATATTTATGTTAAACTGGATAACAAAAAAGAAAATTAATTTTCTCTCTGTAATTAACAGAGAGATTTTATGAACTGATATACTTTTCTTTAGATGCTATTTTTTAGTTTAAAATGGTCTACTAAATTGCTGTCAAAGAACTAAAAAAAACCCCAACACTTAAGTTCCTGGTTTTTTGCATAGATAGGGTATTTTTAAAAAAATAGATCATGTATTTAATCTGTGGTTTGGTTTGGGGTTTGGTTTGTTCTGAGTTTCTTGTTTTGTGTTTTGTTTTTTTTTTTCCCAAAGCCAGAATACAGCTCTGTTTTGTTAGAAGAAAGACTAAAATTTCTATTAATTGCTTCTCCTGATTCATTCAGAACTTAAAATTCTAATTGAATTGTAGAAATGCTGAAATCTGATATTATTACAGATACTACTGCAGTTTAAGTTTGTGTTAAATTAGTTTTACTTTTGTGAAATAAACATGTATTTGTAATTAAGCATTTGCTTCACAATTTGCTTTCATATCTGGAATTTATAAATTGGAGTAATAAAAACATTAATTGAAATAAGGAAGTAATTATGAAGTGCCTGAACCAGTGCTTCCCTGGATGACAGTGTGAAGGACACCTCTAACTACCTTCACTCCTCTTAAATTTTCTTTGCTCACAAAATTGTTTTCATTTGAATATGTTAGGATATGCTGTAACTACCTGAATTCAGGTGTACCTGCATTGCTTTGTCCACTTGAGTTTTAAACCACTCAAAAACATTCTATATTCTTTAATTTCCCTTGTGAAGCTGTTTAATAAATATGAGTGTTAGTAAATATTCCCTTATTCAGTATTAATTTTACTTTCTCATTTTGTTTGATTACGCTCAATTACACTTACATATATCAACTTTAAACAACTCTATTAATTTGTTTACAACCTATGAATAAGATGCTTTATAAACTGTGCTTCTTTGGTCATTGTTTACCTGTAGTATATATTTCAAAATCTTTTCTTAAGTTTGATTCTTAAATCACTGAAGCAGTTCAGTTCAATTCTGTTCATTGGCACTTTTTTCAATTCTTAAAATAGGTTTGAAGAGAGTCAAATGCTCAAAATATCGAAAATTGAAATTCTGGGTAGGGGGTTGTTTTTGTTTGTTTGCTTGGGTTTTGTTTTTAATTTCAGAGCTTTCTGACTGAAAAAGACCACCTCTGAAGAAATAATTTATTGTACTATGCTCCTTCCTGAACACATATATAAGCTTTCTTGATTACAACTATGAGAAAATGCATTTCTTATTATTTTCCTACAATAATTTAGCCAGCTTGTTGTTTATTTTCTTGAGATCATCATACAAGCTAAATGTGGTATAAATCTTTTAACTGCTCTCAAACACCAGTTACCAATGCAGGTGAAACTCCCTTGCTGTGGTGAGGCAGACATGAATGTGAGAGAAGATTTTCCCGTGGCAACCTAGAGGATCTCCATCAGGTAAAGTCACCTCAGAGCAGGTGGACAACAAGGTGTTCTCAAGCAGCAAGGCCCTTTGGTACCATCTGAGATGCTGCAGAATCAGCATATCCTCAAGGGATATGATCTATGATCTGAGACATCTGGGAAATGCAAGTCACTTCTGAGTGGCGTCTGACAATCAGTTTGCATATTGTAGGACATTTCACATTCCATTAGTCACCTAAGCATAAGCAACTAAATAGATCCTGCATCTGTAGCTCACACCTAGGTATCTACACTGCAGATATTTGAACTTACCTGTTTTAATCAGAAGCTGATTCTCATTCAAGTGGAAGAATTTAGTTGCCCAAAAGTAAGAACACCTGTTTTAACTGTTTCAAGATTTCCCAGCCTTGTCTTCTACTGATGATGCAAAACAACGCAGAAGTAGGATCACATCTGTTAGGGCAATCCAGCTGTTTGAATAACTTAGGCTACCTAAAAAGGCAGAGATGTTTGTGTATAAAAATGAATTGAAGCCTGGATATACTAGTTATTCAATGGAGAGTAGCAGTAACCTGAGCTAGTCAATGGAGAGAAACAACTTCCTTTAAGGCACATTTAATATCTCTTTCAAGTTATGACATCTGGATGAAATTAATTATGTGATATGTCTCCTTTTAACTGTAAAGACATTCTAAATGACCAGATTAGCTAAACATATGTCACAGTTTAGATGTCTATATTTGTCACAGGAATTCAAAGTGTCTGTATGTGATAGATTGCAGAAATATGTAAACTTGTTCTTCAAACTGTGCATTAGCCAGTTAAAATCTCTAAAGTGAATAGTCAGTAAGCACAACCTAATGAAAGTTAAGACATGTTATTTAAGTTTTGGTGGCATATTAACACTCAGTTTCTGTTTCAGAAATGTCAGGTGTACAGCCAATTCAGAGACTTAAGCACTGATCAAACTTAAATTTAATAGACATTTAATACAACCTCGTATCATTAATTCAAGCAAATCTAAGACGTATCTAATGTTTTTCCTGTTGTGTAAAAACATCCACAAAGCTAGAAAATTGGTAACTGCTCAGATTTATGGGTGGAGTTTGTTTGCTTAATTATAAATATCTTGTTTAAGATTTGGGTTAAAAGAAATGACATGGCAGAGAAATGCTGTAGTTCTGCCTCCTACACCAATTGCTGGAGGTTACGTGTTATTCTAGAGGGAATTATCTCAAAAGCCGCAAGTTTTTGATGTTCAGGTTGCTGGTTTATGCGCCTAAGTCCTCAAGAATTTTGTCTGTTGCATAAATGTTGTGGCACAATAATCCTTTCTTTGTACACATACAAAAATGAAGCTTTCACATATATGTATGTTAAGTGAAAAAATATATTGTTTTAAATAATTCAATGCACACTGGAATCTTAAGTGGCTACTAATTTGAATACTGCCTGTGTAACCTATGGCTGGAAAAAATGCCATTATGACTAACTAGGGACTAGTATAATTATTAAAAAAAAAAAAAAAAGGCAAAAGACCATTACTCATTCAGAAAAATATTTGTTCATGTTTTGTATAGGTAAATTTTAAGGCTGGTGAACAATTAGATCACTATTGATTGTATTGTCAGTTATTTTTAGTAGAAGAGAAGTAAAGGACATGACACTGACGTGAAGCACTGTATTATGACTATGAAATTGGCATACTTCAAGCTATCAAGGGAACTCTCAGGTTAAAATTCTGATTATAAATGTAATACAACATCTAAAATAAATCAGAAACCTACTGGAGCAGCACATAGAAACTAGACAGAATATTTTGTATTCAAAATGATGATACATGCCCCTGTGTTTAGGAGTCTCAATCCTATTCTTCAGGCAGAATGTGAGTCAAGATTAAGATATAGATTTAGGTGTAAATAAGGCAGGTTTATGAAACTTAGGGAGAGTGTAAGTTCAACTATGAATGTGAATAATATGAATAAAACATAAATTCAGATGCCATTAAACTCTCTAAAACACCTTTCAAGGTGTCTTTTTCTGGCTTACTGGTCCTGTTCAAGAGTGACTTAGATATTCTGTCTCACCTTACTTCTCTGTTGTATGTGCCAGATAACACAGATGCTGTGCATATAGTAGGGAATCTCACAGGACACTGTATGCCTCTGATTAGGCAAGTGAATCAAATCACCAAGTTAAATTGCTCACAGAATTTGGGCAGAAGTTCAGCTGATTGGGGAAATCTATTGATCAACTGAGACTTACTCATCTAGAAGATGAGTTGTCAGGCTCACATAGGTGCTTTGGATACTCTATAGTTCTGAAATGGCACCAGATGTGTTAGGACTACAGGCATACCCCTGGCCAGAGTTTAAGCTAACACACAAAAGTATTGGACATGACTTGAGAAATTGCTGCATGTGATAGATGACCATGTAAGAAATGGCTTCCAACACCAGTCCAAAACACATCCCCACACAAGCTAGTATGAAGATACTTAACTCTACCCCAACCAAAATCAGCCCTGGAGAATGTAAAGATGAAGCCAGCCTCTTCAGTGGTGCTCACTGACAGCACCAGAGGCTGTGGGCACAAACTAAAATAAAAGAGGGTCCCTCTGAACAACAGGAAATACTTTTTCACTGTGAAAGTGACTGACTATTAAAACAAGTTGCCCAGAGAAGTGGAGCCTCCATACTTGGAGATATTCAAAAGCCATCTTGACATAGTCTTGGACAACAAGCTCTAGGTGACCCCATTGGAGCAGTGAGATCACATGATCTCCAGAGGTCTTTTCCAGCCTCAATCATTCTACCATTCCAAGATATTATCATGATGAATAGGCTTGATTTCAGAGAAATTTAAGGGGACTTATATCGGATATGACCAAATTTAGTAGCATGTCAATAATACTTTACAGAGTCAAATTTGTCAAGGTGATGGTACAAAAAAATATCAATTTTCGTGCAGATGTAAGAAAATTGGAACCAAAGGGGAAAATATTATTAGAACTGTTGGTTACTTGGAAGGATACCAGAATGTAGAAAGAGGAGATAAAGAGCAGGAAAGAAGAGGATAAGCAGTGGGAAATGAAATAAAAAGCTATCCAAACCTTGTGGTCAGTGCCGTTCAGAGTTGGTAATGATGTGATTGATCACCACAGTCTAAATCAGGACAATAAACCACACCTCTTTTTCTAACCACGCTTCATGTATCAAATATGTGGTCACGGTAGAGTGCAGGTGACTGGGTGCTTTCTGTGGCTAGCAGGAAAACACCTAGATGGATGGATCAAACCACCCAGCACCACTGTTAGTGGTGTTAATGTGTTAGTACTTGTTTCAGGCCCAACATCGTCAGCATCTATCTGTCATTTCCTACCTGGATGTCTATGCTGAAGCAAAGAGTGTCCCCACAATAACTATTTTAGTAGCTGAAACCATTCTTTAGTTGGTGGTTCCCACATTTCTGGGACCCATCTATTTAATTTCTTATGCCCTTAAGCTATATAAAGTTTTGTTTGTTTGTTTCCAGGTGGTTCCTGGTTTTGCTTTCCATTCCTCTGTGTACTCTTTCTTATTCCCTTCATGAGATGACATTCTCATTTAGCTTCCAGGGTAATAATACTTTCCTTCTGCTTTATTTCCTCCTGTGTTTCTTTTAAGAAAAAGCACCAATCTCTACTCTCCTTAATTAAAAATTTCCGTGGTCTTCATCCCCCATATGCATGTCATTTTCTCCTCTGACTTTTTTACTACTTCCAGTAGTGCATTTTTCTATGCTATCATCTTCAGTGAAGGTTTCTTGCGGTTATCTAAAAAATTGTTATCCTCTTCTTGATTTGATTCTTATCCTTTGTAAAAGCAAGTTGAGCTTATATACTGGAAACCAAATGTATCCAAGGCACAGAAAAAATATTCTGTTGTCTTAGTGCAGTATCAGCCATTTAGTGGGACAGAAACTTCAGGGTAAAATCTGTTAGATCCTAAATCTTGGTCTCAGATCTTGTCTTGCTAGCAATATTAAGACAGCTCTATTGCTGCATTACAGCAAGCTGCTAACTTGCTCAGTGTTAAAATTTTACATAATATCTTTTCTCACCAGCAAAATAAATGAACCATTCTTGATAGGTACTTTATCCCTCTGCAAATCTTTCTACCCTTGCTCCAAGCCATGGTAGAGTTAGATTCATTTGATGTATTTTGCTTGTACCTAATTTGTTTGCTCATTTTTGTTCTTGGAAGTAGTTCAATCACTTTTCCTTGCACTTTACTAAATTGAACCTAAGGAGATATCATGCATGGAAAATCACATTCTGAATAATTAGATATCGATACAATTTTACGTGTAGCTGGAAACAGTCTTCTAAAGGGAAGTTTTGTGTAGTAAGAATGATCACACACAATTCTGACTGTAAAATTCTCTAGAGGGTGTACAGATTTTATTTCCCACAGGTACATTGCACAGAAAGTAGGACATTTTTCATATTTACCACATATCCAGATATCACATTTTCTATGACATGAGCACATATATAATTATGACTCCCTAAACATAGCTCTTAACAGTAGAAATTAAGGTCAATCGGGTGAGGTGAGGGAGAAAGTCAGTCCAAGGCATTCTAAATATATCAGTCGGTGCAGATAAAATTGAGAAATTGAGAAAAGATGATACTATCAGTAGACTCTACTGAAAAATAAAATTGCTGAAGCTTCTTGTGACACTTTTTCACTTAGAAAGTTACTTACTCAGTTCAGCTATTACATTATTCCAGAATAAAAATTATATTTCTCAGAGCTTTTTCAGTAATTATTAGATTCATATTCTAAATCTAAGACCTAAATTGTAACCATATGAACTTTAATTGTAGTGAGAAGAGCATTACTAGCAGCCAAGTGTACAGGCTGTCTTGTTAAATGAAAAGTTATCTAGGGATTTTGTGGAACAGGTTTTTGTAGGAGTTCTTTATGACTAAAGCTCGAAAAAATCACAGAATCCATAAGCCAACAAGCAAACAAACTGTATAATGAGAATACCAACTAATGCTGTCAAAGGCAGCAGGACAGTTGGCAGATTTGCTATAAAATTTGTTTCTCAGAATGGCTAAAGAAGGAGCAGAAGAGAAGAAACAATTAGATTTTTATCAACAAAGGGAAAAACATAATTTCTTTCAGTGGCTAATGATCAGCACCATATAGGTTGCTTCCTACAGAGAAAGGAAAGAAGAGGGAATTTTGGTTTAGAGTTAACTAAATATTCACAATGAAAAAAAATCTCATGATTAATCAAGGATACTTGATGAAAATCAACTAAATATTCCAGTTAAGAATTTATTTTTTTGGTGTTGGTGACAGATAGTCCATATTTGTCAGTATAATTCCTGTAACTGATCTCTGATGACATTGACATTATCTTTACATAGTTCAGTTCATATATATAAATAAAATCATATAGATTTAACTTTTTTATAAGTTTCTGTAGTTTTCTCTGCAGTGTGCTCAATTACATCTATTAGGAAGCCTTCACAGAAAGTAAACAAAGTAAACGGACTTCAGTAATATTATATTATAATAAAAATATGTGTGTATAGTATTCAAAAAACATTTATTTGGGCTGATGTTTTCCATGCTTTGTGTGTCTATGCAACTGTTCCTTTCAATAAAGTTTAAGTCAGACAATTTTGATTAATTCTAACAGGGTTCTGGGAAGACAGATAGTTTTTCTAATGCAGAGACTTTGAACTTAGGTGACCTCTACATTTGATTTAGTACTGTTTCTTAAAATCTGGGTATTAATTTTGTATCTTCATTTCCTAATGTAAATTTACACAGACGGTACACAGGATTTGGAAAACTTTTCAGACCTCCAAATTTCATCCAAAAAATTTTAACCTTTTGTCTTGCTACACATATTGTTTCTTGCCATTTTTCTTTAGCATATCATGATCAAATGGTACAATAGGCAACACAAATCTATCAGTACATATAATCTTTATGCCTTTAAAAAATGTCCTTTGATTATATGAGTCACAGTAGTACTGTAAATTGACAAATATTCTTTTCAACTTTTGGAAAAAATACCCTCTGTCTTTAACAGAGAACTAGGAAATATCCTATTTTGATAGCAATTTTATTCCATTAATCCTAGTTATATTCACTTTATTGTGAACTTTACATCAATGACTGTTACAATCCTACAATACTGTTTTTTCTTCATTGATAAATTGAACATGATAGACTAATCTGTTTTATGTTAGTTCCTTTACGCTTTCTGCTGATTTTATTTGCTTTATTCTACCATCTAATTATACTTTCAAGACTCTAAAGTGCTTCAGTTGAATATTTCTACTGAGAGAAAGACAAAAGTGAATTCTCCTGTTGTCATTCTTGAATTCTGTGATTTTCAAATTCAATATTGTAGAGTAGTGACGAAAATTAATTCATGTTCCACTGTTCACTGGATTTGAATATTTCCATCCTGGCTCTAAAATTTATAGTCTCATAAAAATAGTCTTACAAAATGTTTCAAAGTCATAGAACCAAAATATTTTATGTAAACTTAGTCTTGCAATACCTGATGAAAATTACTGAAGTTACTTAAGAGGAATAATTTTAATTATTCTTATTATATCAGGAATATTCATGATAAATATTATAGTTGTCAGAAGACATTTTACAGCTTCTATTAATACAAAGCTCTGGTA
Organism: Corapipo altera; assembly: GCF_003945725.1. Lineage (NCBI taxonomy): Eukaryota > Metazoa > Chordata > Aves > Passeriformes > Pipridae > Corapipo > Corapipo altera. The sequence continues at coordinate 22,213,208 of NW_020884872.1, forward strand.
GAAGTCAGGAGCTGGAAAAGGTTGCCATATTTGTTTGTCCATCAGGGGCTGCCAAAACCTGAAATCTGTTTCCTGAATGTTTGATAAAAGGCAGGGTGCTATGCAAAATGGGATTATTGGTGCAGGGAAGGAGTAAGGTGTGTTACCGTTAGATGACTCATCTCCACAGAGGTCACTTCCTAGCAGTTATGGTAGCACCACCCATGGCTGCCACCAGAGGTATCCACTCCTTCACTCAGTTATTACCTGCAGTTACTGTAGCTGATGGTTAAGTAAATCAACATCCCATTAATGTTATAAAGTAAGATTCTGAAAAGATGATTGGTTGTGTAAAACACCATATACAATAGAAAACTAAGGATATTGCATAAAATTCTATTAACTGATTATACTGCACCTTATCACTGGTATAAAGGAAACACTATCAAAAGTTGTAATCCAAATGAAATTACTAGTTCACTATGACATGACCATATAGAAACAAGTTGGTTTCTCAAATTTTTTTAATCTATGAAGATTATTATAGTTCAGTAAAGGACACAATACATGCATTGCAAATATTTTGTGCCTGTTTTCTCTGAAAATGGTTTATGTTAAGAGCAGCTCTATTGTTTGACAAAGAATGCATCACTATCACCTGCTTTCAATGAGTTTTAAAAAGGATCAGTGAACATAACTCAAACAGGAGAAAAATAACAGTGAGTGAAGCTTAAGCATTTTATTTGTCATTAAGCATCTTAAACAAGACTGAAAGTAGTATTGTGTGACCGTGGTTCAATTTTAAGTAGAAACATTAGTCTGACTAAGGAAATATATAAAATGCAAACTTATTCCAAGTGTACTCAGAGCTATATTTTTTTATATTTTAAGAAATTTATCCTGTGCCTGAAGTTTAACAGATGTTAGCTCAGCTGATTCAGGATTTTGGCAGATTCCATTGTGTAAGCATTTAGTATCAGTGGCTGAATTTATTATTCCATTATCATCTGTGAAGGAACAATGAACGATAGCGTCATAATTTCTGAGTTATATAGAAGTTGGCACTGGAAAATGAATTGATGAATGCTGCATACAACTCATAGTAAAACAGATTTGTTTTCCAGATATTTCACAGTATCTATGTTGCACCTGACAGCTTCAAGAGGAATGGATTTTTGCAGTGCTTCTTATGTTCCTGTCCAGAACAACAGCTCTGATATTTTAGCTCCAAAAATTTCAAGCACTTTCCCAAAGAAAGAGTTGTTTAGATGTGGATATAAATATTTGTTCAGATTCTCTCTGGAATATATCTTTACAGTTCTCCATAAAGCAACTTAGACCATTCTGTGAGTTGTAAAGTTTAGCTGAACAGTGAAGCATTTGCTTGGGAAAATTTCTATAGGTGGCAAACTGACACGTGATTACTAAGACAGAAATATTTGGTCTGATGGTGAAGGGCTGGAAGGGTGTTCTTTCAGCTCCTCAACTGCTATTTTTATGTGTAGGTCTTAAAAGGTCTCCAGTTAAAATATTAAAAAAAAATTACTTGAAAAATAAAGTATGTGGACAATTTTTTAGAGATGTAAGGATTAAAAAGGGTTTGTGTTATAGCTACAAACAGGGAGAGGAACTTTAGTGATGAATATTCATACCATTGTGCTATCTGAAGGGGGTCACCCCTGCCTCTGCCAGCTCAGGAACAGCAGAAAAGCCAAGGAGGGAATGAAAATCTATCATCAAAGAAAAACAGCAAACAGTTTTGTTGCTGGACTTGACTGTTTTAATAATAGTTCATGGTAGAATTGGATGTTTGTATTTTGACTCATAATGAGTCACTGTTATATTTTCATTACATTCTTAAAATATTAATTAGTCTAACAAGAAATTCTAATTGTTTTAGATCCCCATGAAGGGAAAGTGTATGACTCAAAGCGTATCCAACAAGAGTCCTTCTCTAGAAGGGAATACAAAGTTTTAGTTTTAGCTCAAAGTACACCTGGCCTTCTTCGTTTATGATTGAATTTATGAGGAAAATTATGCAGTACTTTAACATATTCTATTACCAGAGACAAGATAATAGGGACAGAAAATAAACCCTCAAAAGTAAGATCTGATGTCAAAAAATTGCACATTTGTATATTGCAGGGCTATTTATAGCTTTACTCTTTTGACTCTTTGTATTTTTGTTTGTTTGGTTTTTAACAGTACTTAACCATAAATGCATCATTCAAATCTTCTACCCCTAATACACAAATTTATTTGTAATATCCCTACTATATGTCTAGTTTCAGTTGACTCTCAGATATAGATATTAATCCTAGGATAAATATTTTTCCAGTGATAAACCACTAGGTAATGTGTTTTAAATAAAAAAAAAACAGATTGAAAATTTTTTATTTGCTTAACTTCCATCGCTCTTCATTTTAATGACATGCAGTGAATGAGCATGCTACTCTATCAATCTGTGGATTCAAGTTAGTACTTTCTTTCTAAAAATTTGACATACAAATTTCTCTACCATATTTCGGCATATGTATCAATATTCCATCGAATTTTTGTTGATGTTTCACAAGAATATAATTCTATTAAAATGCATGCCATGAAAAAACTCAAAGAAAACAAACAATAAAACTGCAAACTGAATAAGCAAATGTTCAAATGCTAGCCAGAGAGGTCCTTAGTCTTCAGATGAGGAAATATTTCAGTGCTTCACAAGACAGTAAAGTAACTCATGGACCAATCACATCCTAATCCTTTTCAAACAAATGAAAAATGTCTTCACATAAGAACATGCACATATAGTACTCAATACACATATAATAGCAACAGTAATTTAAAATGACATTTACTTTCACAGCCACAAATCTTTGTCCTATAGATCAGAAATTTAGCAATAAATTGTTATTCGTGGTGATGCCATCAGCTAGGTAGAATCTTATAATATTCAAAACATGTATTCTCTTTCTCCAAAGACTGCATTACTTAAAGGAAAGCATTGATTTTTGCCAGGAGACATACAGAAAGACAATCAATCAATGACAGCTTTGCAAGAAAGCTACTAGTAAAACTGCCCTTCTTTCTCACTGTGTATTCCTTGAGGTCATGTATTTATTTTAAATTTCTGTTTCCCTGATGATTGGGGGACAGGTACAATTAGAATAAGTCATAATCAATTTTTATTTTTGCATAAATGAACTAAAGGAAAACATGAATAAGAAAAATATCATTTTAGAGGAAACCTTTGCATGGACTGTGCTGCTTTCAGTTTGTTACCTTTAAATATATTTTTCTTTTACTTCTTGTCGTGGTTTAGGAATGGTACTCCTCACTTTAGTGTTGCAACTGAAAGTCTCCAAGCTATGTTACTTGGTCCATTCACCTTCCCCTCCCAGGTTGTGGCAGGCTGGAGAGGAAAACTGGAGGCACAAAAGGTAAAGATCACACGTTGAGATATGACAAATTTACTGGAAATTACAATGAGATGAGAAAAGGAACAGTGATAGAAACAATATTAATAACAAAAACGTACAAAAGAGAGAGAGATTCACGTGCAGAAAAGCTCACCACGGAGCTCAACCCAACCGCAGCCACACCACCATTACTACTCCCTCCGGTTCCAGACCAGCATTATCCAATCCCTTCATCCGTCACACTTGCTCAATCAGAAGATAACCCTTCTGCCCATGCCCAACAATAACATCAAGGTGGAACAGAATAACCTCCATGTCCTAGCCATGTCCCCTTCATGTTACTGCAAAAAATTAACCCTGTCTTGGCCACAACCAGGCCAGTTCTTTATGTGTATTTATTTATGTGTATTTCAAGCTATGCTGACTAATATGCTTCATTGTATTTTTTGAAAACCTGAATTGCTTTTGCTGTTTGTCTGAAGTAAATGATATCTTTACTCTTTACGGCCTTCTTTTAAGGTGAATTAATAATGTTTTTAACATCATTAAACTGCAGAAGTCATGTAACAGTGAAGTAGGAAACAACTATTAAAGTTCTGAGTTTTTATCCCAAGACAAAAATTAGTTCAATACAATACAGTATTTTACAATACAAATATTGGCATTTGGAAACTGAGAACTTACAGAGGCTAACAATGCTAGACAAGTCTAAAACATTTCGTCATTCAAAAATACATGTTTTTCTCAATGGGAAAACACGAAGACCAAAAATAATGCTTTCTTGGTTTTTAAGATAACTACAAAACTTCAACACTTTTTTAAAAAAGACAGATTGTTGCTTCAAGAGAAGACCAACATCTTCAAATGAAAAATAAAAAATCTCTCATTTAAAATACATCAACCAGTATTGTGAAAATACAGACTGCTATATACTGTTGAAAGCATGACTATAAAAGTATTCCCTCTGGGAATAATACTAAGAGGTAGAGAAATGTTTCAAATATAATTTTATTGGACAGAAGGTTTCACTAAAGAATGCCAAGTATGTCAGGTAAGAAAACAGATGCCTCTGTTGTGTTATGCTGTATATGATACTTTCTGTTTCTCATCTCATTCATACAAAATGAATATAAAATATTAAGTCATTACAGAAAACCTAAATAGCAAAGGAGACTCCTACCATGGTTCAGTAGTCACTGTAGTAAAATTTAATTTTGAAAAGATACTATTCAACTTCCAGTAACAACATTCTATAAATCAGACTTTTGGAATAATCAATGACAGAGGATGACACTATTCTCATATTCATAAAAGAATAACTATCCAAATAGCTACTGTGCAACCCATTACCCTTTATAAATCCTTACTTTTTTTTTAACAGGCATTAGGTTGCTTTTTTTCACATTTTTGGTGGTTCTAGTGTGGAGTTAATACTTTTCAGCACAGTACATCCTGTGATTGATCTGATTATACAATAAATGTTTCAAGTACAAGTATTTCATGTTTCCCATTTAATTTCAAAGTACATATAACAGCTATACAAAGGAAATGTAAATTTTCTCATTAGCCTTTTAAATAAAATATACTATTTGTTCACAAATGAAGAACTGTAAATATAGAAGAGCATGCTCAGATAATAATTCTGGGAGATTTTGCCCTGCCCACAAAACCAAAACAGATGTATAATTAGAAAGGATTTACTACAATTAAATCAATATCTTGATATTTTAACAATAAACTTATGGCAGGTACCTTATTTTTTTGTCAATTAAGGTCTTAACAGTCACTGTATTTTTCAGAATTTGGTCAAGCAAATTTTAGTTTTAAACACCTCAAGAACTTGGTCTACCAAGCCTTCACTTAGGAAATTTTTCTATAATCTTGTCAAGAGTTGGTTTATGGTTATCACTACCAAGCAACAGTGCTTGCAGGTATAACATGATACTCTTACTTAAGACCTGAAGCAATCTCCACAGAAAGATAATTGAAGTGGAAAACATCCTCTTAAATTTAATCTTTGATGGTCAGGCAAATAACAGAACTGAGAGAAGAGAATGGAAGACATTTATTATGACTGCCTTGCAGGCTTAAGACCAAAAAAAGTGCAGTCATGCCTATTCACTCCAGTTTAGACTTTCAATTTACTTTGCATCCAACATCCAGCAAACCTGAGCTAAAGACCAAATCAGTGATATTATTTTACATTTGCCTTATTTACTTTACCTTTATATTTAACTTATTTATAGGCTATATGAAATGTTATATTCTTACCCTATTTATGAATTAGTTCCCTCATAGACATGCAAAGATTTTGGACAAATCTAGATTACAACCTATCTCTGTGCCACAAATTACATGATGAATGAAGAAGGGCCTAGGTAGTAGTTTGTTTTCCTTTCAAATAGTGAATATGGGAAAGAAGCCTGTTTGGCTGCATGTACTTGTAAGATTATTCATAAGTCTTTATCAGGTGAGATCCCTGGGCACTAAAGGGATGAGAATGAGGCTATCTCACCTGAATAACTAGCAGTGAAGGACAATGTATTTTTTTATATCTTCATTTACATGCACTGTTAATGAATGCTGTATCAGAATAAGCATCTTTATAAGATCTTTGTGAAAATTTTGTGCTGGTTTCTGACTCTTCGCAAAGTAGAATAGTTAAGAGTGACAGCTTTATGGTAGTTATGTTTTCAGCTTTTTCTGGTGATAGTCAAAGTAAACCTTCAGATCATTTGATCTTCAGCCTGTGGTCTTTAGAAACCAAAAAACTGACAGCTATTTTGACACCTGAGAGATCTCCATCTACCTGAGAGATGTCAAGTCCTCCTTTATGATCAGCAGCATAAAGAAATATTATATTTATTGATGAGACATTTCTAAAAATCATGGGAAAATTTCTTCATTTTGGTAGTACTACTGAGGTCTGGCTGTCCCTCAGGAGGGAGTGAGGAGCAGAGCATGGCCATGGGGCCAGGTAGGCCATGCCCTCCTTTGAGCAGAACACTGTCCTGCAACACTCAGCAAAGGAGCAGGACTGGGATGGAGATGATGACCAGGGTTATGCCAGAGACCTGTAATTGCCTAGTAAAGCCCTAGTGGAGGGATGGTTGAGATCTGATGTGTCTGCAGGGTCAAAACACCCTCAGAGACTGACACATAGGGCTGAAGGAGACTTGGAGCAGTCATTCCTGGTGACAAAGCTCTAGCAGCCTTTTTTTTTATTACTGATGACTGATTTCTGTCTAACCTGCCCTCCAGGAGAAAATATGTTTTTGCAGGCAATTCGCTTTACACAGAAAAGAAACTATTACCTATCAGTATGAAGCAGCTGAAGCATATTAGAAGATGAGAGTCTCTTCAAAATAGATAAGCCCATGTATTTCACTGGTTTTTTAAGGCATGGTTAATGACATTGTTATCTTTTTTTTTCTTATTCTTGTTTTTGGTACCAAACACTAACCTCCATCAAAACCCGTGTAGGGTTGAGCAAAGTGAAAGAACCACTCGATACGTCTTGCAAACCTGACTGCAATTTTTATACATTAATGTAGTGTTGGGGTTTTTTTATTTATTTCTTTGACATTTCTACATATATATTCATCTTGACATCCAGTATGCAATTAATTACATAATTGCTTTGTACCTGCTCCACACCCTGTCTTGCACAGCAAGAATGAAATTACACAGTCAGATTGAGGTCTGATCTGATCAAACACCTTCCCACCTCCACAGAAGGTTATTGCATTTGATAGAATAAAACAAAAAAAAAATAGAAATATGTCAAAGATGTAAAAATGTACGCTTGTACAAGAATAAAATGTTTAAATGTTCCATAAAGAAAATAAATATCAATGGTTATTAGAAAAAGTGATGAAAAGTAGCAAAATTACAAGTGAGATTCAGAAACAAACAAAAAAACCAATATTTTTTTTAACTTGAACTGATGGAAAAGGAATTACCACAGTTTGGAAATAAATCCCTACGTTTGTTTGTTTGTTTGTTTATCATTTTACTTCAAGAAGTGAACTTTTTTTCAAACACATTTAAATATTAACTAATGAAATCTAATAAAATTTGAATCTCACTTTCCTGGTGACAAACACCTCATATTGCTTGTACCGAAGTTTTCTACTGAGAATTGGCTTTGATTTTCAATTATGGCAGAATATCTGAGATGAAAACATTACGTTTTATGTCAGTAATATTGTTTTTATTAAAATTTTAGGTCATAGATCAATAGGAGGTTTGGTAATGCAGATTTTTCCTAATAAAAGGAAATAAAACCTCTCATTAGCTATACTACTATTATGTAGAATAATTTTCCTAAATAATGTCAGTATTGTTCTTTGTGTTTTGTCAAATGCATATTTCACAATGCTAACTATATATCATACAGTTATCTATATGCATTTCAATTACTGTTCATATATGACTACTATATATTCTCATTTAAACAGAAGTTTATTTCTACTTCCATATATTACAGTATATTAATCTCACAATAGAAGAAAAAAATCCACTGAATTCTCCCTTTAAGTAACCCCCAACTAGTGCACATTTGGTACGATGAGATAGCATCCTGTGCACATATTCTGTATGGTCCAAGCAGTCTTCACAAATTATTTTGCTTTTTGTGGATTTCACTACTTTGGATTTTTTCTTACTTGTTTTATTGGCATTAAACTTCAAATTGGAGATCCAAATTATATTTCTTTGCTACTTTAAATTTCCAGATTGATTACATACAGAATGTTTATCCTTATTTACAGTAGAACTTCCAGAACATCGTGGAGAAGGAGAGTTGGCCAACATCTATGTGTGGTTAGGCAGAGGATGGAAAGTTGTTACTTCTGGCTAAATGAGAATGACTTTTTCACTGCAGATGTGCTCTTACATAAAGGGCAAAATGCCCTGGTGACAGCTGGGAAAGAACAGCATCCAAAAAGACATGATGATAGCGCTTAAATAACTGAAGCACTGCCATGGATGGATACAGGTAGCAGAAAAGCTGAGAAGTGGGAGTTATTTCTTACACAGGAAAGAAATCTGAATTCATGGATCTTTGTTCTAGGAAACAAAGGTTGTGAACTGATCAAAGGTTTATGGCTTGAAAACTAGAGAACGTACTACTATCAGTGAAATATTGGCAAGTCCCTCCAAAAAGAAGAGGAAGTTGTTTTTCAATAACCATTCTCATGGTTATGGGAAGTCTCTGTCCCTTGCATAACCATTATTATATTTACTGGGTACAAGTAAAGTGGTAAATATCTGGATTGTGCTTATCACAGTTTATTGATACACAAACTAAGTGAGATGGCTAAGAAGATACTTCTGTTAATTAGGAATAATCACTAGCAGCCTCAGCTACATCAATGTCTGCTACTGGAAGGTGGATAATTTAAGATCATAAGAGAAATGAGATGGGCAAGTAGAATTTCAATCCCTAATTTCAGAAGAGCTGAAGTTTTTCCAGGGAACCAGTTGTTGTAATTCCATGGGAGGCTACCTGAAAGGGTGAAAGGGCATAGAAAACCTGCCTGATCTTGCTGGGCATTCTCATCAGAGCACAGAAAGGGACCATTCTGCTACGTAGAAGTTGAGCAGGAGTAGCAGAAGGGTAGGTTGTACAGGTAAATACTGACAGGGTTGAGATGTGAAAAAGAAATTCATAGAAGGTGAATTCTGGGATTTGTCGCATAAGAGGAACACAGAGACTTTACTCAGGTTTGAGGGGATGGAGTTAGATTTGATATGGAACATGAGAGACTGCAAGAAAAGCACCTGTAAATACAGAAAAGGAAAACAAAAGAAAGTAGACCAAAGCTCAGGAGGATGAAGACTGCTATGATAAAAGATACAGGAAATTACTCTTTTCGTACAACCAGAGAAAAATTCAGGGAAGTCCTAATCTGGAAGGATCTATGGAAATCTTGCAATATAAGTCTTGAATGGACAGGACCTCGAGTACTCTGTTCTAACACTGAATTTGACTGTATATTGAACAAGGTTGGATAGGTGATCTGCAGAGATTCTTTCCAGTCTATATCTCCTTTCTACTTTTACTCCTTAAATTATGTTCTTTTGTTCTTTTTCCAGTAAAACGGACTTTTTGTTAAGCAAACAAAGTTTCTGAGGGTCCTGCATCTGTAGCTGGCCACCTCCTTGGTGTCTTTTCCAAACTTTTCTTTGTTAGAATCAGTGCTTTTCCACACTTGCTTTCTTTTTTATTTCTGGCTATAACATGTAAGTAACAGCAAGGTATCTTTTAACATTCCACTAAGACATTGTTTTCTTTTTACACAGTCTAAAGGAGTTGAATGAAAAGCTTGCTAGAGCCTAACAGACATTTATTTTGTGAAAAAATAAATTAGCCCATATGTTGTCTCACAATTATATAAAATTTTTTATCCTTGTTGTCCTTTCTCAGATTTTTAGTAACCTTAATGCCAGGTTCTCATCACAGCAAGGTCAAATCTTTCTAAATAAAGAGTGTGGGTGAAGGTAGCTGTATTCCCTAAGCTACTTGAATAGTCTCTCTTCTATGCGTGGTATTTTGAAAGCAAAAGCAATTTATAAATTAATGCCAAGGTTACTGAACCATTCAATGATCTAAGTGTCCCTGTGAATTCCAATTACTTCTCTTTCACAAACTTATTTCATAGTTGCTAGTATGAGGTCAGTACAGTGAAGTTCACTGCAATCAAGGTAGGACAAGGTTTACCTTTGTTTATCATTCATAGGTTGTGTAGATTCATTTGACTCTAATCCATTATGTTTGTTGGAAGGGAGTGCTGTAACATTACTTGAAATATGTGCCAACTCTCAGGTTAAGACAGATATATCTCAATAAGTGGAAGCAGAACCCTTATTTATACACCAAAGCCTACTAAGTCAAATGGATTTAGCAATGTTTTATTTCATAATAATTTTGGCAAATATTTTGCTGTAAATGACCTCAACCTCTTTTCAGCAACATGACCTCAGCTGTTGGGAGTAAGCATTCTGTTCTTTTCGTCTATACTCTGCGTTTCTATTGTAAGATCTCAGAAGCTGGAGGAAAAAAATAATTAACACCCCCCCCCCCCAAATCAAACAACTAACCAAACAACTCACCCACACTTAGTGGTTGATTTCTTCTAAGGAGTCCTATTTGGCGTAATTTCTCAGTGTAGATCCTCACATGAAACACTGTATCTAGATGCATGATTTAAGGGGTAGGTACATTGAACTGAATTTGTTCCATGTTTGGTTGGAATCAGACTTCTGAGAGCAGGTTTTTGAGAGATGAATTAGACTCTCCCTAGAAAAGCATAGAACTGTCAGGTAAAGAAGGAAGACACCATGTTTCACCCAAAGACTGGAATAATTCCTGAGTTCTCACAGTATATATCAAATATAAGAGAAGTTTGCTGTTCTACAAGATGAGAGAATATGTTTTGCCCTAAGCTATCCATATCTTCTGTTAATTTTTTTTTTCATAAACTAATAAGCATAATGAGAAGAGCAAGCCATTAAATTTAATGTTAACTTATTGGGCACTTCAAAATAAAACAGTTCTGTGCTGCTGAGAACAGTATAACATGCCATTCACAGTGCACAAGTCCCACAATTAAAATGCTAATTAACACTTCTATTTATAAGGAACAAGGTTATTTGATTATAATCCCATTTCCCTGCTCTCTTCAGTAATATGGATTGATCAGTCAATGCAACAACAAACCATCCCAGTTACCTGAGGAATGATTTTATTTTACTCTCTCCATACAGATGTGATATACATCATGAGGAAGATATTAGCCAAATTAGGCAGAAACAGCTTAGAAGTTTCTTTCTCTTTTCTTTTTTAATTTTTTTTTTAAATCTTTATAGAGAAACTGCAGTTGAATTTGGCTTTTGCTCATCATAGCTATGGAGAGCTTAGCTGGAGTCAGATCCCTTGGTTAGTTACTGAATCAGAGTATATCTTTCCAGACTAAGAGTCATGGCTAGGCTTCGCGAACGAAGATTTGGGAAGGTACTATCCACATATCTTTCCAGACTAAGAGTAAGTACATAGTAATTCAGAATGTTCAGTTATACAGCAATTAAACAGAACATGTGTATTTCCTTATCTGCCTAGAGACTTAAAAAAACAAGAAAATGAAAGAGTGAAAATGCATATGTATGTGCATGCATATAGAAATATATAAATTATAAATATCCATTATATACACAAATATGCATGTATAGTTGTATAAACGTGAGAGTGTAATGTATTCTAATATTTGTGTCTCAGATTCTTATAAGATGTGGAATTATTTCTAGATCAATTTATATCTGAAGTTAGCAAACTATGGGATGGGATTCCTCACAGAGTTTTCTCATTCTTGTTTCAAAACATAGCAAGAGAAAAAAAATATGTATATGCATATGCACAGTAACCACATCGGAGTATATATCTTTCATACAGAAACTCAGTAACATTCATGAGTTTCCAACAATCAGGGACTTGTTCTAACCATTAGAATACAAAGCATGTTTGTCCAGAGAAAAAAAGAAGCATCACAGACAGAAGAGGAAGAGCTGTCCACACAGCTAAGCTTGGGAGTGTTTGGAATAGTTGTGTTTGTAAACTACTGAACCTGAAAACACTGAAAAGACAGCTCTCTTTTTTTTCTAATCCAAGATGGCTTATGCACTACCAGCTCTTTTGTCATTATAGCATTTGATATTTAAAGCTTGATGTAAATGAATCCAACACCTGTGTGCCTGCACCAAGTATTTGATACACATTTATACAAACCTCTTTATACTGAGCCCCTGAGAACAAGGAAAGTATGATTTTCTCTACATTCTTATCTTTCATCATAGGTCCTTAGAATATCTAGTACAGCTTCATGATCTCTATATGCTACTTATATAATGGCATATTTTACACTCTTTCATACTCTTGATGTCTTGCAGAGATACCTTGTAAAAACAGAGTTTTCCCCTCTTCAGGACAGGACTACTCCTACATTTTAAAATGTTCGGGAAAATAGAATCTTTGTTTGATTGTTAATACAATGAATACAACAATAATGAAATAATCAACATTTACCATAATTTTCCTTTTACGTGACCATTTTTCTTAGCTTGATTATGGAGAAATGAGTACTGCGTCCATGGAACTTCAGATTGGGATCTCCTTCTTTATTTAGTTCCGTGTGAGAAGATGATAAATTTCCAATGAAAAAACAGAGAAATGAGAGAAATTGCAATGAAGCAGCTGAGTGAACTTCCTTCAGAATAATATACACATATGTGTATATCAAAAAGGATAAACCTGAAGTTGCAGAGTGTGCTGGCTGCCATCATTGAAAGTTTGGGTTTTTTAATGTCTTTGAAAGGTCACAGCTTTCAGGCTGTATTCCTAGTGACTTCAGGTAGACAAATGTTCTATTCATCTTCAGACAAGGGCAAGAAGGTCAGGCTGAGGAAATAGGAAATACAAACTGGTCATTCTCACTTCAGTCCCTGAGAAAATTATGGAGAAAATACTCTTGGAACACATTTCTGAACACATGAGGGAGTAGGTGACTGGAAGAGCTAGCGTGGAGGTACCAAGGTTAAATCACACCTAATCAATCTCACTGACTTCCACGATGAAATGACCTGAAATGACCGCATCTGGACATGAAGAGAGAGCCATGGATGTCATTTACCTTTACCTTATCAATACTTGAAAGTCTCTATTTCCAAGTGGAGTTCCTCAGAAATCTATTACGTGGTTTCTGTTATCTTTATAAGATATCCAGAGGAAGAATTGAGGAGGGATTAATTCCTTGTAGTGAAACAGACTGAAGAGTGACTGACTAGGAAGGAGCTCTGCTGAAAAGGGCCTTGGGGTTGAGATGGCAGCATCATGGCCTGGCAGTAAAGACAACAGCACTCCGGGTGTTATGAACAGGGAGACAGTACAATTTCTCTTTTACATTGTTACTCCCCTTTACATATCACATGTTAGACTGCACTGGAAATGCAATATCCAGTCCAGAGCCCACCAGTTCAAGATGGATGCTGATAAATTTTAATTAGCTCAGCTGGGAACCATCAAGCAACTCCAGCACATGACTCATAAAGAGAGGCTGAGGGAGCTGGACTGCTTCACCTGGAGAAAAGATGGCCTTGGGAGCACCAAACAGCAGCTCCTTATCATCTATAAAGTTATAATTAAGATGGATTTGTCTTTTTACTGAGGCTCATAGTGAAAGAATGAGAGGCAAGCAATGCATTAAAGAGATTACTTGCCTAGATATAAGGGTGAAAAAACACCACCATAAACATAATGGAGCACTGGAACATCCCAGCCCTCAAAAGGTTATGCGTTCTCCATCCTGTCCATCCATCATCATTCTCCATCTCTTGTCCCTGAAATCCGCCAATCTTGGAGGTTTTCAAGACTCAGATGGACAAAGCCCTGAGCAACTTGATCTGCCCCTACAGCTGGTCCTGCTTTAGGTGAAGTAGGGCTTTCTGAGGTCCCTTCCAAACTGAATTATCCTATGCTACTACATAAGAGAGAAAATGTAGCATGTTGTGAGAATTTTTCTCAGCACTTATGTTACAATAGGTTGTTTAGGAAAAAAAAATTTAATAGATTTTCTAGGAAAAAATAAAGTTTTCTATTAAACAATTTGTGCTACATGTTCATTATGAACAATAAGTCCATTATGACTTCCTTTGCAGTATTTAATCAATTTGACCTTTGAGTACTCATGCTGGCATCATAGTAAAGAACTTACACTACCATTAAAACATATTAACAAAAAATATGATGAAAGACTGCCTTTACTACCTTAGTCAAATTTTCAGAATTTTTAGTCCTTACTGCTTACAGGACTTGTAATCCTTCTTAGTTCTGGATTAATAGCCAACAGCTATGTGAAGTGAATGTTGAAAGACAATTCATCTTCTTGACACCTGGATGCAAAAACAAAGGGATTTCTCTTGACTGTAAAAGATGCAGATGGACAGTAAATGTAACAGCTACAAAGTATGTGCATAGATGGAAAAAGATTACTACTCCTTATTGGAGAAGCTCTCCTAACCAGAGAATCAGAATCTGGAGTCAGGAGCCATGTTAGTCCCCTGGAAGAATCTGCAGAACTTCTCTTCACCTTGCACTCAAATAGACCTCTTATAAGTATTTTTCACCTCATCAATCCCATAGGTTATCTGAAAAATACTGGGAAGAAGAATAACCAACAGGATACTTGGTAGCATATTTGACATCTAGGAAAATTTTGTTTTATGGTACCTAAAGGCTTTGTGTGCTTTTGTGAAGGGAAGTGGTAATTTATTAATAGGTTAATTTATGCTTTTTTGTCTTATGTACAATATCTGTGCAAAAGAGATGTCTTTGAATGTGATTTGTACTTTATTATTATCCTAGGTTTTTAGTTTTAACACAGAGAAAAAAAGGAAACACCTTTCCTTTCACATTCTTTTAAGTATAAAATGAACTTCAGCATATTCTTTACTATAAAATCTAAATACCTATGCTTTTAAAAGTCTTTAATAAGCATAAACTGATGTTAAATTGCTTATACTACATACAACTATAGCATTGCTAATATCCTAGTATCTCCCGTGCATTGCTGGATTTATTTTGTTTCCTTGAAGATATGAATCAGAAGAGGAGAGTCTTCCTGCCAGAAGTTTTCCTGCAAATATCTTTCCTCTTTTTGCAATTTTTTATCACTGTCATCTAGCATGGCTGAGGAATTTTGTTTCTACTGGGGAGAAAGACAGTTCATCTTTGCAGCTTCCCTCTGTAAAAACACATTTAAAATAACTTTGAAAGCACGCAGTTCCTTGCTTCAGGTTTAATGTCTCTGCCCCTACAGAAGATGCCATAAATCTAATGAGACACAAGTAGAGGTGAAAAACAATGAGGAAGAGTGAGATAACAAAAAAGAGGGGGAAAGAGGGAAGGAAAAAAAGAAAACATTATCTCAGTGAAAAGTAAGTAAATTACCAACTGCCGACAAAACCGTAAAATATTGATGATCAGATAAGATGAAAAGCTAAGCTGAATGATTTAAATCTCATAGGCTTTGGATTGATAGCAATTAGATTATGTTACTTCAAGCAGCAAAAGCAATATTTCTCAACATATGTATGAATTTCACCCAAATTAGTTGTTATGAGTGATTTAAAACTTCGGATGCAATTAAATTTTTTTTAGTAGGAAATTTAGGATAGAGATTGACTATCAAAAGGAGGTTTAAGAGACTGCTGACTCGTTTTATAGGAAAAGTGTGTGTGTTGACAGATAACATTGATTTTTCTCAGTATGAACTGATTATAAAACTGTGAGATACAGGTAATAACAGCAATAATAACATAACAACTTATAGTCTGAGCTTAGCTGAACATCTGTATCACTGCTAAAATTGCAGTGCGGAGTTATCCCTCCACTTCTTTCAAACATATGGTAGATTGGGAACACTTTCTTGAATAAATTTGCTAAATATTCTCCCTGAATCCTTCATTTGTTAGTTGCTTTATAATATATTTTTGAAAATGTTTTAGGACAAAACTTAGTAAATAGTGTAAGTAATATTTACCTAATATATTCAAACATATATCAATCGCATTTCATATTTACTACTCTTCTTTAGAAAAATGTTGGTATCTATTTTTAAAAATAAACCTCACTGTATTCCCTTAACCTGCCACTGCCAAGTGTTGTATATTCTTAGAGAATTCTGATTAAAAACAAAAAAAGAAAAAACACAAGACTTTTCCCTGCTGTGAATTATTGTACATCTCTTTAGTCAGTGGACCTCTAGTGAACTTTCTAAAGTTTTCTCCACAATCACAAGAATCTTTTAAAAGAAGCAATTTTCTTTTAAACAGACCATCTGCTTATGACCAGTTCCATAACAAAAATAAATAATTAATGAATAGGTAAATAGTAAGTTGCTGACCAAGAGAACATGATAATAACTGACAAGAATTTGAATCATCCTTTAAGGATGACTTCATTATCAGAATTTTGTTTTCTTTCCTTTTTTTTTTTGATCTAAAGACCAAACTGATTTTGCAATGTATGATTCAGCATCTTTGATATGTTTACTTTATTGTAGGCTACGAGTAATGTAATTGGAGATCTTTTTGGTATATTAAGTAATGGAAATCCAAGCTTTACTCTGCCTTAATGTCTGTTGGATAGCTACATCATGTGGATGACAAATCATAATTTTACTCTAGCAAGTTAAAACAGTGTGTCATTTAGACCAGAAAATTCAGTCTCCTGGTAGGGGTTAAATCCTCTACTCCTTCTTCAAAGCTTAAAAATATTTTTAGAAGAAGTATTACAGCTTATTACAGGAAACATGATAAAGCAACAGTAAAGTAATGAAAACAATGTGCGCGTTCAGCATTCGTTGACATAAGAATTAGTATTTTTACAGTGCTTTGAAAATTTGAGCATTTTACCAAGATTAGTAAATTACTTTGCTACCTTTGCTTTTTTCCTGACCTTGAGGTAATAATTATATTCTGGTTTGTTGTTTCAATTTACTTCTGTACAACATAAGAAAGTATTTCCCATATTTTTTTTCAGTTATTCCAAACTGATCCATGTGTAAAGTTCAAGAACAAACCATGTTTCTCGGAGTTTTCCACAAAGAGTGAACTCTGTATTTTAGCTGGGCTTCCAGATTTGACTAGATTTGACTTCTAGATCTTCCTAGATTTGACTAACCTGCCTGGATTTTACAGATTCTTATTTCATATGATTTGGATGCTAAATTGAGCCTGCATTCCTTAACCATATAGTGTAATCA
Source organism: Corapipo altera (assembly GCF_003945725.1). Classification (NCBI taxonomy): domain Eukaryota; kingdom Metazoa; phylum Chordata; class Aves; order Passeriformes; family Pipridae; genus Corapipo; species Corapipo altera. The sequence continues at coordinate 22,230,414 of NW_020884872.1, forward strand.
GACTTATCTTTTTTGGTGATAAATGGAGATTGCTTACTGAAATTTATTGATGCATTTTAGAAGACAGACTGCCTAGTATTTCTTGGTGGCAATTATGTATGAGAACCTTCTTTGGTCCTTGTGCCACTTTCAGAATTTCAGTGAGAAAACTGAAGTTTGGTGGCCCTCTAAAAGCTATTAATAACCAAACAAAAATTGATCTGCATTAAAACAAAACAAATGCACAAAATTATTTATTCACTGCTACTAAACCCAGAATTAAGCTTTTATATAACTAGAAAATGTGTTTTCTGAGTGTTTATATAGTTGGAAGCAGCAAAAACAGTATAAAAGAGTTACTTTTATATTATTCTTGTTCTATTGTGAGACTTCATGGAAGAAAGATTGCTCAGAAGCACTGCTGAGACAAGTAAGACCTTGACTACCTAAGCCCAGGTATAACCTACAAGGTGATTCTGATATGTGTTGGGAAAAAAAACAAAACACAGATAATGATTATAGGTGAGATGTGGCTTACACCAATGGTTTAACTTACAAAGCAATATATAGTTAAAGCAACAGTCCCCTGGGGAAATATATCCACAAAAGTCTGCCACTGCTCTGTGTAAAGGTCAGGTGGGCACACAGGACACAGATACTTGGCCATGCTGGAATCCTCTGCCCCAACAGAGTTCCTGCACCTGGTCACAACTCGTTTGGATGTTGTGATCAGTGCCAACATGTTTTCTACAGGACAAGTGTGTGCATGTTTGTGTGTATGTTTATGGCAGAACAGAAATCACTATGTACCTACTATGCCCATCCTGTTTAGCAAGTGAATCTGAGATTTTATGTTATTGATTAGCATGTTTCTGTCCTTGTGGCTACCTCACCTCTATGTTCCTCTGTGACAGATGTTGAAAGAAACTGGCATCTTATTTCAGTTTTTGTATGTGAGTGGATTCTAGTGACTGAATCTGTGGTACCAGAATCTGCATCAATTCTTATTTATAGAAAGTTTATGTACCCATTCAATTCTGCATGCTCACCTGATGTCTCACATATATGCAAATCCACATATAATTAGTGAAGTTACGATCTATTGTATTCATCCTACTTAATACACCATATTTATAGGTATATCAGTGTAAAAATATATCTAGTGTTAATCTAGTGAGACTGTTAACTCTGTTAACTTACATTTAGCTTAGAGAGCAATAACTGCTGAGAGTAAGAATCCCTTGAAGAAACATATCCACACGTCTGCAACAGCTCTGTGTAAAAGCCAGATCAGAAGACAGGATATAAACACTTGGACCTGCTGGAGTCCTCTACCCGTACAGAGTTCTTGCAATTGGTCACACCAGCCTGGAAGCTGGTCAGTTGAATAGACCACCTATGTTTAAATAATAGTTTTTATTTAAATAAAAGGGGGAAAATATGGTAATAGAGTTAGAAATTATATCTATTTTTAGATAGTTTGTTATCAACATACAAGGTTATCCCTCTGATTATGTATATCAGATCTGCTCGTTCTTTCATTAAAGTAAAAATAGAAATACAGTTTATCATGAATTTATATTGGTAATCATCTCGTCTTCTAACTTACTTTATGAACTATGATTTTTGAATCAGTGAACACCTGTCAGAACCCAGCACAGACGCATTCTTGTTTTATTTTTCTTTAAAAGAAGGAAACATATGTAAAATGCAGCAATAGATTTATTAGTTATAAATATAAACTCCCTTATATATACTTATAAACTCTCTTTTCTCAATCACCTTTTGTAAACACCTTAGAAATATTGTGGAGGTACCTAGATGTCGCTAAATCCCTGGAAGAAAGAAACAGTAGGTATGCTATCCTATCGTCTTGTGAAACAAGGTACCCTCAGCTCTTCTACTAAAGGGATATGTAGATAGAAAATTTTAGGTTCTTAAGAAAAAAAATCAAGTGTGAATGTGACATTTCACCTCGTGTTTAAAGCACTCATTTATGAGAAAAACTAGGATTTCCATTAATTCTTTCATTTTGGGATGATTTATCTACAGAAAGTATCCTTTTATAGAATATAATCTGAATTACAAAATATTAAAATACAGAACTATTTTAGGACATGAAATAACTGAAATTAAGAGTCCTTTAGGCCCTAGTTGGTGCTCCCAACACTTACTACAGAGAACTGCCTGCTGTTTTATGACATGGTATAAAATAAAATAGCTCCACAAGGAAGCCGTGAATGTTTCCTTTGATGTTTTTGGAAGGTCAGAGTGTTTTGCACACACAGAAGTGTCTGAGCTACATTTCTGTTTGGGTATGCTGTCCTAACCTTGCTCTTAAAATTCATATGCTGAGGGATCGCTTGTGCCTATACAGATTTAGGAGAGTTTGATTCTGCAGGTATGTGATACTGAGTTGCAAAATGGACTTAAAGTATCTGGCATGAGACCTCCTGAGGATTAATGTATGGTCTCTTTCAGAATGTATTTTGGTTTACACCTTAGGATGACTCTACCTTCCATTCTTTCTCCCCCCCAATGAATGTCATTCATTTGGGACGAGAGGTCTGTATGCATTTGTCTCCATCCAGACAAGAAAACTGAGCCGAGACCTGAATAAACAGGGTACAGTATTAAATGAATGTAGCAGTACTCACAGCTGCAATTGACTTTGTCAGAAATTGATCTGCTAGTTTGGCTGGAAGCAGTTTGATCAACTTAAGGAAGATAAGCTGAATGATTCTGGCAAACACTGTAGGAACAAAGTAGTTGTTAGCATTCAGATGTTTATTATAAACTTTTGTTTGAAACTAAGGAGGTTTTTATGCGACATCTAGGGAAGGTTTTTGAGGTTTATGGTTCTAGAGATAGTAATTCTTTCCTTAGGTCCCACTTTTTGTAGACATGCCTTTCAGTCAATGGATGTAGCTGTCTTTTTCTTCCTGTTGAGTAGTGTTTTCTGTTTGATGCATATTGTTTAGCATCGTAAATAATAAGAACATTTTCTTTACATTTAAAATAGTTATTGCTGATTTATGAAAAATACTAAGTTGCCCTACAACCATGTAACTTGCTTTTTGACATCACTGTATCTTGTACTCCCTAACATCTCTCCCTTGTTTTCTCCGATACAACTTCAACTCCCCTTTCACTAGGATATATCCTTTGGATGAGACTGAATTAGATCAGTAGATGATCATTATTCATGTGCTTCTATTCCTTAGACTAGAAAGGAAGTGGCATTATGTTGATTCAATGAAGACATGTATTTATCACTCAGTGAAGATAATACTTTGGGTTTATCTAATGAGAAGCCATATCTAACTGGTTTGTTGGGACTTTTTGAGGAGTTTGGGTATTTTTTGTTTTGTTGTTTTGGTGGGGTCTGTTTTGTTTTTTGTTTTGTTTTTGTGTGTGTTTTTTTGTTGTTGTTGTTGTTGTTTGGTTGGTTTTTGTTTTGTTTTTTTTCTTTGTTTGGGGTTTTTTGGGGTTATTTTGGTTAAAGCTTTCTGAAATAGACCCTGTTATCGGCAAAAAAAATTGTTCTAGAAACATATGAGAAAAAAGTGAAAATTTTGCCAGAAATTTCACATTTCTTGTAGGAAAGAATAAATTTCCATTGTTGCTCATACACAAATAGCAATATAGTAGATGAAATATCTAGAACATACTGTGAATTTAGGTGCTGAAATCTACTGTTTTGAAGAAAAATCGGCCAGAAATATCCTGATAGTGAATTTTGAGGAACCTAATGCCTTGCACACAGAGTGAAATGTTATTGAAGTTTTCTGAAACAGATGCATCTGTAGTCTTTTTAAATCCACGAATTATTAAAACTTGAGTAGTCAGCCAGCACAAATGTCAGCAAATTTGCAGGTATAAACAAGGAAAGAAGAAATGTTGTCTTGCTTCTCTATTCCTGTAACTTTCAATTGCTTTAAAACGTGGATTTCAAATGAACAGGGCATGAATATAGGGCAGGCTTTTCATTGCCACTTCCAAGCCTACAACAAATTATGATGTGTTGCCTACAGGGTACTCTTTTTTTATTCACAGATGCATTAAAAATTGGTTGCTGTCTGTGTGACCTGTGAATAAATGATGTTTCTTAAAGAAGATTCACCACAGGTTTTGACATCATTATTTTCTCTGATAAAATGCAGGCAGATCAGAGTGTTTGCAGCCAGCCCATTCACTTCAAAAGCTGCTTTGTATGTTTTTTAGTTTGAGAATGATCTATTGGTTCAATTAGGAGTTCATTATAACCCCTATACAATGTGACAAAATCTTCAATTTGATAAGCTAGTCAGAACAGCACAGAAGTCACAGAGACTTCTATAATTTTCAGAACTCTCCAGAAGATAGTGGAAAAATGTATCAGAAAATTTTATTATCTCTCCTCATCTGCTGGAAAAAGCAGTTACTATATGGCTATAAAAACAACCTACAGAGTTTCCATGTACTTACTGAAGTGGGGTTTGTCTGGTTTTTTTAGCTGTAACAAATGTGGGACAGAACATGTGTAGGTACTTACAGATAGAGATCATGAAGTAATCTTACCTTACATTAATCTTACATTAAAAGTCTATAGTTGATTTCTACATCTTAGTTCATCACTGCTTTACAGTCAGTGAAGAAATACGCACCTCTGTGGAGTCTCATAAAGCAGATATCCAAAATAGTTCACATGACTCATGCCCTAAAATGCCCATTTTCTCTTTGTTTCCTCTAACGAAATACTCAGTTAACTTTCTCAGAGGTAAGTGTGGACTAACTACAGACTTCTGGGCATAAATAATTTATCAAAGTATAAGAATCCAAGGCCATTTTTGTAAAATTGTAAAAATTACAAAAATTTTTCTTTCTTTTGTTTCTTTTGTTTTCTTTTGTTTTCCAGTGGCTTGACACTTTTTCCATGTAGCAATTTGGGTGGTATTTATTCTTGACTTTTTTGTTCTTCCAGATTGTTATTTAAGCAAGGGCCGAGGGAGTTCAGTCACAGGATTGATATTTCTTTTTTTAACATCCCACTCCCATGCTTGTCTCTCTGTTTGTAGGGTTTGTTTGTTTATTTATTCACTTACCTACTTGTTTCTTTTTATTTTTTTCCCCTAAATCATGATTTCTGTTTGCAGTTGCCACTGGAAGCTCCTTAGGGTCTCTGTAACCCACATTTTTTGTCAGTTCTTCCCTCCTAGGAGAATGATTCTTGACTGAAAAGGGTAGGTACCCATACACTATAGCTGACTTTCACACTGAGCATATCAGGCCCCTGCCCATCTCTAGGGGTGACAGGGTTTCACCGGTATACAAGAGCGCATGTAACACAAGGTCTGGCAGCTGGTGGTGGCGGTGAAGGGGCCCAGAAGTTCCCTTCCAGGCAGCTGACAAGATCCCTGGCACATAAAAGGCCTTGACTCACATTGTGCTTGAGAGACAGATGATGTCCCCAGGTCAGGATGACAGAAGATGAGGTCTGGGTCAGGCACTGAGTTAAAAAGGAGTTGTAGGTGATCTTGTGACAGTGGGTGCAGATAAGGCTGAGGTGCTCATGGCGTTCTTTACCTCAGCCTTTATTAAAAGGTTTTCCAGGTGTTTGTGCCTCGAGATAGGGTTTGAGAAGGAGAACTTCCGTATGGTGGTAGATCAGTTAATCTTGAGCAATTTTGATCCTTACAAGTCCACAGAGCCTAATGGGATACATCTCATTCAAAAGGGTAAACTCTTCTCAGTCAAAATAGGGTCCTCTAAAGTGATAGGAAATGAAGAACTGGCCCCGAAATAAAAGGCTGGGGAAGCTGGGCTGGAGAAGAGGTGATTTGGGTGGGGAACCTGACAATCATCGCCCACTGATTTCAAGAGTAGAAGGCTGGATATTGCTTTTACTAAAATGTTTTAGGAGTAGTATCACTTAATGGGCATTTAGCTTTCCAATTAATAGCTTGTGTCATATAGTTCTCTCTGCAGAGTACCTGAAATTATAAAGTATTTATTGTGGAGTACCTGAAAATTACATATTATTATGTCTTCAAACTTATTTCTAGACCTTGTTAATTTGGATGTTCTCTGGGACTGGTAGGATCACATTGGTACAAAGGAGAACAAAGCTGATATGGTTCAAGATTCCTTTTACACATTCTTGTGAAAGCTGAAGGAAAAGAACTGAAATGTTATTTTCCAATCGTACTGTTTATTGGTTCTTTCCTAAACACTACTTCATCCTTTAGTAATAACAAATTGACGTGTCCTCACTGAATCCATTTCATCGTCTAAATTGCACACCAGACTTAATGAATGTGGTGTCTACATAAAAGTAAATCAGAACTGCTGTTTGTTCAACACAAAACATAATGATTTCTCCTGTTTCTTTCAACACAAAATATAATGATTCTAGGCTTGGCACAAGTGAGGAGAGACAGTAAATATCTCTTATGCATTTTATTTGATTGTTTGTTCTCTATTTTATTTTCTGTCCCACCCCAAATTAAGCTGCATCATAACTGTGGACTGGAGAAAACTCAAAACCACAGATTTCCAAGATGTCAAGGTTTTCTCAATCACAAATTTTGTAAGATTTCCCTATCCCTACTTCTTTATTCCAAGACCATTCCTGCAAGCATTTTTAAATCCAGGAATTATTTCTGTGTTTGGTATCACAAAATTTGGAGTTGTTAATAAATTGGACATTTTACACAGATGATTGCACCCTGATGCTGTCGCTTGTAGTGAAGAAATAGTTACTCATCCTATTATGCATTCATCTTGTTATTCTTCATTTTGTTTTTCTGAATTCATATGAAATATTAAACAATCTTTATTCCTAAACATTTTCCAGTTAAATTTAATGTTCTATTTATCTGTGCTTTGGAATAAAGAGATAGGTGGTGGAACTACAGAAAAATTTACTTCTGAAAACCATGTTAGGAATTTTTAAGTGCTATTAATTCTATAATACATACAAGAAAAATCTTTTTCTTCATATCTTTTTTACACTCTATTACTTTTCAGCACTGGTATTCATAATCATTGGTCATTGAGCCACATTCTAAAAAAAAACAAAACCTGTAAAAAGTCCTAATGAGAAAGTTGAAGTAGACAGGTACTATAGTAGAGACAGATATTTTTGTGTGGTTAGCTGATTTTAAAGATAGATGAAAAATAATGTACAAAATATATGATTGTATGTACTTTTTTATTTCCCAAGGATCCACTGTAGATTTTGGATGGCCAAGTGAATTAATAGAACATGTACTAGCAGGAAAATGTCTTGTAGACTAAACAATAATAGATTTAACTGGTTTTGTTCAATGAGATAGAGGTGTGACTGTGTAGACTGGAAGTCTTGAAAAAGGTTTGTTTCCTAAATTTTAATTCAATGTAGGTAGGAGTGGATTACTCTTCTTCAAACAACCAATGGATTCATATTCATTCAATGTTTGCCCAGTTATAAAAATATAGACCTGTGGTAAAAGGCAAATACAGAATTACTGGAAACAGCTGTTCCAGTCCACCTTGTTATTAGTAAAACTGGTGAAAATGTCTTACTGTTTAAAGAATTATATTTAGGATTATACAACCCAGAATTTTGATATGTAGCTTTTTTTCTTTTTTTTTGTAGAATTATCGAAGTGTATTTCTCAAATGATTTTGCAGATATATTTGCACTGAATTGTTAGGAGTGCTAAGTAGACTTCATATTTTACAGCACTGAGTATAATTAAAAAAGTAAAACCACAGAATTAATATGATCAGTATGAAATATTTCATAACATAACACTGATGTATTTATGTTTAAATGTTTTTTGTAATTTTATTCTAGAATACACTGACCTTCATGACAATAAAGCAATAAGGACAGCAAATGCATACTGAGAAAGAAACTCATTAATCTTTTTTTTAAAAACTTTTTTTGTTGTTATATTTCAGAGCTTAACTAGAAAATATAATATAGGTAAAAATGAAAAAAAAATACAAGTGATTTAGAATTAAAAAAGAAAAGATAACATAGAACACAGTGTTTCTTACTTTTAATGTACTTCTAATCTCTGATAGAAGCTCAAATGTCAGCATTTCAGAGAATTAAAAAAAATGAATATTTATTTGAGAACCAGATTTCAAATCCTTTCAAAAGAAATCAAAACTGACTGACTATCCATCATTTTGTGATAAATTGTGGAGGGAAGACTAAGAAGCATTCAGTTTAGCTAGAAATTAATATTATTAGAAGTACATGTTACTGTTGTATCCTCATCATACTTGCTACCAAACAATCTCCTCTGTGGAAGGATGGAATAGAAACCTATATGGGACAAATCTGGTGGTCCTCCTCAGAATATGAGAAAACAACCTCAGCTCTGAACTCAAGTGGGTTGCTGGTTGTCATTGGTATCACTGAACTCTGAATAAAGTCAGTTAAGATGTACCTGGGAAACACAATGAGAACTCAATAACTAGTGTTCTCATTCCCACAGCACACAGCAGTAATCCCTTTCTATGCCTGTATCTTGATGTTGGTGATAAGGAAGTATTTAAGCTTTCACCTATGAGATTTTCTGTCCCTGTCTTGCATTCAGTTTTGTTGGACAGCTAAATACTTGCATGAATATCACTTATTTGTTTTAGTACAGAGGGTAAAGCATCTAAGAACATTTTATAGTTTTTGATATTCAAATATACTAAACTGAAGTCCACAGAAAAAATGTACTGCATTTTATAAGGTTGCACCAAATTCAGAATCATTCTTTTCTTCTACTTTCCTTCTTACAAGCACAGAAAACCTGAATCGTACTAAAACAAGTATTTTCCTGCCTTCCTTTAAAACACTGAAAATTGACCATAGATCAATCAGGACAGAATCAGAATTTCACGGATTTTTTAAAATAAGTATTTCTTATAATTATTTTATATTTAGTAATATTAATATTAATAATAGTAATTCCCTATGTCAACCTGGTTTTTTTTAAAGGAACACATAATAAATGCAGCTTTTTATGTTTTACTTTGGTACCTATATTTCATATGAAGTGGGGAGAATTTTATTGTGTTCATAAATACTGTGTTTGTAAATACTGTATGGTTTCTTCCAATATATATTTATTTTTCATTGCCTGTTATTCAAGAAGGTAGGGAGTAGACTTAATAAGAGAATCCAACCCCTCACCAGTTGAGTCCCATGTGGTTTCATTGCTAAAAAATTGTCTAGTTGAAAAAGAAAAATGTATCTGGTACATGATAATGAATTCTCACAAAGGAATGTAAGAATAAAAAGTTTCTCATAATAATACTACAAAAACTAAAATTGCAAACAACATTTTCTTCATTTTTTCCTTCTGGATGCTTGAATTTTAGTGATTAAGACAATGATAGTAGATACTGTTTATAGTCCTTCTGCCTACCCAAGCTATATATCCTCAAAGACTTATTCAGGAAAAATAAAATCAAGATCTTTAAATCATGAGCGTTCTTACTGAGTAAACAACCAAAGAGAACCACAACAACTCTCAGTAGAAAAGGAAAGTGAAAAGAATAATGAGAATGAATCATAATCAAGCTTATTTACCACGAGCAGCAAGCATGATATCTATAAAAATGCAAAAGGTTTGAGCAAGCAATGGTGCAAATCAATATTTTGGCTACATGAACTCAGTGAGGTTTCTGAAGTGTTTCAAATATTTCTTGGCTCTCTAATATAAAGAAGTGTTGAGAGATAAAATAAATATATCTACTGTATTGTATTAAGTAGAAATGAAGTAACAGACATTTTGCTTTACTGATGCCTTAGTTTCCATGAAAAAGAACACTTGCTCTTGGAGATGATTTTATAGAAGGATACAGACTCTAAAGATAATGACAAACTATTGATGACACTCATACAGTTGTGTTACACAGATATATGCCTGAAACACTAATGGCAATACCTCTTACATTTTAATAAGTTAAGTGTCTAACACATAGCAGCAGGATGATGCTTTAAAAAAATATTGTGTAAACCAGCTCAGGAGTAGAAATATCTATGTAACTCGGAGCAACAGATAATGCAATGTCATGTCCTTGAAATAAGAGGAATTTTGAAATTGCTATGTCATATCTGTATTAGAAAACAAAACATGGTGTTTTCTTTTCATTCGTAGATACAACCTAACTTAGCCTACTCAGCACATGAAAGTTTTCTTCAAGTTTAATGGTAAATTAACCAGATGTCTCAAAAATTCAGTAGCTGGTCGTTGACACATTTGGAATCTATTTTAATATTCCTAATTCAATAGCTTCTTAAACAATTTAATCTTCTGTTTATTAACTGTGCTTTCACTGATATTTTCTGTAAAACTTATTTTCATTGTCTTTGCTTGAGTTTTTTTTCAAGTAAAATCAATAACACTGAAAGAGAAACCCAATATTTTTAGAATTTGAGTGAGATCAATTCTACCAAAATCATATTTCATTTGAATGATACTAAACCTTCTTCAAACATCTCAGAATATGCTGTAGTTGCTTTGAAAGTCTGTGAAAGAGAGTTATTTCTTGAGTATGTCTTCCTTCACAAACACTTTGCTTAATAAAGAACGTACTAAATATGTGTATTGTAGGGATTAATTTTTTATCCATAAAACTCCTTTAGTCAACTAAAAATAAAGAAGATTTATACTAAAATATGAATATTTTAGTATTCATATTTCTTAAAATAATACAGAGCATATAAGGGAGCAAATCATATTGTTTTAATACTGTGGAGTATCTTTCTTTCTGTATAGATAAACATAATTTCATCAGTTTATCTTTCTATGAGAATGGAAGTAATGCTTTAGAATGGGTTTTTGAAATCATAGGTGTAATACAATATGCATAGAATTATCATGATTCTCAATGTTTTCATTGTATTCATTCCTGTTTAGTATATTTTTTTCTATGCAATTTTTATTTTCATCAACAAAACACTCACACACATGTATTTGCATATGATCTTGTTCTTAGTTATTGCTGTAGCATGCAAATCCATGATGATTACAAATTTGTTCTACCTTATCATGATAGTCTCTTACAAACCTCCAAACACACACACACACACACACACCAGTGAATATGTTATTGAATATACTTCTTGAATATGCTTAATAAATTTGACTTGAATGCTGCAAGCCAAATGCATAGAACTCCGCAATTTACGAAACATAGGTCTTGGAATGCATTCAGGGCAGGATGGTAAAGCTGGTAAAAGGGCTGGAAGGAGTGTCGTATGAGGAGAGCTGAGGACTCTGTGTTTGTCTACTTCAGAGAGAAGGAGGTTGAGGGGTGACCTCATTGTTTCCTGAGGAGGAGAAGTGGTGAAAGGGATGTGATTTCTTCTCCCTAGAAGCCAGGGACAGGAAGAGTGGGAATGGCTCAAAGTTGAACTAGAGAAGGTTTAGACTGGACATGTGGAAGAATTTCTTTACAGAGATGGTGGCCAAACCCTGGAACAGGCCTCCTAGAGAGACAGTTGATGCCCTTCCCTTCCATTCCCTTCCCAAACCTTCCCAAACCTTCCTTTCCCTTTCCAAACCTTCCCTTCCCAAACCTTCCCTTTCCTCTCTTTTATCTTTTAGTTTTAAGATGTTATACTAATTTCTACTTTTTTTCTTTATTTATTCATCTTTTTTTCTTATTATTCCTCTTTTTTTCTTCTTATTCCTCTCTAAATGTCCATATCTTAAGATTTCTTAGGACAATAAATTGCTAGATATTGATCATTAGTCTCTATGATTCTTTGTTTCCTTTAAATGAATTAACTTCTCAGAAAATAATGAAGGATGGCATCACTAATTAACACAGGTAGGTTGTTTTCCTACCCACCCTCCCAAAATCTCTTCTATTTTCATTCTTCAATATCAGATTCAGGAATCGAAAACATTCACAGACAAAAAAGGTAGGATTCAACTGATATCTGCACTTAAATGTGTAATTCTACTCTACGAAATGGGGAAAACATGAAATTCAAAAGAGAATTAATTGTTTTACTTCATTAATTTGTTTCCAGATAAGAAGTACCAATATCTGAAAGACCAGTTATTTTTATTAACTCCAAATATAATTTAATATGGCCAACTGAGGTCTGGACACCATAACTGTCTCCACAGGGTGCATCCCAAGATAAATAAGATCTTTCAAAAGCCATGATTCTGTTACCCAACAGTTATTAAGAAGAATTTAAAAAATGTGATAGCTGTTCATCCTGTGAAAGCTGCATTCAGATGAACATCCAGCTAGATTCACTACAAGTTTTTGAACCTTCTGTCTAATATAGAAGACACACCTATAGGTCTACTATTTGTTATATATATGGTTACTGAGAAGAATAGTACACATGGTTTTAGTACCTTCTACTGACAGTTGAAGTATTTCTGTTGCACACTGGGTTTTGCAATGAACCATTTCTCAAAAGATTGATTTTTCACCACTAGCTATAGACAAGGTAGGCATCTTGCTCTGCATTATGTATTCCAATCCAGAACAAGGAATCTAGTTTTTAGTCAAGTGATATTGGGTATCACAGTGAGAAATGTTCTTTACAGAATCACAGAATATGTTGAGTTGGAAGGGACCCACAAAGATAATTGAGTCCAACTCCTGGCCCTGCACAGAACCATCTGCAAGAGTCTCACCGTGTACCCGAGAGCATCATCCAAATACTTCTTGAACTCTGACAGGTTTAGTTCTGTGACCACTTTCCTTGGGAGCCTATTCCAGTGCCCAACCACCCCCTGGGTGAATAATCTTTTTCTAATATCCAACCTAAGTCTCACCTGATACAACTTCAGTCCATTCCCTTGGGTCCTGTCACTGGTCACTAAAGAGAAGAGATCAGTGCCTGCCCCTTCTCTTCCCCTTATGAGGAAGCTGTAGACTGCAATAAGGTCTCTCCTTAGTCTCTTCTTCTCCAGGTTGAACAGACTAAGTGACCTCAGCCACTTCTCGCATGGTTTTCCCTGAAGGTCCTTCACCATCTTCCTTGCACTTTTTTGGACACTCTCTAATAGCTTGGTATCTTTCTCATATTGTGGTGCCAGGTCACCAGTTCAATTTTATCCCATTCACTATTACTCTCTGTCCTTGACCTGTGAAGCAATTGCTCACCCACCACATGATGTGTTTCTCCAGTTGTGTGCTGGACATTTTGTCCAGAAGGATCCTATGACAGATAGTATCAAAATCTTTACTGAAATCCAAAAAGATTATATCAACTGGCTTCTCTCGGTCAACTAAGGGAGTTACTTTGTCATAAAAGGAAACAGGTTTAATAAACAGGACTTTCCTCTCATGAGGTCGTGCTGACCGATGACTGCATTGTCATTCAGGTGTTTTTCAATACCTGCCAGAATAATCCTCTGCACAACTTTACCAAGCACTGAAGCGAGACAGACAGGTCTGTAGTTTCTGGGTCTTCCTTCTTGCCCTTCTTGAAAATCAGGACAACGTTCACCAACTTCCAGTCATCTGGGACCTCTTCAGATTCCCAAGACTGCTCAAAAATCACCAAGAGAGGTTTTACAATGACAACTGCCAGCTCTGAGGATTCTGGGGTGAACCCCATCAGGCTTCATAGGTTTGTAGGGATCCAGCTGCACCAACAGATCCTACACAATTTCAGGGTTGACTGGTAGCTGATCATTCTCGCAGTCATGGTCCTCCAGCTCAGGGCACTGACACCGCCTTGGTCTGTCATCTCTGTTGAAGGCAGAGGCAAAGAAAAAATTAACCACCTCTGCCTTGTCTCTGTGTCTGTTTGTGAGGTGACCATCCTCATTCTCTAACAGGTTAATGATATTTCTATACTGTCTATTTCCATTAATATATTTGAGAAAACACTTTTTTATTGTCCCACACATTTCTGGCCAACTTCAATTCCAGTTGAGCTTTGGCCTCATGAATTTTCTCTATACGGTACCAAGCAGAATCTCTGTATTCTTCCCATGTCACCTGACTTTGTTTCCATTGGGCATACCCCTTCTTTTTTTGCCTTATTTCCAAGAAAAGATCCCTGCTCAGTCAAGCCTGCCTTCTGCCTTGCCTGCTTGATTTCACCCTTGTGAGTTGCCTCCTTCTGTGCCCTTAGGAGGTGAGGTTTGAAAAGTGACCTGCACTGATGGACCCCAGCACCTGCAAAAACATTTTCCCAGGGGATCTTACATACTAATTCCCTGAGCAGCCTGAATTCTTCTCTTGTCATGTCCAGAGTCGAGGTTTTACTGGCACTTTTCCTCCTGTCAACTGAGATTTTAAATTCAATCACCAAGACGGTCACTGATCTCCACTTTGCTCATGAGATCTGCTCTGTTGACAAGTGGTAGATCAAGCATGGTATCGTTCCAAGTCAGTTTCCTTAGGACCTCTTCCATAAAGTTGTCATCCAGGTTTCCTAGGAATTTTCTGGCCCAGGCTGTACAAGCTGTGTTATGCTCCCAGTTAATTTCTGGCAAGCTGAAGTCCCCCATAAAGACAATGACATTTGATTTGGAAGTGTGCCTTAGTTCCTCAAAGAAAAATTTATCAGTATCATCATTCTGGCTGGGAGGTCTATAGTAGACTCCCATGATGACATCTGCATTATTTGTTTGCCCCTTGATTTTTACCCAGAGGGTCTCAACTTATTTTTATTTACCTCTAGGTAAATATAGTGCATTAGAATTACAGCAACTTTGTCACATGAACCATGTGTTAGCAAAGCAAGAGTGGTATTAGTATAACAGAAGCAAATCTCTCCAATTTTTACTTAAATAACTAGCAACTTTTAGGAGAAAAGGAAAAAAAAATATCAAGGAAATAAGAAGAAAAAAATTAAGGCAAAGGTATTCAATGAATGAAAAAAAAAAAAGAAAGTATTGAGTGGAAGGCATTTAACTTTAGAAGAAGGCATACTGGCAAAGCTAAGATTCTCTGAAACTATTCATGCCAAACTGACTTGTCAGTAGAAAGAGAACTATCTACAGGCACAAGAAATCTAAGCATAATGAGGCAAATGTTAATAGGAAGTGACTTTACCTGCCGGTATTGATCATACTAATGACTGAATATTGTTCTTCAGGCAGATGTACAATGTGTGAAAAGGGGATGGTAAGTCCTAATGCAGCCAGAAGATGAGACATCTCCCATTCCTTGAGGTGCTTTAGTATGTACTTTCTGATTCTACAATAAAATTCAGCTTTCACAGGGACTAAAATGAATAAGAAAATTTTAATATTTGTATCCACTTCTCTGTCATTGTCTCATAGATTAAATCAAACCTACTGCCTACTCAACAAGGTCATTTTTTGCCGGTTTAGTGCCACATTACATTAAATTCAACAGACATATTACAACAATTTTATGATGTAGTACTAGCTGTGTCAGAGGTTCACAGACAAACTTTCAGTTTTAACAGCAAGTTCAAAGGCTATTGGTCAAATATTGCTTCTAGTCATAACTTGGCACTAGAAAGACACCATCTGGCTGCATTGTTCCCAGGCATTAAAATAATAATTTATATAGGTATAGATACCGCTCCAAGGATGATTAAAATTTACTGCTTCCATGTTCCTTTTTCTTCTAAATTTATTTTTACTCACAGTAATTAGATTTTAATGTAAGTATCAGGTTTGGGGCAAACTATACATAGTGATGTATCAGGTTTTGAGGTACTGGTGCTTTCCAAACAAGGGCAACAAAGCTACCTAAAAGAAGGCAGTAGCAAGGTGGATGTGAGCCTCTTCTCCCAAGAGTGATGAGAAGACATAACCTCAAGTTGAACCAGGAGAGGTTTAGGTTGGACATTAGGAAAATTTTCTGTGTAGAAAGGGCTGTCAAGCATTGCAAAAGGCTGCCCAGAAACTGGTAGGTGTAGTCACCCTTTCTGGAGGTATTTAAAAGATGGATGAATGTGGCGCTTAGGGACATGGTTTAGTGGTGGCCTTGGCAGTGCTGGGTTAATGGTTGGACTTAATGACCTTAAACATTTTTTACAATCTAAATGATTCTGCAGTTCTATTTGAACACCAGTCATGGTCTTCACATGGAGAAAGAAAATTGACAGAAAATTACATTGACAGGTGTCATATACTTATGCTATTTAACTTGTGTTGAAACTTTTATGCTGCTTGGATTATTAATTTCATACCATTCTACAGTTAGTATTTGTTTCAAGAGCTTAGTAAACAAGAAGAGAAAGAATAAAAAATATCCAACTAAACTGAAATTTCACAAGACCTTTTCAGCATACTTAATGAATTTTCTTCATATTCAGAATGTTTTTCACATTCATAATCTTCTACTGGCATGTTTCTAATATTTATTGTCCAGTTCACGCAGAAAAATGTCCATCTAAAAATTATTTGAACTCCTGTTTTTCACTATTCTAATGTGAAATCACAATAAATTGTTACTAATGATGTGTTTTATGATTCTTTTTAGAGTAGTACATGGAGGTAGTTTTGGTAATTGTAATGGTTCGGTTTTTAGGTCTCTTCCTGGCAACCAGATCGAAACTAAGGAAGTATCCATATCCCAATATTCCATCCTATTCTTTACATAAGCAGAAATATAAATAGAAGGGGAGAGGAGGTTGAGTCCTTCTTCTCTTCCAGCAGACTTGGAGAAAGCAGCCTCCCTGTGCCTCCTCTGCCTGTGGGGATCCGGGCTTGTGGTTTGTCGAGAGGCCACTACCTTCTTCCCGAGTTCGAGAGGAGAGATGCGGTGATTGTGGGCTGGGACATTTCTGCTTTCTCAAGGAAAGTATTGAGATTTCATTTACTAGCTCTTTATTGACTGTGTATATCTGGACTGTGTATATTTGTTTGGTTTTGTTTTTTTTTCTTTTTGGGGCTGTTTGGGATTCTCTTTTTACACATTTATAGTATTGTAACTGTATATAAACGTAATTTATGTGTGTATGTATGTATATATATATATGTATATATATATTATATATATATATACATATATATATATATACATATACTGCTTTGGTTTTGTCATTTCAGTTTTTTGGTAGCTTTTCCTTTCCAATTCCTTCCACTGTGTTCATAAGAAAAGAGGGGGAAGGGCTTTTGCTGTGGTGTTGGACCCTTGGTGGGGGGCCAAGTCCAAACTGCCATAGTAATGCACAAATACCCAATGATCATGCAATTAAAAAAAATACAATTTCAGCACTGGTTCAGGTCCCTAAGCTCTAGAAAGCATTTTGAATGCTTGAAGGGAATATGAATATATATGTGTGTATATATATATATATACCTCAAATTTTCCTATTGGCTAGCTCTAGTTTTTTGAGTTGTCTAAAGTGGAAACATTTATTGATCAATACAGAACTTAAATTCTTCTTTCTCTCTGTTTACAGATACGCACCCATAACACTATTCCAGTTTGTACATTAACTTCATTTTATAATAAAATTATAAGAAACTGAGTTTCTCGTTTCTAGTTGATCTCAGCACATACTGAGTGAGTATGCACTAGTATGAACCTGTTGATACAGTTGGGTACTTGGGTTTGACTTTGCACTTAGTTTCTTCAATCCTGAATTCATCTGGTGTAAAACAAAGGCAATGGGATTGTCTGATCTACACCTGAGGATTATTTCAGAAGTTAATATACCCCTGTAATGGTAATCTACACTAACATCTAGACAGGTGTTGTGAATTAGTGGTTTAGGTCATTTAAAGAATCGTTGCCAAAAGTATCAGCAAAAGCAGGTTTGACATAAATTTATGAAAGTGTGATAAAGTCATACAAGACTATAAACAAGCTTAACATAACAGTTTGAAAAGCTGAATGAAATGAGAAAGGAAAATGGCTTTTGGTTTTTGTGTTTGGTGGTTGTTGTTGTTGTTGGTTGGTTGTTAGGTTTTGGTTTTGTTTTGGTTTTTGTTGTCACTTCTTTTTTTACATACAGAAATAAGTGATTTCATTGCAAAAATTCAATGTTGGGAGTGGTTCCTATAGGTATCTAATAGAAAACTAACTTTAAATTTTCTTAAATGATTCCTATAGAGACCAAAACAAAAATGTTTTTAATGACTTAAAGGGAAAAGAAAGAATTAAGAAGAGCAAATGTAATGAGGCATCAAACATATTAACACTGAAGAAATATTTTTGTACTGTTCTACCTCTTTTACAGAGAGTATGCTTCTGTGTCCATGAGTCTACTTGGATTAAAAAATTTGAAGCACTTGTTAATTGCACGTAAAATGAATCTGAGGCATCTGATCCAGAGATCATTTTTGCTGATAGGAGCAAAACAGCATCACACACTGATGTGTCCTTTCAAGAGGACACGGAAGTTATAAACTTTGATATGGGAAAGATGCCTTTGAAAGTCTGATTATATTTGTTTCTGCATTATGACTGACACAAATTATTTTACCACTAATAAATAATTCTCTGTAGTTTTTACTCTTCCTCTTCTACATATTTTAACATAGAGAGTTTGAACTCTGATTACAACTAGATAAGCATAAAAAAAGAAAAATAATATTTACCTGATCGCACAAATCCATTCCTTAGCTGTTTTTACTTTCATTGATACCTTTGAAACACTGTGGATTTTGGTGAAGTCTCCTGCTTAATATCTGTATATCTGTGCACTCAAATTAACTTATGCAAATATATACGTTCCTATGTACATCATTTTATATAGTAATGCTATATACATTCATGATTGTGTATCTGTAGAGATATTTTAATTTTTTAAATAATTTAATAAATTAGTAAAAAAGTTATTAATTGCATCCATATTTCAATTCAAATAGATAATGCAATGCAAAACCATATATTTCCTTAAGTAGGGTTGAATATGTCTTGGAAATAGACATCAGGATAATGAACTTTACATTTGTTTTTTCATTGTGCCATTTTTTAAGTTTTTTTATCTTTGTCTGTCTTTCTATCTGAGTGTGACATGATGGAGTACAGGAAAAACAAATAAATATTTTTTATTTTACCTATTTTATTTTTTTTGTGAAATAGGAGGGGTTTTTTACTTTACTCTCATATTATTTATTTTGGAAAGAAAAATGTGATGGTTTATATACATTTTGTTCATAATCAATTAAAAAGATATATGACAGTCCTAACTAGAAATACCTAAAAGGAAAACAAGAAAAAGGTTTTTCTCCACTATTATTTTCCAAATATTTTCGAACTTCCAATCAACACACATCTAAATTATTTGCAATATCGAACTATAGTAGTATCAGAGAAATGGATCCCTAGGAATACACAGACCAAATAAAATGAGAATTCTATCCCAGAAGCTGATTTTGGTCATAGTACTGTTGTTTGAAATGAGTATCACACTGACTCAACTTCATCGTATTTAACCTCACATGAAACAAAGCTGTTCTTCTATTCGCTTTTTGAGATTCTATTAGCTCCCCTGACTTCAGTGGGAGCTGTCCCAGTGAAGTAATTATCCTCACTCAGCTAAAAGAACTGACTGGGGAGAGACACTGTAGGTGATGCTCAGTATTTCTCTCACAGCAGGAGTGGGGATGAAAGGCACCACACAACATCATAGAAGCCACTCAGCCACCAGGTCAAGATAAGAAAAGAAAAACTGTTGGTAGTAATTCCACCTTTCCCTCAGGAATAAAAAGCAGCCCTAGATAGCTCTCTGGAAGAATGACAAAAATTTGGTGAAGACTGTAGAATACCTGCACTTGAACTACAAAGAAAAGGAAAAGCTCAATATGTGTTCAAACTAAGTGATGATATACTGCCTCAGGGTACCAGGCTTGTAAAATGCTCAGTAATACTGTTAGGTATGTATATATGTTATTCAAAAGACAGTATGAAAGAAAGGTTAAAAATGAGAAAACCATGCTGTATATTTTAAGGGATGACCATAATCCAGTGAAATATCCCTTAAAATGTGTGTAAAACATAGTGTATAATCTCTAGAAGTTTCTACAGAGAAAAAAAACATGCTTTGTTTTCATACTTAAAGTACTTTTTGTACATATTCAAAAAAAATTGTTGTGATGTTATCATATAGGAAATTTACTGATAAATCAATAGGTATTGATAATTTCTATTTAGGAAACATCAATCTAAGAACCTACACTGAATAATCAGTATGGTAAATTTTATCATTTGCAGCATTATGAGTGAATAAAGCCTCTGTAATGTAGAAAAGAGTAAAACAAAGAGTAGAACAAAGTAAAGAAACCTAATACTGGCTGGTATAAAAATTATTTTAAAACATCACTAGTTACACAGAATTTTACACACAGAGTGCAAATGATGATGCAACAATGATTGCAAAAGAAAATGACATATCCTGCCTCTGGGGGTAATGACCTCTTGCTTCAGCAAAGGCTGGAGACTGAGTGGTTGGAAAGGAGCTCTAAGGAAAGGAACCTGTGTGTCTTGATGAACAAATTGAACATGAGCCAGCAGTGTACCTTCCTGGCAAAGGTAGACCTTCCTGGGCTACCATAGGCACAGTGTTCCCAGAAGATCAAGGCAAGTGATCCTTCACCTCTGCTTGGTCCCAAGGAGGCTCATCTAGACTGCTGTGTTCAGTGCTGGGCTCCTCAGTACAAGAAGGACATGGAAAAACTGAAGTGTGTGCAGCTAAGGGCTACAAGGATGATAAAGGGACTGGAGCATCTGACAGGAAGAGCAAGGCTGAATCAGCTGGGGCTGTTCAGCATCGAGATGAGAAGAATCAGGGTGATCTTATCAATATATACAACTGACTGACAGGAGGAAATAAAAATACATATACCCTTATTAGGGATTAGACTACCTTTGGGATACAACTGAAAAAGAATCATGTTTAGTTTCCTCTATAAAGTAATACACTTGTACCAAAAATACTCTGCAAATTGAGCCTATGGAAATCTTAGATGGATTTATGCCAAAATCAAACTACAGTTCCAAATTTTAAAAAATACTCTAAATGCAATTTTATCTTGTTCAGATTATATTGTGATCCAGGGTGAACATAAACATTTAATAGTCATAAGAAAATACAGAAAACAAAACTCATTTGTCACAGAAAACTTGTTACTTCCAGAAAATATATCAGTATAGAGCAATCCAAAATTGTCTGAAATTCTTGAGAAAATTCTTAGATAAAAACAGCTAATTTAACACTTTTATCAAGGAACACCAGTAAAATTTCACTCCTCATATGAGAAGACAGAACTTGAGCATATGTGTACACTGTTTCATGAAGTGCGATACAAAGACAACTAAGTTGTCAGTAACATAAGACTAAATACACAAAGCATGGTTTCAAGCTGGGAATGATATAACTTTCAGTCAAAACCAATCACCAATCACTGCAGTATTACTAACCCTTTATTACCTGCAAGAATAACAATGAGAAACCATGTAGTTTGCAGAATTAAACCTAGTCCACAGCCAAACAGCAAGGAAACCTGTTCCTTCCTCATACTTAGCCCTTCTCAGTCCATGGCTCTGTCTGACAACAGTAGCACATTCCCTGACTCCACAAAGGAGAAGGGATGGGAGGTCCACCTGCTGCTCCCACATATCATCTTGCTGCCTGTCTACCCCACCCTCCTGATGTACACGGTACTGGAGCATATACATTTACCTAGAAGATGAAGGTGATGGCAGGTGCAAAACTGGGCTAGGGACAATGGTCAGATAAAAAACAGAGAAGTAATTCTGCTACCACAGTGAGTTCACCACCATCATAAATCTGCTACCAAAGGTAATGCAGTATAGACATACCAGTGATGATGTTGAAAGCCTTCTGGATTTTTGAGTGCAGTGTGTGCTGAACAATGCTGATGGTTCATCGCACCCAGGCACTGTGGACAAAGCAACTTACCTTAAAATGAGTTCATACACCTTTGCCCATTCCCAGCCTATTATGTCTTATAGTTGAGACTATAAATGTCCTTGTGGCAGCAAGTATCTTTTATCATATTTCTGTGTAATACTTAGCACAATGGAGTCCTCGGCACTTAGGAGTCCCGACAATGACAAGTAGAAGTTAATACACACTCCTTTATTTCACCATTGCTTCCAACAGCCTTTTTGAACATACAATAAAATTAAAATCTATAAAAAGAAAGATCTGTCAAGTGCTTAAAACAACCTTATGTGACCAAAGCTGAAGCAACACCCTTTGATACTGAAGGTCTCAAAGACCTGTGTGGTCAATGTAATAGCACGTTATTTCTAGTTGCTACCAACTCTGTCTCCCTGTCCCAACCACTCCTGTAGTCTATAAAATGAGAGAAACTGCAGTTACAACAGTAGCTGGAGAGGTCAAAAGACGTTTATGATGTTTCATTTACACTCTTATTACAAAGAATTACTCTGGAGGGTTGACCTTGACTGGATTCTAGGTGGCTACCAAGCTGCTCTATTCATATCTCTCCTTAGCAGGATGGGATGAGAAGAAGAAAAGAAGATGGAAAAAACTCATGGGTCAAGGTAAAGGCAGTTTAATAAGGAAAAAGCAAAGCTTGCACATGTGGAAGCAAAAGGAAACAATAGATTTTTTTTCTACTTCCCATCAACAGGTGATGTCCATCTTCTTCTCAAGATGTAAGGCTTCAGTATCCATAGTGGTTTCTCTGAAAGATGAAGATAAATCATGAGCACCCAAGCTCCCACCCCTTCCTCCTATTTTCTCTTAGCTTTTATATCTCAGCAGTCATCATATGGAGTGGAACATCCCTTTGGTCAGTTTGAGTTGACTGTATTGGCTACGTACACTCCCAAAATTTTACCCACCCCCAGCCCACTGGTGAGGGGAAAAAGTTGGAGAGATAACCCTGATGCTGTTGAGCACTGCTCAAGAGTTGCAAAAACACTGGTGTCTTACTATCTCCTTTCTAGATACCGATGCAAAGCAGAGCACTATGAGGGATGGTACAAAGAAAATTATCCCAGCCAGACCAAATATAACTGCTTATTCAATGGTGTCCCTTTTAAACTATCTCCCCAATTTAAATTCAAAAATTTTGAAATGCTACAAAGTGTGGGGTAATGACCTCATAATACTTTTTGATCACATTTAAGAGAGATTCAAGTCAAATTTATGTGCTGTCTGATTTGAATAGGCAAGGGAGGAGGGAGAGGAGCAAAAAAATTGTATTTCTCTTTTTTTTTTTTTTTTTTTTGCCTAGTTTTTCTCCCCTATGGAGAATTCTGGTCAGAACACAGTATCCTGGCCAGCAAGAAGTTACAGATATGCTGCCAGTATTAAATAACAGTGATCTAATCTAGTCTGGTCCCAGAAACCAACAAATTGCAAACATCTGAACTATTTCCAGAAGCCAGGAAAACCAAGTGCCAAATTTTGCTTGTTCTTTTCACTGCCAAGAACAAGGTGTCCAACATAGCCAAAATACCAGCCCACAGCAAAGACATATTCAGTTTCTTCTGCAAGTCTAAGGAACTACAGTCCAAACAGTGCTTTTGACATGCAAGTCTGGTATCAAAAGCAGTGTGGTACAGTTGCGCACAGCGCCAAGGAACTTAAAGAAACATCCCAATACTGCTGATGTTAAATAGTCAGGAACAGTTAAATAGGGAACAGTTATTCCTACACTCCTTAGGATCTATCAGGCTTGCCTTCAGGTAATCCCAAATTTTATTGCCATTTATTTAAATTAGACAAAATTAGCTGCATACATTTTTATATTGATTTTTTTCCTATTATTGTTTCACAACCCTCATCATTCTGACACTGTGAATATTTATTTCTAAAGGTCGTTTTCCTGACACAGGGTATTCAATTCACCAAATGACAGTGGTAGAGGCATTCATGATGTGAGCCAGATGCTACAAAATCAAGATGATGTTGTGGATTTTTTCAGGATTCTGTATTCTTGGGCAGCAGCTGATCTCTATCTTAATAACCTTCCAGGGTTTCTGCTAAGCCTCAAATCCCTTCTCAATAAGGATGTTTATACAAAACCTCAGTAGACACTTTAGAGTTTCAGCTTGAAGTGTACAAAACCTGATGTGCAAATCCATGTACAGTTTTTATTGCCATTCATTGACTTACTTTCCTTGGCAACATTATCACTAAAAAAAAAAGTGTCTGAACTGTTTTCTGCTTCCATCTCCCATACCAAAACAGTCTGTTTCAAACACAAATCTGGCTGAATAGAACAGGAGTCAGCAGGAACAGAATGGCCTGATTTGGATCTCTGCCTGCCTTAAGACGCTTAATTTAATTTCACTGTTTGCATTTACCAGGCAGTATTGTAAGGAATGGCCATTCAAAAGGAATGTTACTGTGCTGAAATTAGAGAATGCAAAATTAGTGTTGAAGTTGTTGATTTTTTAATATAGATGTTAGGATTTGCACTGAATGCATGTTATAAGAATCGTTTGTACCTATCATATATTTAAAGAGAGAAAATGAGATGTTATTCTGCTTTTCAGCTTATTTATATACCTATGTAAACTATTTTATTTGCATAATTTTAACATTGATTTGTTTCTTTGACTTTATGCAGTCATTGTTACAATTATACTTTTTTCATTTATAGCAGCCTTTTGTAGTTTAGCTCTACAGAAATGAACATCAATACTAAAAAGTATCTTTAAAGAAGATTCTACGCTGTTTTGTAAGATACCATGCTGAGAAACCACTGTGTATTGACCTATGGTTAAAGTTAGAATTGAAAACTCTGGTTTAGGTTTACTGATTCATTTACCTCCACTCCATAAACCTGTCAACTGTACTCGAAGGTTGATGTGAATTGGCATCTATGTCTTGTGGAGTACCAAAGGTCTGAAAGAAATTTTTCTTTCTATGGGACTCAAGATTTGGTAGGGGATCTTTAAAAAAGCCAAATTGCAAGGCAAGTAGTCTCTCCTAAGTGATTTCAGTATCTTTAAATCATCTTCTTGCTCAGCAGGACAATTGTGAAAGCCTATTATTCTTCCTGTGAAAACCTGTTCCCTTTAACTGTGTGCTCTCAACCTGAACTGTTGTTATACATTTTTATTTTACACTGTACACCTGTCTGGTGCACAAAATTATCATCCACCCTGACATTATCTATATCCTTCAAACATTTTATATTTCCATTAAAGCATAACATCTTACCTTTTGTCCCTTGGGCAGTATCAGTACAGGCTATGTTGAGTTTGTAATTGGAAAATATTCTTGAAGAAATGCAGAATAGGAAAATGTTTTGGGCATGGTCTAATGTCATGGAAAAATTTAGTAAGGGGAGACCTTCTTGCTTTCTGGGTTATCTGAAGATGTAGCTGGCCTGGGGGCCACTAGGCTTTCCCTTTCTTTGTCGATATATTATCCATCTGTCTGAGTCCCTGGGAGACCTTCACAGATAATATTTAAGAGTAATTTGACAGTGTAAGGCTGGTAAGTTACCAGATGAACAAACAGAATGTCTACACTGTAAGTCTGGTCACAATCCCAATCCCAGATGCACAAATAGCATGAGTTACACTATTAATCTGGGAGCATTCAGTAAACTGCCAGATGCACAAATAGTGCAATTTGTTGGTTGTTGTGACAGAGAAAGATTCAGAAATTGCTGTTGATAAATACATTGGTATCGGAAAGCATAGGTAATAGTTTACCACAGAATAAGGATGGGTTATTTGCCCACTGGCATATTGGTTCATTGCCCACTGGTTAATTTGGTTCATACCATTCCTCAAACCCCTCTCCCCACAGAATCCTACAAATAAAATGAAAAAATAAAATAAAACTTGTCAAACAGGAGACGTGAGAAGAGGCAACAAGTAGAGGAAAAAGAAGAAATACCATATAACATTACTTTTTTTAAAATATCCTAAATACCATGAAATGCTGTATTTATGCTGGTGTCAGTTACCTAATAGATCAATATTTTTCAGAGTGCTTTAAATTGATTAGAATCTTTTGCATAGCTGATTATTTCATTAATTCAATTAATAACCATCTTTGTTGTATATTATTAAAGCTAACTTGCTAAGCTTTAATGGATCGAAATCAAAAATCAGCAACTTTCTAACTACAGAATATAAGAAAGGTAAAATAATAAAACATGTAAAACCAGCATTTATATGTCTGTAAGGTATATGCCATGTGTCAGATAACTGTGTAATCTCTTACTGTTGATGGTGACTATGTAGTTCACACAGACAATAGATCTGGGAAATAGCTCATGTCTTCAAAAACTACCCATATAGGGCTCATTAATTTGACAAAGGTGAACTATAGTGCCAGTTGAGACAGAAGTCAGATATGTGGCAACATAATCAAGTTTAAGGTAACCTGGAAAAAGAAATATTTATATGGTAAATGTGAATGGGACTTATAAGAAAGATGCTGTCAGTCTTAGCTGTTTAACGTGGTCATGTAATAGGTGATCCTGCTAGTATTTATCATGCTTCTTTGGGAACATAAACTCAGATGCCTACAAGAATCTCAGGACATGAGCTTCTGAGGATTGAGATGTTGAAAGTAAGTACCTAATATGAACACTAGGTACTTTATTGTCATGTAAACTTTTTGATCTCTGTCGATCAAAACCTTCAATTCTTCTAAACTTAGACATTATGCACTCAGAAAAACTGAACGTCCCAAACTGATTGATGAAAGAACATGGCAGAAAAGCAACAAAAACTACTTTATAGGTTGCACTGAAGTAATAGAAGAGTAATCGAGCAAGATGAAAAATAACACCACTACTGTATAATATAATATGCACCAATTGAACGAAAACAGAAATCATGTTGGGTTTTTTTTTAATGATTCCTTGATAGAGAAGAGGAATGGAAAAATAATTATCTTCCCTGGAAAAAGCAAAGGTTTTTATTGGACTGATGACTAACTGCCAGTGTCAATATTTGCTTAAAATTTCAGAAATAAATTAACCAGATAACTGTTTTGATGCAATTTAGCTCTTATATGACTTATGGTACATAAACCAGGAGCAATAAAAGCACTAGAATTCAATATAAATAAGAAAACTGAAACAATTTTAATTGCAATTCTTGTCAATATATTTTATAATATTTTACTTTTCTCCTCTGCATATTGCTTACTATCCACTTATGATCATAAAGTTAAGTCAAAGTGGGCACCCATAAAATATATTTAATAAAACAGCAAATAAAATATAATTTATTTTTAAAGTATTACCTCAAATATGTATTAAACTTATATAGTACAATAAAGAATTCTAAACACTGTAATCCTATTTATGTTAATATTATCTAAATAAAAAAGTGCCTAAGAACCAAGAAAAATTTTTACTCATTGTGAAGAAGATTTTTTACTGATGTGAGAAACTTATAAATCAAATAGATGAAGTAAAAGAGGGACAACAAGACACAACTGGACAACAGACCATAATATGCTATTTTTTTCTGAGTTTTCTGTCTTCTAGGCTTAAGTAAGAAGAAAAAACTATATATCAGAAAATAAGGCAAAAAAAATGGTAGTCACACTAAATAGGAAATGAAAAAAAGAAGGGAAGGACACTTCTCATGAAAAAGAAGGAACTAATGTATAAATTTAAAAGTATTAAAGAATATAGTAAAAGAACAGTATTTTATGCAATTTCAGAAATTAATCATAGAATACCTCACTGTAATAGTGGTTTCATTCACTGATCCAGCTTATATTCATTGCTACCACTGCCAATTTTTTAATTGGTATTTATCTTGAGACTGAGATACTTAAGTTTATGTTTACAACACAGGTGTCTTCACCCACACATCACAGTATTATTCAGCTGTGTAATCACAGATGTCTGGTACCATTTCCCATGCCCAGAGTTATCCAAGGCTTCAAAATGTGACATATAGGTTTCAGATTTTATGAGTTAAGTTTCTGATTATTTGTATTTGTTCTGGGTGTTTTTCAGTGTGCACTTTGTCATATAGGTCATAGAATTGTAGAAACATAGAATTATGGAATCAAAGAATGGTTTAAACTGGAAGGGAACTTTGGGGAACTTTAAGATGTCAGTTCCAACCCCAGTGCCATGCTCAGGGACATCTTTCTCTAGATCAGGCTGCTAAGAACACCATTGACCACTTACAATGACAAGGCAATTACAATTTCTCTGGGTGACCTGTTCCAGTATCTCACCACACTCATTGTGAAACATTAGATCAGTTGATTAGAGCACAGTGTTAATGACACCAAGGTTGTGGATTTGATCCCTGTATGGGTCATTCTTTTAAGAGTTGGACTTGCCGATTCTTGCGGGTTCCTTCCAACTCAGAATATTCTATGATTAAGTCCAATCTAAACCTACTTTCAGTTTCAAATTGTTGCTTCTTTTCCTAGCACTACAGGCCTTTGTAAAAAGTCTCTCTCTGTCATTCTTCTAAGCCCCCTTTATATACTGGAAGGCCACACTAAGGTCTCCCTGGAGCCTTCTCTTCTCCAGACTGAACAACCCCATCTCAGCCTTTCTTCATAATAGAACTGTTCCAGTCCTCTGATAATTTTCATGGCCCCCCCTCTGGACCCACTTTGACAGGTCCATGACTTTCTTTTACTGGGGGGTTCCAGAGCTGGATGGAGCGCTACAGATGCAGACTTGCAAGAGCGAAGCAAGAAGAGGAGAATTACAATTAGAGATTGCCCATATGCTTCTGCAGGACGACATACTTGGTCTTGTTGAACTTCCTGAGATTCACATGGTCCCAGTCCTCAAGGTTACCAAGACCCTTCTGTGTGGTGTCCCTTCCTCCAAGCGAAACAACTGCTCTGATCACCTTGGTGCCATCTGCAAACTTGCTGAGGGTGACTCAATTCCACTGTCTGTGTCACTCCACTAAATGGGCTGAATTCATTAAGAGCATCCAGTCATTTTGACTATGTCTCTATTACCTGGATACAAAACTTTAGCTTAGCTGAATTAGCGCAGCTGTAATCTTTTGTAAGTAATGAAGAATTGAATTAGGTGTAGATTGTTGGGTTTTGGTTGTGTTTTTTAAAGTTGTTAAAGATGATATTTTACAAGTGATGTGAACAAATAGTGAAGCATCTTTAACCATTATTTAATCAAAACACATTGTATTATGTCCAATCTTTTTTATTCTTCAAAGTTCATCATAATTTTAATAGTAAATTTGAATTAAGAATCCACTATCTATTGGTTATGTAACCATGACTTTCCTGAAATCTACGAGTTTATACTTTCTAAAAGGCTTTACAACATATATTCTACTAAATAACTGAATTGATCCAGAAATAAGACATCTTTTTGCTTGCTTTTGTATTTTAACATCAGCCTCCATTAATCTGCTGACTGGCTTTTTCGAGTAACATGAAAAAACACTGAAATATATCTGTCTGGTCATTCATATAAATTTAATGGTGAAAGACATAATTCATGCTCTTACTAAGGACTGCTTAGTTCAAAAAGTAAAGAACTTCTAAAAGAAAGATTTAACATTTAAAGAAAACCCAACTCTAAAGCACAACTGAAAACACAACCCCTGTCATTAACAATACTTTTGTCAATTACTAACATGTAATTAGCCTGGCTATGCTGTACTGTAATTAGTATAATGATCTGCACTACTAAACTTGTCAAACAAACACCCTCTTCATCATCTAAAATCCTCCAATTATTTCCTTAAAGTTTACATGGAATATTAGTAGGCACATTTTTAATAGCTGAAACCACTTTTTTATACTTTTCTTCTTTACTGAGTAGTATTTTACATGAAGACCATTCAATACCAGATAGAAACACAGACTGATTAAAAATGTTTAAACAATTTGCCTGGTTCTGTTGTACAAAGAAATATAGTTGAGCAATACTGTTTTGCTTTTTAAAAGTCTGCTGACACTAAGGTTAACGAGATTTCTTGGCTAAGACTAGAAGAAAATGGATAGATAAAGATTGCAGGACAGCACTGAACTGTTACGTATTTCAAAAGCTTTTTATTGTGGCATATAAATGCGGCGCATTTTTAGAAATAAGCAGGTCCACAACTTCTTAGGTGAAACTGGCAAGACTGCTTTGCTGTGGTGAAATGGAAAGGAACACAACTGAGCTGGTCAAAGGTGATCAGAAAAAGACCTCAATATGAAATGGATTCTGCCTTATATAAGGTAGGGTAGGGAAGGTGCTAGAACAAAAGGTGGAGTTAAGGTGGAGTGTGTAAATTATAACCATAAAGGGAGAACATAACCAAACATGGATTACTGCTGCAATGCATAAAATAATGACCAACAAGAAAATGGGGTTTACATACATAAGAAATAAGAGACAGTACATGAAATGATAATATAATAAAATGCAAAATACAACATAATACCACATAAAGCTTAAATGTATATCTACAAAATCCGTATCTGCTTATCTTTGTGAGGAGGAGTGTTGAGTTAGGGATTCTTTCTCCGATATCTATAATTCCACTTCCAACATATAAATGTGGTGATGCATCCACAAACATTCCCACACATGTAGTTTAATACCAAAAAACCCAATATCATCTATTGCATTCTCATATAAAACTTTACTGATGAAATCTGGAAGGGTTTTGCATATATTTAAAAGCTTAGACACTGCAGTTAAATTTATAAAAAGGGGGTTGGTTTTGTTTTAGGTTTATTTGTTTTCTCCTTTGGAGTCAACAACACTAAAAGAATTCACACAAATTTTAGAATCAGTATCACAGAATCATTGAGGTTTGAAAAGATCCCTAAGATCATCAAATCCAGTTGCAAATCTGACACTGACAAATCCACCACTAAACTATGTTCCTAAGCACCACATCTACACCTCTTTTAAATACTTCCAGGGATGATGATTTAATTACTTCCACGAGCAGGTTGGTGCATCTTGAGGCCATTTCCTCTGGTCCTGTAAGTTGTTACCTGGGAGAAGAGACTGACATCCACCTCCCTACAGATTCCTTCTACGTAGTTGTAGAGAGTGATAAGGTCTCCCCTGAGCCTTCTTTTCTCCAAGCTAAACAACGCCAGCTCCCTGACTTGCTCCTCATCAGACTTGTGATCCAAACCCTGAGCCCTGAGGAACACCACTAGTGACTGACTGCCAATTGGATTTAGCTCCATTGTCCAAAGTTGTCTGGGCCCAGCAATCCAGACAGTTTTTTAACCAGTGAAGAGTGCACCTGTCCAAGCCAGGGACAGCAGTTTCTTCTGGAGAATGCTGTGGGAAGTGGTGTCAAAGAGTTTTCTAGAGTCTAGGTAGACAACATCCACAGACTTTCCTTTATTCAGTAATGTGGTGGGTTGACCTTGGCTGGACACCAGGTACCCACCCAACCGCTCTATCACTTCCCTTCCCAGTTGGACAGGGGAGAGAGTAAGGTGGAAAACAACTCGTGGGTTGGGATAAGGTAGTTTATTTAAAGCAAAAGTAAAGCAGAAGCTTGCACACACTAAAGCAAAGCAAATGATAGCAGGGTTTATTCTCTACTTCCCATGAGCAGTGATGGTCAGCCACCTCTGAGAAGCAGGGCTTCAGTACATGTGACGGTTCCTCAGCAGGCAGCAATTGGACACAATGAATGCCCACCTTCCTGCTCCTTGCCTTAGTTTTTATGTCTGAGCTGACGTCATATGGTATGGAATATCCCCTCGGTAAGTTTGGGTCAGCTGGCCTACTTGGGTCCCCTCACAGGATCTTACCCTCAACTGAGGAAGGAATGTTACAGCGCTGATGCTGTGCCTGCCCTGCTCAGCAGTAGCCAAAACACTGGTGTGTTATCAACACCCTTCTAGCTGCCAATGTAAAGCACAGCACTGTGAGGGCTACTGTGGGGAAATGAACTCCAGCACTGTGAGGGCTACTGTGGGGAAATGAACTCCAACTCATCCAGACCCAGTACAAGTGAGTAGGTCATCTTGCCACAGAAGATGATCAGTTTGGACAAGCAGGATGTGCATTTCATAAACCCATGTTGGCTGGAAGTGTTCTCCTGGTTGTCCTGTGCGTACCACAGGATGACACTCAAGATGATCTACTCCATAACCTTCCCCAGAACTGAGGTCATACTGACAGGCCAGTTGTTCCCTGGATCCTCCTCCCAGAACTTGTTGTACATGGGTCTCAAATTGATCTTCCTGGTTAGCCAGAACTGCTGGGAAATGGTAGAAAGTGACTTGGTGAGCTTTTCAGACAACTCTATTAGTACTCTTGGGTGGATCTCATTCCATCTGGTCCCCTAGGGTTGTGTATGTCTAAAAGGTGTAGCAGGTCACTGACCATTTCCCCTTGAATTATGGGGGCTTCATTTTGGTCCCCAACTCTGTCATCCAGCTCAGGGCACTGGGTAACTCAAGAACAGTTGATCTTTCTTCTAAAGACAAAGATCTTTCTTCTTCTGAGGCAAAGAAGACATTAGAAAACTCTGTGTTTTCCACATCCTCTGTCTCACAGCATTCAATAAATGATGGAGATTCTCCTTAACCATCCTCTTGTTGGTAATATAGCTAGAGAAATATGTATTTATATTGTCTTTTACATTGGTATCTCAAGTTCTAGTTGGGCTTTGGATCTTCTAATTCTCCCATCTTCCAAAGTTCATAAACTCTCTTTTTTTCCTGAGTTCTAACTAAATTTGTCTGTTGAGCCAGGATAATCTTCTCCACCAGCTCATTTTGGCACATAACAACTGCTACACTTAGGATCATTTTTATTCTCAGTGATAGATGTAGGAGTAATGTGTATTTATATGAAATTGTTTTTAGAAACTGTTGAGCAAGTGATTTTACTTGGGGATAAGACCGCAGAAGAATGTAGAAATTATACCACTTTCTGATGTACTTGTGACTTTTTAACCTTTCTTCAGTTATCTATCTCAACATTAAGAAGTCTGATATGAGTTGCTATTTTTTATTGTTTAGTTGGTTGTGGTTTGGTTTGGTTTGGTTTTGGGAGGGGTTTTGTTTGGTTGGTTTTGGTTTTTGTTTTGGTTTTCAGTTTTTTTACGTAGTATTACTCTCAAACTCTTCAGTTTACTGTAATTTGACCTGTACCTTTACTGAACAGATGGAAAGTTAGATTTTTTAGTTCATGAATAATATTCTAGACACATGCTATATCTGCGGATCAGTAGTAAATTGAGGAAAACATTTTTTACCTTTAAGGTACAATGAAAAAGCAATGGAGTTGTCTGAACATAATTGACTATTGCTATTTTAGATGATGCAAGACATCCAAGAAAATCTTGGGGTTGGAGGACACTGGAATCTTTCTGGAGTAGCAGCTTGGTGCCAGGTAGGTTACTCCAGAGTATCTTAACTGCCTCTGTATAGTTAGTCTCTGAATTCCTTTCCTAGACTGTTTGCCTCTGCTTTAGAGGCAGCAAATTTCTTGCTTCGTTTGAACATCGAGAGTCAGAGGTGACTTGAAAAAATTATGGGTATATTATATTTCTGCTTCCCAGCTGGTGGGCCTTTGATAGCAGCTAGGGATAAACAGGTATAAATGACTTTTTAACGCTCCAGTTGACAACACCTGACCCTTCGGATGGTTGTATAATATGCTTTCAAATAATCTCTGTACAGTTATGGTTTGAAAGGGAGGATTACTGTGGCCTCATAGCAACTTGTGATTTATGAATTTCTCTGAACAGGATTTACAAGGAAATTGGATATCATTAAGAAGCAGCTGTTTTTACCAGGTCTGACCTAGGTCAGAGTGGCTTCAGAGTGTTAATGATTATGGTTGCCTATCTCAAATAAATTGCTTGTGAATGACTTTGCAAGGTAAAATTGCTTTAAAATAGACACCGTTGATATGCTGTAAGTTGTTAGTATGTTTGCTGACCACAGAATCATTGAAGGTGTTTAGTGTAATTCCTGACTGAACACAAAAATGCAACTGATAAAGTCATGAAATACACAAATCTATCTTTTTACGTGGATTTTTTTAGGGAAAAATACACTATCAGTAGTCATGAGACTACCTTTGAGTATTAGAACATTTTATAGTCCAATGTCTAAATGGAGAAATTAATATATGATAGCCTCATCTAATGCAGTAGTCAAAAGAAATATAATAAAGGTATTTTTCTGTATGTCAAAGCTTTGGTTTCAGACAAGAATTTCATATTTTCCAATATGTAACTTCTATCAGAAAACAATTTTAAATATGAAAATTCTACATTTATAAAAAACAAATGGGATTATTTTAGTTTAACATGAATAAACATTTCTTTTCTATTTCTTACACAATGACATCTAAAATCCCTCTCAATATTTCATGTGTGTATAACCACAGATTTATACAGTTCACAGAAATCTGTAAAAATTACAGTATTCTAATATTCAAGTCATTGTTGCTCTTATGAGAGGGGTGGACCTTGAGATCACCAGGGGATCTCAGTACAGACAATGGATTTTCATGGGGAACCACTGCTCTGTAGCATTATTTCTTCAGTTCTTTCTGAATTCTTGAACTTCAGTTACGCACTGAATGCTTCCTTGAATTAACACTTGGAAACTAAAATTCCTGCAGGATACCATGAAAATACTGTATATTATGTATTTTATAATCATAATGCAGTTTTTACTAAGTCTGGACATTCAACTGCAAATTTTTCAGCATTTACTTTCTCAGCTAGAATCTAAATTAAACTGAAACAATACTGTAATTTGAATTTAATCTGTTCTCTATTCTATTATCTAATCAGAATAAATCCAGCTGAGTGCTGTGTAACAACTGATAAACTTTTTA
The DNA here is from genome assembly GCF_003945725.1 of Corapipo altera. Lineage (NCBI taxonomy): Eukaryota > Metazoa > Chordata > Aves > Passeriformes > Pipridae > Corapipo > Corapipo altera. Next base: position 22,265,036 of record NW_020884872.1, read on the forward strand.
GCAAGAAAATTTATGGAATTCTCTGTTTTCCATACTGGGCCAGAGTCTTGTGTGCCTGCTATGATTAACATGATTTCCATCAAATCCTGCTGAAACCTTCTGCCATAAAAACATATGTTACTTATCCTGAATAATAGGCTCCAAATTACTTATTTCATTTTTATGCCTGCAAATCATAGTAGGTAACAATAAGTGAATGACCCTTGACTAATAAAAGTAGTCTCAACTGTATGATGGGATAAATTGCTTTAGCTGACCTAGCTACAGTTGTTGTTAGTTTAACAGGTGGGCAAAGATTCACACAGACAACCTATGGACCTAATCTAAATCTCTTAAAAAAAAAAAAAAGTTTTCATCAGGTCCCCAGAAGGTTTTGGTTGAGGTATTTTCTAAAGGATTTAAGGTAAATTCATGCTCAGCTAAACGTTTCTGCCTAAACCAATTGCTACTTTTTTTATCATATATTCTTTTCTTTACTTACCTTTCCCTCAATCACAGTTATACAATGTTATTATACCTTTTCTCTCTTGAGGTATGTTGGCCTCTCTTTACTAATATTTTCATTTCTAAATAAACACTCAGAATAATAATTTCAATCAGCTTCTTTGGTAATTATGCTCCTTCTGACAATACGTGTGTCATAAGACTCAAAAGGAAAGGTAAACAACCATCACATGCAGACTCTCATGTTTATCTCCAACAGTGTTTGTCTCCATCTCCGATTCCAACAGCTAGTAGGAAGCAGTGCTTCACACAAACTGGTTACCCCTTTCCCTTGAGAAGGGTTTCCTTTATTCTTCATTAATGAAGATTTCAAGCCAAAGGTTGTTTTGATTTTAATAGCATTTATTCTGTCATGGGGGAATAAAAAATAGTTTCATATTATTTTGATTTTTATTCTTGTTTTCTCATACTTTGCAGTTGCTGCAAAGAGGCAAGAGAATGTTACTGTATATGCTATGCTTCTTTTCTACCTTTGCTTCAGTAGGAGTGCAGTACAGAGTTTAAAAACTAATTGAATATAACTAAGTTTTCAAATAACTTACAGAGATATAGTACAAAGAGAATGTAAAAGTATGTTCTTCTTTGTCTCTATTTTTGTGCTTTCCTAAAAAACATTCTGGCCCTATAAAATCTCCTTTATATCACAAGGAGATCATGCATTGTTAGCCTAACATCACAAATAAACTGTGATCATATTATTCTTTTATTTTTCAAAATTGTAGTGTTTCCAGCAATCTAATCTAAAATAACACATCATCATTGAAGTGGGTCAATTTTTTTTTTAAGCAATTGCATTTTTAAAAGACTGTGTGTTTGTACAGTTTCCATGTTATTTCCCATACTACTGAAAAAGGATGGTTCACATTCTGTCTATGTTCTAAACTATGGGGAATAAAATACTATATTGTTCCAGAAGAATAATTCACACATGCAAATTTTGTCACTACTGTTAATGGAATTGTTCTCTAAAGAAGCCATTGTTGGCCTTTAGCGACAAAGAAACACCCACTTGTGACAAACCTCCTTGAAGGACATTAGAAAACCCTCCATCCAGTGCATCAATGACAACCAGCCAAGGTAGAGGCTCTGATCTGTCCATCTCTCAATCACAGGTCTGCTCTGAAGGCACAGTATCAGCAAGTCTTGTCCAGAGGTTAATAATTACACTCTGTCTCTTCCTATTTGTTCTTGACTGTGAGTTGTTAGAAATGTAAGAAAGCTTATTGGTGAATGTGAAGTCCAAATAATTTATGCAAAGTTCAGTCCCTCATTTTTCTTGTATTTTGTCTGTCTTCAAGTGTGATTTTAAAATACCTCCAGCCTAGAATTTGATTGTTTGGTTGGTTGGTTTCAGGGAAATTGAGCAGAGTAAAGGTAATCTGTTTAAAGAAACAATGCTTTGATTACTTGTAAATTCTTAAACTTCCATATCATGCATAAAATCATGTGCAATACTCAGTAGCTATGGATAAAATAATTTTGTCTATCTTCAGATATGAATGCAGAATGATATGAGTGATTCAATTTTGGGACAGTAGTTTTCATTCTTTGTTACTGAAATTTTTTTTAGGCATTCAGCTATTAGATCATGCAGATAATAATAGTATATTTGTTAAAAATAGGTTTATGATTGGGACAGCTCTTCAAGACTTAGTCTTTATGCTATTTTATCTAAGTCAGGGATTTCCATCAACAAAATTAATGCAAGGGATATTTTTTATAAAGACAATATTTCAAGTTAATTAAATAATCTCATATCAATTGGATTCAAAAGGAAAAAGATGCTCTTGAAAAATAGATAGTCTTCTTTCAAATTGGCATTTGACAAGACATTTATTATCAAAGAACAAGTCAAGAATATACACATTCTTTTGTATATTCTTTGCTTTAAACCTCAAAATGAACAAAATTCAGCAGAATAAGCAGTACAGAAATTTTCAGTGTAATAATGTATGCAAAAACCTCAGCTTAGATCCACAATACAAATCTAAACATTCAATTAAACAAATTTGTAATTAACCTAAAGCCGATTTTGATCAGAGATAATGAATGCAATTGTTTCTTATGAAAAAAAAGCAACAAAACTAAATCACTGCTTAGATGTTCAAAGTATTGATGAGGTCTCATGAAATAAAAATATTTAAATGTTGTCAGTCTTTCTGCCTGTCTTATTAGTCTTTTATTATTTGTGACTCTTTAAATATATTTATATGTTAAAATATAAGACAAAACAAAATTCACTACTACACAATGTCCATTGCTGTCCATTGCTGTCCATTTTTGAAGGCAGGATATTTGACATATGACTACTGCTGTCGCATAAATGCATACAATTAGGATGTAAATGTACAAAGCATTTAGTTGTGGGTTTGTTTGTTCATTTGGGTTTTACTTCTTAACTAACTGTGCATAATTTAGCTGGGTCATAGACAACTAAGAGACACCTTCTATGAACTTTCATTTTAGGAATGCAAGATTGTCAAGAAATGTCTTTTTTATCAAAAAGCAGTTTTCTGCCTCCTGAGCCAACTTCTCCATCTGCTTACACCTTGAATTAATTCAAAATCCTCTGTTTATGAAAGCAGAAGCTGTTGCTATTGGAAGTGTGGCATTGTAACATACTAATAATTTCAATTTCACAGAAGATTTAAGCAGGAGGAAAAGGTGGGCGAATATGGCAAAGCTTCTTCATCATTATCACCATCACATCTTTATAAACTGCAAATGTGGAAGGGTAAATTATACAGGGCAATATAAAGGATGCATGCGAGATCTTGCTTCCCATGGGATATAGTAGCTAAAAATTGGAAAGGTACTGGTGGTGAAGCAACAGATTCCTTCTTCTATTGCCATTGTAGACATTAATACTCCAATTTTTACTTACAGTGTTATTTTAAATGCAATTTGATGAATGCCATAAAAACAAGAATTTCCTCTTTTGTGTGTACCAAAATCTTGTTTGGATTTTCAGAGTGGAGGTTGGTCTAATGATACCTTGCATACAACATACAGTCTTTAATTGTTCTTTCTATCATGGTCCTGTCATTTATGGCACTTCAGTCTCAGTGTCTCTACCCATAGATTTTAATATCTCACAACCATTAACATTTCTTTTATTCAAGATCTACTATTTGTATAATTAAGAAGAAAGGTTGACTGAATACAATGATAAGAGCTTCAGAAGTGATGAAGATATTTTTCTTTTGTGTATCTTAGCTTCAGAAATTTTGCTGTGTCTTCTAAAGATTTAATTCAAACTTAGCATTAGACTGTGTAAGATTTTTCACTGCACTGCATATTTGTCACAGCTTTCCTTTATTGCATCCCAATTCTGTGCCAATTTTTGGTGCTGCTACCACCCTGTTTGTCATATGATTCATCCTCAATCAGCCCAGAGAGTTATGAAAAACAGAAGACAGAGAGGCTTTATGAATAATATTAATCTTCATTTGTTTGTGCAGTTCACTCTGTCTCTTAATAAAATCTTGATTATTTCAAGCTTCTGCAGCATTTGGATCCAGAGAGCAATTAATGGTTTCAGCGGCTCCTAATGTCTGTACTCTGCAACACAAAACTAGAGCTATTACCCTCCAGGAATATCTTATGAAAAGGACTGGCAATGAATTATAGCAGAAGGAAGGTCTTGACAAGACTATAAAATAATGATCTTCAGTTCTGACAATGTTATCCTTACAAAGACCAGAAAGGAAACAGACTAAGAGACACAAGGAACTGGGGTTTGGAAGGGGACTCTAGATTAAACTGTTACCTGTGCTTGTGTGTAAGGAAAACAACAGAGACAGAATTTATCTAACCGAGTTCTAGTTAACTAAAAGTCTAGAGTGGATGTCTACCCCTCCTAGGCCATCAGAGAACACAGGCAAGTTCCTCCAAACTGTACCTCTTCTTATCTATAAGTGTGTTGTGTCCTATTTACCTTAGTTATCTGTCTTAAGGAGGAACCATTTGCCAATGGATGATTCCTTCCCCTTGTTTACACATGGAGCTTAGATCAATAACCCAGTTTAAGCACGTAAGGGACAAAATTTGGCAAAATCAAACAATTTTAGGATAAAAACTGGGGAGTAGGGTATGCATTTTTCATGTTCCTTACTTTTTTGTTCCCTTCCCTTGATTTTTTTTAAAATCAGAAACAAGTACTTTGAGGGCATCTAAATATTAAAACCCAGGATAATCTAAATTAATTAATTAATAATTAATATGTCACTGAGTTTATATCTATTTCCCTGAAATACTTGTTTAAGTATGGGATTGTAATTTTTTGTATCATAGTTTTAAAGACTTCATTTGATTTCAATTTTTTTTAAAATTTTGTCTTCAGCTGAAAATTCATTATATAATGATTCTATTTACACAATGCATTATATTAAAAAAACATAAAAAAAGATAATAAATGGCTGGAAAAGTTATAGGTTTAGGATCTTGAAACTGATTAATTATATAAATGTACTATATATGCAAACTTCATGGCCTTCCAAACCCATGAATAATAACTTCTTGTTTGTTTTATTCTCAGAATTTTTATGTAAACTTGTAATTTCGAATGTTGTCTCTCTCTTTGGCAGATTCGAAAAATAACCAATATCCTACCTCTACATCATTTTACATCTTTAAAAGTTTTTTATAATGAACTATGATCCTGATTAAGGAGTAAGACTTGCCACTGATATTCCTGAACACTGAATCACAACTTTTCCTCATGTTTTTCTAGATGCTGTACCTATGGAGATACCTATAATTATGTTGGTACCACCTGCTTAACTGAACGGTTAAAAAATCAATTTCTGTTTTCTTTCGTTGTGTAAAAATTGCAAGATGGAAACAAAAGAGTAAAAATATAATGCCTTTGAGGGTTTGTATATAACCTGATACAGATTTAAAAGAGAAATTATGCAAAAGAGGTTTTTGTTGTTACTTCTTTTCTTGGAACATAAATTAAGTTCTCCTCAAGAAAAAGATTAACAGCTTCGTAAGTAATCCTGGAAGTTTTGTCACAGAGAAAATGCAAAGATCACAAATTCTTTTTATGACATAGTGATTTATGGAGTCAAATGTAGCTTTTCGTGCTGGAGATGAATCCATATGAGTCAAATGCCTTATATATATCTGTAGTTAATGGAGAGACATGAGGGGTCTCTTCATCCTGATGTACACTTCTAAATAAGTTGCTCTCAACTCTGTGAACTACTAGCTCAGTTTCGGTTGATATAGATAAAATAAAAATAATGCATACTTTGTCTGAAACTTCTAGGATAATGAAAGTAGGTGTGGTAATTTTCTGAGGGCTCTCAACTGAAGAACACTTTCAAGGCTGTCAGATTCTCTTTTAGTGTCCCAGACTTTTAGACTACTCCTATAAAAACTTCCACAAAGGAAATTACTAGTTCATTTTTTCCAGTAAACAGAAGCTATTTTGTAGCTTTAAATGTTTAACAGACATTTAAATTTGTGGAATGTCTTTATATAAATCAGATATTTGGCTAGGTGGGATTTCCATATGCTTGTCATAAACAAAGATTAACGATAACTCCATGGGTACTACATCTGTTACAAGTACATCTCAAACTCAATTCATCTTGATAACATAGAAATTGTAGTAGCACTTTTCACTTTTTATGCATTTAGATGATTTTGGATATATTTTTTAAGAAGAAAAAGTTCAAAACAAATTCTATTTGAAGTGTGAAAGATATGGTCTTTTTGAAAGGAGTGTTGCTATTATTTTTCTGTCAAAGTATAAATTTATGATTATTCATGAATTGCTCACATATTTTATGCCAATGTAAGTATCTTGAGCTTTTACAGTTCATATTTATCCCCCAAAAAGTTTTGTAATTTGATACAGTTGTAAAAATAAATCCATAGTTGTTTTGTCTGGATGCAAACATACATAAATCATTCTTTAGATAAAAAGTTAAGTATGTGAGTAGGCTGGTAAATGTTACAGGTATTAGGAAATTCTGTGAAATGGACTTTGAATTCCACTCCACAGTTTTGTCAGCTAAGTTGACAATGGTTCAACTTGGAAGGTCAAGCCTGTACTCCAAAACCAACTTTATTAATCTTTTTTTCTTTTTTTTTTTTTTATATAGGCTGCTATTGTAAAAATTACCTTGTTGAAGGCCTGAAATTTGATTTATCTTTCTGATTATACTTACACACAAGACAAAAAACTAATTTAAGACTCTCTGAAGACTTCAACCTGAATGCATTTTAATGTCAATATTTACTCTATTTCTATCTAATGTCAATATTGCTCCTATTCTTCATTTGAGAATTAAAAAACAAAAGCAATCTAAACCCAATATCAAATCCTGTTTGCAGAGTCATCTTTTACTTGGGTCAGCCCACAGCACTGTTGAAGGCAAAGAGCCAAAGATAGTTATATCAGAATCTCAAGATTTGAAAATGAGTAACTGTCATATAAGCTCCTTCACCTGTAAACTCATGACTTACGGTTTTATTTCACTACAGAATTAGTCACTGAAGAGTTCAGAAAGGGCCTTCCTCATGCTAAACCTGTTGCCCTACTTTGTTAAAATTTTTATTCTCTTTAACAACAACCAACCTTGTTATGGTATTTACATCTAGTAGCACTGATGGGAGACTTGTCATAATTGTTAGACTTTGTTGCAAAAATCTGATATGTATAGGCTACAAATTCTTAGAGAAATTATCTCATTTTTTTGGTATCACACTGTGAAATAAAACCAAAAAAATTTAAAAATGTCAAAATATTTCATTTCCACATATAAAGTACTTTAAAGACATTTTGTTGGAAGGTAATTTCAATTATAACGGAAAGAAAATGAGATTGAAATACTTCAGTCTTAATTATATTAAACTATTTTAATTGACCTAAAGGAACCTTTTTTTATATACATATACTCATTTGACAGTAACATTTTTCTTCTGGAAGTCTACAATATTTACATTATGACAAAATCATCCTTGTTCTACCAGCAAGAGTTTTGCCAATATGTATGCCTTACAAACACATGTATACACATTATGTACATTCTTTTAACAAATAAAATTACATTCCTCTATATCTTTATGTTCATTTAGTGTTTTACAGGTACTCCTCATGTAGTATTACCCCATAAGACTCCTGAACTCGACCCTTGAAACTTAAACGGTATAAGAAGCAATGCATAACTATGTTTCCCCAGGACAGAAGGAATGGAGAACTTACTGTTTATATGGTGTTCGTGTGGATTTGGTGGAGACAGGTGGCTTTCCCCATACTCCTTAAATAGCATAGTTTTTGTTTTGTTTTGCTTTGCTTTGACATACAAGCTTTTATTCTTCCTGTTTACCTGTGTTGGTAAGCAATGTTTCACCATTTCCATGCTCTATTGTATGCCTTTCCACTTAATGAGCTGGCTGTGACACTCCTGTTATTAGGGACACTCTTCATCGGGCCATTATGGTGCAGATTATATTGTGATACTTTAGGACATAAATTACTGTGATTAAAAAGTCAGAAATTCAAACATAAGCTTACAAGCTTTTCCTTCCTGAAAGGTTCAGAGAACCACTTGACATTTTGCATTTTTTTGGTTGAGTGGTTGGTTTGGTTGTTTCCACAGATGAATTTTTGGTGTGAGGTAGGTCTTTAGTTTAGACTTTTTTTTCCATGACTGTTACAACAATCAACATTAAATCACTTGGATTTTATGTAATTGCTGACAATTTTAGAGGGCAGTTCAAAAAGCTGTCTATGCCAAAAAGATGCAAATGTTGTCTTTAAATACATAAGTTATTTTATAAAAAGTATTTAAATACAGTGGTTGAAAATAACAAAAATAAGGGAATGATTGCATCATTTGGTCTTGTCATGTTGTATAATTTGCTACCAAGTAGCTGCTTATGATCTACTTGTTAATTATAACTGCTTCTTACCACATGCTATGTAAATGTATAATAAATATTTACACACAGGTGGTTTCAGAGTTATCGATGTAAACATGTATAGGTAATGACTTGGAAATTTTAAATCCTTGTGTATTTATTTGGTCCTATTTTTATTTGTTGACAATGTCAGTTTCCCTGTTCAAGACATGGGTTTTCTTACAGTAGAGACGTGGTTGTAGAGATATTACCATGTATACAAGATATAGAAACAATCACAGAACCATAGAAATATAGAATCATAGAATGATTTGGGTTGGAAGGAACCTTAAAGACCATCTAGTTACAACTCTCCTGCCATGGACAGGGACACCTTCCACTAGACCAGATTGCCCAAAGCCCCATCTGTCCTGGCCTTGAGCACTTCCAGGGATTTGGCATCCACAACTTCCCTGGGCAACCTGTTCTACTGCGCCCTGTCCTATCACTGCGTGCCTTCTCTGTCTTTCTTGTGGGCCCCCTTTTGCGTACTGGAAGGCTGATGTAAGGTCTCTCTGGAACCTTCTTTTCTCCAGGCTGAACAACTTAAACTCCCTCAGTTTTTTTTCATAGGAAAGATGCTCCAGCACTCTTATAATCTTCATGGTCCTCCTCTGAACTCACTCCAACAGATCTATAGATATTCTGAAATATGATCTTCTCCTACCACATGTGGTTCTTCATTCTTCCAATCCCTGCCTTTGCCTTCACATACCAAAGAATATGTGTATTTGCAAATGTCACCATATAGAATTACCTCCAATTTTTATTTATGAATAGTAACACCAAATTTTAGCCCCATTTTATATCAGAATGTTAAGTTTAAATATTATTGTCATGAATGAAAAATCTTTGTACGTTATTTCATTGGTGCTTTCTCAGTTGTAAGAGAACTAATCTCGAAATAAATGAATCTGAATCTCTAAAAAGGAGGATGTTTCATCTCTCAATGTATTTTTTAGTGTATTTCTTGATTGAAAACAGCTTGTGAATATGTACTTCATACATTATTAAATACGTTTTCCAGTGAAGAAAAGGGAGAAAATATATTTTTAACATGTTTAAAGTGTTTATGTTCCAGATTATTGAACCATGTGCTGACTTCTATTTTACTAACATGATTTTTAGTTGCATGAGATTTTATATCTCCTCATAAATTTCTGGTGTTAAAGTGGTGTAAACAGCAGACGGGAGAAACAATTAAGAGACAAAAGAAAAGAACTGACAGTCTGAAGCAGAAAAAAACCAGTTTTCATAAACCACACAGGCATACAGGCACACGCGTACACATGTACAGATGTTTTAAAGAAATACATTTTCCTGCTTCATATCATCATTGCTCAAGGATTTAAGTGATTTAGAGCCAGTATGGATTTAAAATAGAGATTCCTGAGGCAACCTAAATTCACAAATAATAAGAAAGTGTTCCTCTTGGTTCTCTAAGAATAAAGGATAAATCCAGATGTCATGGTTTGTACAGATAGCAAATTTCTGTATGAAAAAAGGCGTTTCAAAATAAATTAATAACTACCATCAAAAGCTGAAATGAAGTAGACAAAAATTACTAGTGATCAGGAACATAACAATTTGAGAAATATGCCAAGAAATCAGATTTATGCAATTCTTAATTCATGCTTTAGACATCGTATGACCCATTGAAATATAACTTATATTTATTCTGTCCTTTAGTGAAAAAGAACAAAGTAATTGTCTATGCTAAGAAAAGGAGACTATGACAAAGGGAATGAAACACAGTAAAAAAAAATTATTACTAAGACTTAATTGTTATACTGTTAATTCACCTTTGAGTTGAATTTATTTTTAATATTATTCATAATCAAAGTTTGCATGTAAAAGTAATGCACCTGAAGATTAAGAACCTATACTTTGTGTATTTAACACAGATTTACCACTTCATTTTAACACATTCTTAAGTGGAAATCAGCTCAGCTATGATTCTATTTTCATTCAAAGGCCTCTGTTCTATTGCATACTCCTTGCAGACCACACACAGACATGACACACTGACACTCCTACTGTCTGAGGCTGCAGCCCCTCATTGTAGTTCAGAGGGGAAAGATGACAAGAAAAGGATGACTTTTGACCACTTGCTGTGCCAGGGTCCAGCTGGTGCCCAGCTCTGATGCACAGCAGCTCCCTTGTGGTCTCCACCAGCAGCACAGCCTTGGTCTTCTCTGCAAGGACACTGCTGTACGCACTGTTTATTTCCTCCTGAGATGATGATCATAAGCCACTAAATGGTTCATTGGTCACATCACTCCAGGTCAATACTTTAGACCTTTTCTTCCTGTTTCTAGTGCTAATTAACAGTTGCTACTTGAATTGCTGTTACTTTCTGGCATCTGAATATGTTACAAGTCTGAAAAACTGCAAAGAGTTCAACTGTACTTCTTTGTTTCTTCTCTGCACATATCTAAAGCACTTTTGGGTAGTCCCAGTTATCTATGCTTTGTTTTTCCAGCAGATGACAGAATCACCTAATGGGTTGGAGCTGGGCAGACATGAGCATGGTGCCACTTGTCTGAGAGACACTTTTGGATGGGCTCTACACCACAATATTACCATATCATTCCAAGTTAAATGAAAACATATCTTACTTTCTCTGATCATCCATATTTAAGTCCCTTTGTCTCTTGAGTTTTCTGATAATCTACCAGAAAAACTGAGACCCAAACACTCTTTCCATCTGTAAACTATGTTTACTGCTTTCTTTTCTGGTCTCTGGTTTATATACTCTTTTACTTGTAAGAGAGGTTTAAAAGATTTTTTTGGAAAACTATACACATAATGAATGTATCTTAACTAAGTGCAGTCACACACTTTGTCACATGAAAAGGGGAGATTTGCTCAGACCTTTAGTGTTTGATTAGCCTTTCAGCACCCCAGGAAAGCTGAGACCCTTGTACTCAACCACCCTTGCAGTGTTGCATTATGGGGACCCCTCCCTGAACAGTTCATGAGACCAAAGGGCAGTTTGACTGACTTATTCAGGGACACACGCCAAAGAGAGAGACACTGCCCTGGGTGTCCACACCTTTAGTCACTGCCAGTGACTGCCAGTACCCTTGAAGGTCTCACATTAACAGTTTACAGCATAACACTTTTTAATAAAATTATGACAGATTAAGGTTTGACAATTGTCAATGATAATATCTGACTGCAAAAATGTATTCAAAGAAATATAGTAATTCAAAGCAGTACAGTAATAAGCTGTAACCCCTAACAAAAATTAGCTTAAGATAATCATTCAGCATGCCTAGAGTACCGTTCTTTCCCAATAGGCATTCCTCTGGGGAAGAAGACAGGTTCAGCCCATCAGCTGATCCCAGTCAGTTCCCTGACTTCTCCCTGTTCTGAACTCACTTTTATACTATTTCTTTATGTTTAGGTGAAGCTTGAATTACCTTAGTCACCTATCTTACTCAGTGAGGGGTGTTTGTACCTTGGGAGTGGATATCTCAGTATAGTACCAGAGATAACCTTGTGATGGGTACACGTGTCAGTCCAAGGAGAGTGATTTTACCACAGTTGCTGATTCAACAGCAGGACATCTTCCTTTATCTTGCTTTTCAGCTACTGTGTGGCTTATCTGCTAGAAAGTAGCCCCAAGTTCCCTTCTCTGCAAGAAGTTCAACAGAGCCTGACTGTGATGTATCCACTCCACTCCACTCTCTGTTTAGTCCCCCTTAGATTGTGAGTGGGAGGTCAGGCGTACTGATCACATTCCATCCAGGGAATAACAACTGTATTTTCCACTACAGTTTCTGTACTGTAATCTTTTTACCCACAGTTATTCCCCCACACACTTTCATGACTTCAGTAAGGTAGTTATAGCAACAGGTGTCATTAACAACAATATATTTTTTAAATGGTGTAGAAGCCTTTGGAGAAAACCATTACATGAAAACACAAGCAGAGCATATGTATTTAGCCACACCTTATTAGTGTAGTTACTGTTGGCTAGATTTGACAGTGCTACATTTTAAACCTGCAACATCTGATCCTGATAACTGAAAAATATAAAAAATTCTTTAAAGAACACCATTGTTTCTAAAGAAGTAGGTGTATTAACAGGTATGTTCAGACAACTTATCAAAATTAAATAAATAAGACAAAAATAGATATTGCTGGTTTTTTACAAGACAAGATAGAGTAATAGACATACCCAAACAGCAACATGTACTCATTTGCCTGTCTACAGTAATTCAACTGCATTCTAGACATGTAGGTCTATATGGTATATGTTGAAAAATGTGTACCAGTTTGAGTCATGTACAGAGCCTTATATGCAAATTCCACTGTAGGTATCTTTTGGGGCTAAATCACAACTAATACAACTATGCTTTTGCTTATTAGGTAGGGCTTATTAGGTAGACTCTGATAAGGTGCCACTTACATGTACTTACATGAATTTTTGTTGCCCTGGAATACAAATGGATGCAGTTTGTGCTTATCCACAACATGACTTAAACATACTAAATTTTTTTCATTTGTTAATTTCTTATTCCAAATATATACCATAACGTATTGTTAAAAAACTTTCAGTATCCCTGTAGTCTGTGTCCTTAAGAGCTGCTAAGAAACAGATTCTACGATATCTTGTTGATATATTTTCTTTATCTAGCCCTTTTACTCCATCACACTGGCCCAAGAAAGGCAGTCTACGTATCTTGTGGTGCTATTCTGCCTTTAAGGACTAGTGGAGCATGAAGTTTCTCTTCTTTTTGCCTGGAGAATATTTGAAACTTTTGTCAAATAAAATACAGTGTGCAAGCATTTTGAAGCATAGGCAAAATTGAGCTCATTGACCTCATTTCAAATACATTAAGATAGAGCAGTAATGAGCAAGGAAGTTGCTACCTGCACTGATTTGTAAATTTTTTGCTATTCAGAGAGGTAAATATGGACTATAGAATATGAAATAAAGCTTTTAATTATTTTTTGTATTAATTCAGCCAGTGCAAACGAACATGCACAAAAATACTGCATTTGCTTTGTGGGGAAAAGAAAACCCCAACCTTTTACCTGTGAAATGTTAGATTGAAATTCTATCTCTAGGATTCAACTTTTAATAGAGGAGACAGCACTGATTCATGTACAAATATTCTGGTAATTGCAGTGTTAATAGATGCATTAAAAAGGCAAGAAATGATAATGTAATGGGCTTGTTAGTAGTCTCACTGCATTTTAATGGAAAAATAGTATTTGTGAAAACAGAACGAAATTTAACATGTTTTTTAAATACTTCCAATAATTTAAACTTGTACTTAATATATGAATTTGAAAAATTCATTTAGGGAAAAATCCAAATAATACCACAAGAATCTATAAATTATTTATTCGTCTTTTATGGTGAAATTAAGAATTTTCTGCCAGTATCCAGAATGTACCATAAAATGGATATCCTAAGCAGAAACCCTCCAAGTGCCGTTTCCCCTTTTCACTAAACTAAATGGAAACCATAGGATTCGTCTGACCAAATTGATATCTACAATACAGGTTCTTATATTTGGGTTTGTCACCCAAGTAACTTAAGACAGTTTTTCAGCAGATAATTCCGAACTGTATGAATGTAAATTCTGAATGTTCACTACTTGAGACATCTATAGTCCTGATAGCCTGTGCACTCACTAAAGCAGTGATACCGAAAATTATTTATTGTAATTAAAGAGTATTTTTTTTACATGTTTCATCCAGCCTTCTTCGGACATTGTCATAGTGTGTTACTTAAATATCAAAAGGGTTTATGGATATTTTGTTGGTATAATGATTTTGTCTCTACTACTGGCTTTTTGCTATTTATAAGACAGCCTGCATTGCAGGTCTTCCTTCAGGAAACAAACCCTAAGAGTTGACCATCTCCCTTTGAAGTAAATAAATGAGCAAAACTAGGCAAGTCAAATAGAAACATATTAGGACAATAGTGTGCATTACAACAGAAAATGTTAGAATGTCTCTTTACTCTTCTTCATAAGAGCTGCTTCTTACACTTAAGTGAAAAAGTAAATCATTAAGGACATTCATATACCAAGATGTTTAGAAACTTTAAAAGTACAACAAATTACAATAAAATGTAATTTAAAAATACAGTTTTTGTATATATCATTACATTTTAAATGTATCTCTATTTTTAAAAAAGTTTAATATAACTAAACTTTATATATATGTTGTAGACTATTCATATATTTATAAATAAAATGGTGTGAAAGGAGTTTGCCTGGGGATGTACTAGTTTGTCTTGGCTTTGTTTTAATTTGGTGATTTTTAGTTCAGCAATTTTTTTCCTTATTAAACTCTCTTTATTTCAACCTATGCATGACTTTTCAGTCTTTTACCCTTCCAATTCTCTTCTCCATTTCATGGGATTGCAGGCAAGCAAACAGCTATGTGGTGCTTGGCTGATGACCAAGTTTAAACCACACCCCCACCTCTCTCTCTCTCTCTGTCTCTCTCTCTCTGAATATCTATCTCTATATAAAATGATATATATAAGGATATATATAAAATAATATATCCTTAAGGCACTTTCATCTGAAAACATTACCAGAAAGAAGTGACTAAGTAGGTTTTGAACAGTAAAAAACAGAAAACTTTCCTCCAGGGGAAAAATTAAATAATCAGCACATGAAATGCCTATTACCATATGTGCTATCTTATGGTTTCCACAAGACAGGTTGTTTGTGAGGTTGCATATCTCAAGTTGCTAAACCTTTTTTACAATATTTTGCCTTCAGATCACTGACTTAAGTGCAGTCCAAAACGGTACTAAATAGAAGTAGTCATCATCTGACACCTCTTCAATAATGTATGAGGAACAACATAAGCCTAATCACCACCACCTCTTTCACTGGACCTCATTGTCTATAAATTTCCATCAAATAATACATAATAAAAAATATGTAATAAACTAGAAAAATGTCCACCTTGCTTACCTTGTAGAAATATTTAGGATTTTTCATTCTGATTTTTAGATGGAAGGATAGCAACTTACTTCGTCTTACCAATTCATATAATTTTGATTTAATGATGAGGGAAAAAACATGGAAAGCTGAATAAAAAAATGTCAATGAGTCTTAGAAAATTTTTGTTCAGTAAAACGTATGTTTGTGATTAGAAATGCTTTTTGATTCTTCAGCATTTCTTAAGAAAAGTCAACCTTACAGATTTAATATTCGGGTTTATGCAGAAAATAAATTACTTTTAACTTTTCTATTGGAAAATTAAATTACCCTGCTTGGTAGCTCCTTTGTAGACTATTATACTTCTCCCTTTGCCTATAGAACAACCTTTTGCACATGCTAAATAATAGATATCCTTTACATAGTATATAAATACCATAAGGTCTTCACCGTAGACAGGATGGATACAGTTACAGTGCTAGATATACAGGAAATGTAATCTCTTCATTGAACTACATTGCTTCAAGACTCTTCACACACACGTATGTTTGGTCATCAAAGACATTCTCTGCCAGGTGAGACATAAAACCCACATCATCGGTACTAATCATCTATTTTTAGGCAAATGAAATGAGCTCCAAATATTTCAGTTCCCATAAGTTTAGGGGAAATTAATTCAATAGCACTGAAGAAAATTAGAGAGAAATGCTTGTCAGTGGTTTGAGCCAGCATGGGTGCCACCCACAGGTCATCTGTTGGGATGGTTGTAGGGAGTGTGATTTCTTCACTGTTGCCGTAGCAGAGACGGTAGTAGAACCCAACCGTAATGGAACTCCATGAGTGAGAAATGTCTAAGTGCTATTGATAGGTACTGATTTGGTATTATTGCTTTATTAAGTAATAAAATACATAGTTTGCATCATACAAGGGTTTATTAAGTCCTTAGCATAGGTTTTTCATTCTACACCTATACTAACTGATCAACTGTCCCAAAATGTTGTGATAACATGAGAACTGTAATATATATATGGGCAGAAGGCATTAAAGGACTTCAGAGACATTATATAACTGTTAAATTTCAGTGCCACGGCTGCTTCTGTGACAGACTGGTGTCACATAAGGCTCCTCCACTGGCAAGGTTTCCCTCACCTTTTAGTCTCTAAAGGTTAAATGTTTCATATTTTTTTTTAACTATGTGAAGATTTTGACACACAAATTATCCAAAGAAAAAAAATAGTCAATTTATCAGATGTATCCCTAGTATAGGACTGAATTTAGGACTGAGGACTATTATTTTACAAAACATAATCTTCTAACATGGTTTTGGATGCCACAAGGTATCTGAAGTATCCTACGGGCCTGGCAGGTATGACACGGGACTTCAAGGAGACTTGCAGAGCTACAAAGTGACAGTTGAAGAGAAATAATACAGATTATTAGAAATGCTGATTTGAAGGGACTTCTGGAGGTCATCAAGTCCAACACTATCCACAAAGTATAACTATTGTGAAAATTGGATGAGAGCAGACACAGCTTCTTTGGGTATTCTACAGTAGTTTGTTGTGTTTTTTTCCCCTCAGGTCCAGTTTGAACCTCTCTAGACATAGTTTGTCACTATTATCATTTGTGTCTTATCTGCTGGAAGATAGATAATTCTTTCTCATGTAGGAAGAAGGCAACAGTCATTGAAACTCGTTGCACACTATTCACAGTGCCAACTCCATTTACTTGACACTGAACTTCTTTTCCAAGTGAACAGCTGCAGGTACTTTAGCCTTTCTCCTAATGTCAACAACTTTCATTTTCTCTTTTCTTGGGAGCTTTTGTCTTCTTATTGTCGCTGGATAGCCTTGGTCATGCCACCTATGGGCAGTGGATGAAAGGTCTTCCTTCTGCAGGTTCTCTGTGAAGATCCTTCCAAACTCTTGCTGATCATTCCTTGTGAAGCGAAGTCCATGTATGCCTTTTGCATTCCACCTCATCTAACTTGAATGAATTATATTCCGAGATTTTTTGAAGATATTAATCTAAAATTACCAGTATTATATTCAGAATAGGGTATTATACTTTTTCAAAGATTTTCAGTATCTTTTTTCTATTGAGATTCCCAAATGCAAACTTTTTCTTTCAATCATTGTTGTGGTTTGAAGCTGGCTCCCTGCCAAGTCTACAAACCTCACCAACAAAACTCCCCCCCCCAAACCAAGGGAGAAGAGGGAAAAAAACCCCAAGAGAGTCAAAACGAGAGAGAGGCAGATAAAGCAATATAAATAAATATATTTACACTTATATTACATTTATATACAATTGAAATACATGTACAATTTCAAAAGGAGAAGGGAAAGGGAAGGGGGAAGGAAAAAAAGGAACAAAACCAAAATAAAATATACATGGTCAATAGCCCAAGATCTAGCAACTAAAAGAATTAGCAAAAGACTATCTTACTACTCTCCTTGGGACAACAGAAAGTCATACTGGAACGACCGCTGGCAACCTTCATCTCCCAAGGTTGGCAAGGCCTTACCAGGCCTCACTCCCCAATGTCAGACTCAACAGCAAAGAAACCCGCACCTCCAAAGCCGCCGGAAGGAAAGAGGGGCGAAGGCCTCTCCTTTCTTTTTATATCCCGGCTTACGTAAAAATCGTAGGGAATACCGGGTAAATCTGGGCACTTCCTTGGTTACAAACTGGTCACCAAGGAAGGTCTAGACTAAACTACCACAATCATGCACTAAAATTGTGTAGCACTTTAGGTAGATGTTTGTCTCCAAAAATTAAGGATATTTATAGTTAATAATGAAAGTACTATGCTGAGGTCTAAGACTTCAAGTTAAGAATTACAAGAATCTGAGACTCATTTCCCAACTACTATAAGGAGGTTACAAAGCAGTTATAACCCCCAATAAAACTTTGCATTGTTTTGTGTATGTGATAACATTTTGTGTCATTGATCAGTATTTTCTTCTGGTCCATTTTTCCTGTGTAGCAGGGGATGCCAAATAAGGTTTTCCATGAGCAAGGTAAGGCACTGCAACAACTATTCTGAAATTTGAAAATATTAGCTTGATGTCTCGGGGACTTCATGTTGAGCTAGGTCTCAGTAGTTGCGGGACTCTACCAGCAATCTAGCAGGTTTGTGAATGCTAACCCACAACTACATCGAATGCTACCAGGTGATGCGACAAGTCAAGTTATACTTCTGTAAATAGGCCTGGTTCCTAACTAATACACATAGGAACCCTACACTTTCCTATCAACCTACATAAAACATTATGAAACTGTGACTTTGATAGAATTACTCTGAAATATGAGGGGTGTTTTTTTGATTGTGATTGGGTTGGTTTACTTGTTTGTTTTTATTGTTTTTAGGTAGTGGGGTTTTTTTTCAATATATGTTCCATTATTTTGCTTTATAACATTTTTCTGAAAAAGAAAACATAATAACCCCCTCTGTGCTGTTTCTATGTCCTATTTACACTGTCCTAGATTATCTCTATGACACTTGGATTCTTTCCAGCTTGAAGGAAGAGAGAAGAGCACTGGGTATTCCTGTATTCTGAAAGAGAATTGTTATCTCTCATTATATTCACAGTCAAATAAATCAGTGGTTGAGAAATTTCTTTTCAAAAATGTTGAACTACAAAGTATTATGTCCTAACACAGATAATCGATATCTTTGGTTATTTCTAGACAACAGTTTGCAGGAAACATTAAGTCTTTTTATATGTCTGTCCAATTAAAAGGCATTATATGTATTTTACTGAAAAGGAAGTTGATGCACCCTTCAGGACTGATGAACTGATGTTTTTGTTCCCCTTGTCAGCATGAATGAAGATTTATGTAGACATGTGACTACCTTGTGCCACTTTTTTACTGTGACAAGGTAGAAAATGACTTTTGCTATATTGAGTTCAGTTTTCATGCTTGATGGATTGGGCTTCTCCAGTGGAAGAGATATCTGTCTTTGATCTTCTCAAGGCAAAAGAGTCAGACTTTTTTGCCCTTGAGAATGACTTTCAGTATTAAAAAAACCTTTTTATACTAACTAGAAGCAGAAACACAGCTTTGCAGAAAGCAATCAAGCCATTTATTAGTTGATTCAAAGGTGGGTAAGAGAAATAAAAACTACTCCATTAAGCAGAAAACCAATAATGATTTAAATGTCAGGGCTGAACTTTCAGAATAAAAGAATGATACTAAATAAAAATAGTTTTCTAATTTGTGTGTAATATGAGAAATAAGAACAGAAGAAAAATATATTCTGAAATCAACAGGAAAGAAATACACACAAAATTAAGCCAAATATTGAGGCAGTAGAAAAGAGAATATCCTCTACAAAAATAATGAAAACATACATTTGATAAATGCAGATTGAAAAAAAAATGCAAATCCAATCAAATGCATTTACAAATAAATTAAAAGGTGGTTCATTGGTTTGCATTCCAAAGTAATTTTCAACTAATCTTACATAAAAAAATAACTAGGGGACCTAGGGAACTACAAATTAGTTAATTTTGCAGTCACTAATTACTGTTTTCTGCATAAATAGGTGGATGAGAAAGAGCAAGGATAGGACACCTTATTAAATATTTACCTCTTGTATCCTCTCTGTTACAGCGGTATTTGAATGCAGTCTCTGGTTCATACCTAATCTGTAAAGAAGCAGACCATATGCTATTGGTTTCTTTTTCTTTTCTGCCTTGACATTCACTGAAGTCCCTGATGAAAAACTAAGGAAGAAAAATGAGTATCTAAAGAGAAAGAAGTTTACTAAACTAGTTGACAGAAAAACTCCAAAATACTATTAAAAACAGCAATGATTGGAAAAGCCCCATGAGAAATATGCTCCTCCTTAGAGATAAGTGATAGCATTATCAAAGTGCCTTACTGAAATAAATGAATTAGAAAAGGTGTGAATCTATTCCATTTAAGATTGCTAATAACAATGAAAATTAATGATCTTATTACTTGTGATAGCAATAATCAAAAAAGATTAGGAAAATGCAAAAGTTATTCTGTTTGTTTTGATAGAAAATTTGATTCTAAGGAGACCATATCATTACTTGCTTTTTATCTTTCCTTAAAAAGGAACAAAAAATTCACTGAAACTGATAGTATCAGAATGGGTAACTAGAATGCAGTGATCCCATAGAGATGCTTTGTTGACGCCCTAGTTGATGTCAGTAAGATTTAGTGCTGTATTATGAATAGAAATGAGATCTCCGTATTGGAGTTCAGCATGACTTGTAATCATCCTTTAGTGCTACTTTAATCTTCCCATTGTTAATTGTGTAATTACTGTCTGTTGAGAAAGCACTGTCTGTATAATTCTGGGCTTCGTTTCTCCAACACATTTCCTACTGCTTACCTCGAGAATACTAATGCTTATTTCTTAAGTTTAATAATACTTTGTTTTTCTCTGTACCAGAAGGATCATTTTCACCTTTTTAATGCCTAAAATAACTAAATATTTTAAGTCAATTGCTACCCAGTATGTAAATGTTGTTATTTTGTACCTGATGTTCTATGCCATTCTCTTGGGGGTTTCAATTTTTTTTTTTTAAGGTAATTTTAATGAAAATAGTTGCATCAGGACAATAATTGTGCTGGAAGGAAAACTTGCCTTAGAGTGATGCTATATTTTTAGTATTATTATTTTGGTAGTAGGCTGTATCCTCTTCATTTAGACTGATGTTGAATTTTTAATGAAATCATGACAGTGGTGTAAACTAGGTGTAAAGAAAAACCCACTTAATTCATAATAATTTAAAAGTAAAAATGCATATGTTAGGTAGTAGGTAGCTGAACTTTATGATTATTCCAAAAGGAAATACAAAACATCTTTTTTTCTATCTTTATTCCAAAATCTTCCAGCAAAGGTGAAACTAATGTCCAAGAATTAATTCTGTGTCTCTGCTCCAACATTATATACACAGTACAAATCTGAGTTCATATTTTTTGAAATTAAAAGCTGTAGGCTTACACTTAAAATATTATATGTTTTGAACATGCATGTCATCTTGTGTGTTAGTGTCTGCATGTATATGTGTGGCTTTCATAGGTATTCGTTGAGATTGCTTTTATGAAAAATAAATCTTTCTTTCCTGATCATCATCATCATCAACAACAAAAAAATACTATGACATTACAATAGTGATATGCATTCTAACTGAGATTTTTCTAGTACAGCACTACTAGTCTTCAACTTCTTCCTGAATCCCACAAAATGCAAGGTGACAAAATGGTTTTTTTCAGAGCTGTGAACATATCCAGGCAGAGTCATGAGTTCTCTAGGGGGAAACATCCATCATTTCATGGATGTTTTTGTACAATCTTTTTAATTAAATGCTGTCTAAGCACTTCTTAAACCTCCCAGAGTACAAAGATTTTCTTCTCCTTTACATGTAACAAATGTACTGTGGATGATTAGTCACAACTATCTAGTAGAAACTATCTATGTAGAATTATTTCCTTTTTTCTTTTTTCCTTTTTCCTTGTTTATGTTTTCTCATGTTATAAATGTCATGTCAAGAATGACTTACCGTTGAGAAGAATTGCACACTGAATGAATTCTGAACCACATGCCACTCACACAACAGCAAAACATCAGCAGTCATCTTTGCTTAGGAGGATTTTTGGCACACAAAGTAAGCTAAATTCTTTGTGAAAAAAAAATATTTTTTGCAGCTATTAATGATTCTTTTTTTTTTTTATTTCAAGTTTGGAAAAAGATCTACTTATATATTATTTTAATTTACTTATCCAGTTTAGGATCATAGGCAAACCTACTTAGGACATCTTCAAGTCCTGCGTCAAAGTCATTTATGAAGATGTTGAAGAGCACAGGGCCTAAGATGGAACTCTACAGAATCTTGCTAGTGTCTGGTCTCCAGCCTGATGTTACCCTGTTTACTATAACCCTTTACACCTGACCTGTGGGCCAATTTCTCATTTATTCCACTCATAGAGGGTTCTCGCTGATGGCAAGTTGAATATGAGGCAACAGTGTATCCTGCCAGATGGGAGGGACAATCATGTCCTGGGATATGTCAGGCATAGCAGTGTTAGCTGGTCGAGGGAGGTGATTGTCATGCTCACGTGCTGGTGCAGCCTCGCCTTGAGTGTTGTGTGCAGTTTTGGGCACCGCAGTACAAGAATGATATTAAGCTATTAGAGAGCATCCGATGGAAGGCTAAGAAGATGGTGAAGGGTCTGGAGGGGAAGCTGTATGAGGAGTTCCTGAGGTTGTTTGTTTTGTACAGCCTGAAGAAGAGGAGACTGAGGGGAGATCTCATAGCAGTGCAAGTCTGCATCTGCCTCATGAGGGGAAGTGGAGGGGCAGGCACTGATCTCTTGTCTTTGGTGACCTGTGACAGGGCCTGAGGGAATGGCATCGAACCATATCAGGGGAGGTTTATGTTAGATATTGGGAAGAAGTTCTTCACCCAGAGGTTGGCTGGGCACTGGAACAGGCTCTCCAGGGAAGTGGTCGCAGCACTAAGACTACCAGAATTCAAGAAACACTTGAAAAATGGTCTCATGGTGAGATTTGTGGCATTGTCCCATGAAGGGACAGGAGTTGACTTCAGTGATCCTTGTGCGTACCTTCCAGCTCTGGATACTCTATGATTCTATGATCATTCCCTGTCCTCTCTCCCTATTCTTATATTCTTATATTTTCTCCCCCCTGTCCAGTTGAGGAGGGGAGTGGTAGAGCAGCTTTTCTGGATACCTGGCATCAAGTCACAGTTAACCCGCCACATATGCTCAGTTAGTTTTTAACTTTTGATACATTTCGGAATGTTTTCCAGATTTAGAGGATTTAGAGGCCATCCTAACTTGTTGCTAATACAGGAATCAATATCAGAAGCAGGTATCTTCTTATTAGAAATTATTTCATTTATATTCATGATTATCTTTCCCCCTAGAAAAATCTGTTGCAAGTATGAGTATTTTAATGCTACCATTATTCTGTCTTTCCTTGTGAATATGGAGGTTACTACTATTGAACTTTCTATTTGTTGGCATGTATTCTCTACCTATCTTGAATTCCTCTACCATCTGTTGTTTTTTCTTCCAGTGATATGCCTGATTTATTTCCATTTATTTTTCTTTTACTTTTCTCATAATTTATTTCATGCTTGAGGTACTCATTACTTTATTTATATCCTTCCCAACCAGTTACATCCATGGAAATTACAGAATTTTTTTCTCATATACAGCATTATTTTGTTGACTCTTTTTTTCTTGACATTTACATTGTCTCTTGACAACCCAGCTTTGAATTTCATATACATTTCAGCACCACAAGTATTAGGAAGTCTTCATAAACATGAACTACTTTTCATTATTACTGTTTTATCTTGGCTTCTACACAGATGTTTGACTAATTTTTGTTGAATGAACCATGCATTTTAAGTCAAAATTAAGTTTAAATGATAAAGTATGTAAAGTTTGACTTTTTGCTTCAAATTTTAGAATTTAGGCCTATAAAGACTGAATTTTATTTAAAGTCATCTATCAATAATGGAATGTCAGAATACCTGACTGTTTTTCAGGTTATATTTACTAAATTGATAGATTTAGATTTGCTTTAATAGAAGCAGTCATACTTCTTAGGATTAATTTACTGAAAGTTGTTGGAAGGATATTACCCTTTCAAGTCATTACAGTTATTTACCTAGGAGATTATTTACTCTGCAACTAAATAAAGTCTTTGGGCTTGTAAATTTAAATCCTTCTCCACCTCCCTAATTTTAGTTAATCTATCCACATTATATTCCAGTTTGCACCTGGATTTTTATCCTTGGCATGGGCTTTAACCCATCCTATCTTGAATAGTGTTTTTTTCTGGCTATATTTAATAATAATTGCCAATCTTGAGATCTCCAAATCAGAGATCTACTTGCTTGTCAATTTACGATTCCTATTGGCAGAGCCACTGTGCAGTGCCAGCCCAAACAGCATAGAAGTCCGCATAAATCACTTCTTCTCCACTCTGAGCCACCAGAGCAACTGCCCTTAACTCTCCTACTTGTGCACTATGTCCACCTTCTTCTGTTATTTGTTTTTCCATATTGATGAACCAAATGCCTTTAGTTGACACTCCCTCGATAAGGGAAGGTGATCTAAAATTGGTGAGGGTTTAAAATGTTGCTGGAATGCTAATGGGTTTGCATTTATAGTAATTTTTATTTCGAAAACTGCAGTAGACCTTTCAGGTAATTTCAATCCTTCTACAACTGCCTTTAAGTCAGCAAAACATTTCCTGGCTCCAGATTTCTGTGCAACTCCTTCTGGGGGAGTTCTCCTCTTTAAAATAGTTTCCATCAAATTAAATGGACCTCTGGTTGGTACAGGCTGCCCTTGATGCAATCTCTTAGCTTGTTTCACTGCTCAGATTAAATATAAATGACCCTTTTCCCACTTAGAAAATTTCTGTTCCGTCTCTTTAAATGCAGTTGAACTAAATACTAAAGGTCTCTTCAGTCCATCAGGTCCAGTTTGAAACAGGTTACAGTAAGTATCATGCTCTGCTAAATGCCATTCTCCTATCATAGGATCATGTGGGTGAACAGATCCCAGCGTTTTATGTGGTCTTTTTCCCATATTAGTGTTTTGACTGGTTCCTCATATTCTGAGATCTACTTCTGCTGTTTTCCCTGTTAAAGATTTAGTACAGTGGGCAAGCAATGATAGAAAGTCCAGGTACATATTTTTTTCCCATATACTAAAGTTCCCACTAACAGCTGCAATTCTTTCTTGGATTGGGATATTTGTATTTGTTCTGTTTTTCTTAAAGCATCTAGAGGAACTACTATGCTTCTTGCTATCCTCCAAACACTCCAATATTTTACTTCTTTTCTTGTTCCTTGACATATTTCAGTTGGAATTTCAACTTCTGCTTCATTTAATACTTCCCATACTGCTGCTGCTGCTTCCCCTACCTTTTTACAGGAATTTCCTCCATTTAGAATATCATCATATATATTGGTAGTTTCACATCTGGGGTGAGTGAGACTGTCTGTAAAAATTAAGTAAGTGCAGCATGAGCATTCATGGGTGAAAGTTTACACCTCTGAGGGAGCCTATTAAAAGTATATCAAATTCCTCACTGTGTAAAGACAAACTGTGCTGTTCAAGTAGAGCATAGCCTGAGTACAAGCTGATTTCTGCACAGAAGCCATGAGATCAAAGAATCCGGTAGTTTCAATAACCGGTAGATCTCCCTGCATCCTGCAGATCTATTCCTCCTGCTCAATATACAACCCATGCAGTTAAAGAATAATCATGATCTCCATGAGTTGTGGCTAAAAACATACCAGGACCCCAATAACTTTACGCTTCTTCTTCACTCCATAGAATCCAATCTCCCATAGTCAGAGAAACTCGACATACATATTCCATCTTCAATTCTCCCAGATGCCTGGAAAACTTCTCTTGCAATTTAGCCAATTCTACAGGAGACCCGGGAATTGTATGCCCTGCCTTAAGAATTTCCTTCTACCCCTTGTCAATAATTTCAGTCTTAATTAATGGTCATAAAAGGAAAGGGTCAGGGAGAGGGTCATATGTGGCAATAAAATTCTCTCCACTGCCATCCTAAAAGTTCCTGTGCCAAGTTTCAGAGTCCTCATAACTGGTTAAGTTAAAAATTTGACTAGCCATTCCTGGAGAGGGTAATTGGTTTATTAGGAGATCTACTGATTCTTGCAGATGTTTCAAAGTTTTTCTGCACAACTGATGTTTTAAAATTCCAGTTTCCTTATAGGGAAATGTATAGAGATTTCCAATTTTTCTGCAATTCCCTTTTCAAAAGGTGTTGATGCTTTTAGCACATAGTTTTGGGATTGAATCACTGCATTTTTTTCTGGACATGGAGGTTCTTTAGCCTCTCATTCTGAATAAGATAGACAAACATCTAATACAGCACAGATAATTCCTTTCCCTTTTCCAGCTTTTAGCTTCTGATTTGTTAAATACCGCTCAATAGGCTTTATGATCCCGAGACTTTATATGGCCCCTAGCTGCTTTTCAGTGTTACTTCACAGCATTCCAGTCATGTCAGTTATCCCAGTCCCTTTTTCCTATAACTTTGGGCTTGGACTTATTCCATGTTTTTGTAAGCAGTCAGTGACATTACTTGCTATCTTGCCAACTATGGCAATTTATTGCTCTAAAGGCTTCAGATCGCTCAAAGACGACAGTATCTTGATTAGTCTACGTGTGACACTTCAGCCGAATTTCAGTACTTTTTTTGTAGTATCATTTGCATCATTATTCCGTTTTATTATTTAGTGTGTAGTCAAATGTGATACTGCAAATCTTTGTCTTTTTGTTTTTGAAAAGGTTTTTGAAAAGACTGGGGCTTCAGCAGATCTGCTACCAGCTCTACCAATAGATTCTAGCAATAGATTTCACGGTATTGAAGTTATATAGACTGTACTCTATTGAAATAGAAAACACTGCTATTATTAATATTTAACAATAATTTTTACATTATTCTAGTATAAAATTATTTTAATATTTGAATATACACTAAAATCTTATCAAAATACTCTAGACAATTGCAGCCCATTGACTGCTATAAAAAATTTAGCATTTTTTTTAACTAATTTAATTTGTTTAAAAAATTGGTCTGACCCATGATAATTATTTAAAAATATTCCTGTAATTTAAAGTTAAAAAGCTTTTTATACAAGACTCCTATCTGATTTTTAAAATTAATTCCTATAATCAAATCCTCTTGTCAATGACTGTTTGATTTATGCAGGCAGAATAACTTCATTTAAGTATTAACTGAGTTTTCTCAGCATGCTAAAAATATCATGGGTCCTCTTGAAGTCAATTTTCAAAGTACTTTACCTCTCATGAAGGTAAGATTACTCCCTTACTTTTTGGATGATAAAAATAAATTAAATTTATTTGAGAAGGAGATTCTCTTTGTTATTATGGAAGATATTATAGAACCATTTTATACTTTTAAATGGATTCTACCCTCTTCATTTTCCCATCTCATTAGAAAAGCATAACAGCAGGAATAATACTGTTGAAGCATTTGGCATTTGTCTTGCAAACAATAGCAGGTGTTTAATTATGCATTTTAAAAAGACCATTGAAACTTTCCCAGCATAGGTGAATGGGTCACATCATTCGAAAGATGCTGTTAGAGAAACCTGCATATATTGGGGTTTTTTCCTGACTTACTGTATTATACTTATTGAAGAAAGCAAAGAAGGAAAATGAAAATATGAAGTCAACTATTTAAAAACTAAAAGCAAATAATTGAAAATATTTTCTTTCTGCAAAATGTTCAACAGGAAAATTTGTTATTCATAGAATTCTGAATTTTTCATTAGAAGTCATCTGATTGGAATAGAACTATATAAATGTAAATGAAATAGTTATTTTTAGATGAAATAGACCTTTCCTAGACAAAATGTAATGTACTAACCATAGAGAAACTTTCAGGAAGGCACAGAAGCAGTTGGTTTGGCTCAGAAGCAGCATAGAGTAGACATTAAGGAATTATTAAATGCAGATTTCATAAACTATCATAGTAACCTCAGCAAATGCAAAATATAATATTACCTTACACAGTCACCCATATTAGTGAAAAAGAAGACTATGAAATACCAAAAGTAACTATGCAATTTTGAATACGACATGGTAAAGACATTGTCTTTTCAAATGGAATAGAAACATCTTTAAGCCTTTGAGTACGCTGCCTGCATGTGTTGAAGTTTAATGCTGTGTCACATCTCAAGTGGTGCATCTCACAGCTAACTAGGTAAGTAATCTGACTATGCAACATACTTTTCCTCTCCAGAGACTTCAGATGAAAGATTGGAATCTTTTTGATGTTTGATGGCTGAAAGTGCATTTATAATATTGTTATATATGAGGTAGGTGCACATTCAGCAGAATCATGTTAGTACACTGATCATGCTTTCTTTTACCTGACATGTCAGGTAAAGAAAAAAGTTATGTTTCTTATTTGGAGAAACCCTTGTTCTGCCTTGGGTTTGGTCCTTAAAGTTAGAACTTAAGAATTTAAAAACCACATACACAGTGTCAAGTTCTATTTTCATAGAGTGGAGAAAACATTCATAATATCTGAAGTTCTCATTGAAAAAACAATAGCCTAGAGGAAGGCTTCATAACTGTGTGAGTGCTACTGGATTTTCAGTTATTGTAGGGGCGAGTCTCAAGCTGTAGTTTCAGGAAGCAGAGAAGTCTACAGGAAATTCAAAGCAGTGGGAACCAAGTAAAGGGATATCAATTTTTTTTCCCACAGGCTAACAGCAGGTAGCAAGCATCAGAATCAAAAGACAGAAAAAAAAACCACTACAACCTGAGAGGAAAAGACATTTTGCATAGCTAAGCGATACGATAATAGAGTATAGTTAATCTTTGCCTTTGATTGAATTCAATTTTAGTTTCTATTGTACTTTTAGCACCCAGACACTTTAAAGTTCAGGTAGAATTCAAATAAAATTATACTAAAGCATATATAAATCTGATTTAGTTCATTCATATGCTTGCATTTATGGTATTTGAAATTAAATATTGAGAAAAACTATGAACAAAGTAGGAAAAAAATAGAAATACAAATTATCTTATGAGGTACTTGTGAAAAGCTTATTTTTGGGTACTGCTTCTCTGGGTAAGATCATAAGAGTTATCTAACCAAAATCCACTACGTAATCTTAACTGGAAATTGCTTCTAGGTAATTTGAGGTATAACAATTTTACCACAGACTTGAAAAAAAAATCAAAATGAAGAATGAATGCTCCACAGATAGTACAATCTCCACTGGTTTTTTCATAGTTTTTCAGAATTAAACAATATTTCTGAGTAATATTATGTGCAGTATTTGGCAAGCATCTATTTGAAACTACTTCTGCTACAGAATTCATATAATTAAATGCACATTCATGGTTCACATAGGAAATATTAGTCAACAAGAGACATTAAAAAGCAATGTAACAAGTACTAATTATGGTTGCTCTGAAAACTATATTTGCATCACATCATAATAGATTTCTTCAAAGATTTTTTCCTCTCTTATTTAGAATTTATTCTCAAACTTCAGTTGGGAGTTTCTCCTAGTGCTGTGGATTTTTTTACCTCTTTTTGAATGATTTCCTTCAAAATTTTTTCCCTCCCTTGTGGTACAGCTTGCTACTTTCTAGATAGTTGCTTTCTTGATATATTTTCCTGTATTTGCAGATTCATCTACAGATTGAGTGTATTTCTGCTAAAGATGAATGGAGGATACTTTTATTAGCCTTTTGAGGTTATCTAAAGAGTATTCTGATGCAAAATGACAAAACTGCTTCTCCATTGGTTCAATTTTGTAAAAATCAGCCCAAATTTATTATAAATATGAACACCAGATACTGGATTAGCAAGTCAAGTATCAAAATTAAGCTATTAAAAATATTTTGAAGTATTTTCGAAACTGAGAAGTCCTGAAAAATTCTCCCCCAACTAACTGAAATCAGAAGAACTCTAACCAAGAATTCTGTATGAAATTGTGTTGATAGTCTCACTCACTAGAAGGAAGCATCAAAAGAATGGTTATATTTAAAATACTGAATATTTAACTGAGATTTTCTAACCCCAAAATCATATTCCTATTTATTGAGGCTACAACTAATGGCATGTGGAAAGAATTCATTTATGCACACAGAAAAGTCTGAATGAAAATCTATTAATCTTCTTATGGAATCACCTGCTTTGAAACAAATGAAAAGGTTAAATGGGAAAGACAGTGGTAATATCCTTGTTCCCCAAAAGACAGTTTTTTATGTTGCTGGTTTACATAACAACAACAACACATGCAACTTCTTTAAGACAGGAGGCTACTTTCTAGCAGCTGAATTTTTCAAGGCATTTTGTTTATGGGAGTATGAATACTTACGTAAAGTTCAGCACATGACGCTAAGAATTAGAACTATATTTTTTTCTTTGAATTCATGGTTGTGAATGTACCTCATTTCCTGTGTGTTGAGTTATGAAAAACAATGTTTATTGTTGTATTGTCAAAATGTCACTATTGGAAAATTAGCTTCACTGTATATGTAGACCCAAAAATTTACTGTAAGCCTAAATAAATTTTTTACAGTCTAGTAAAATACACATTTTTTATTATTGCAGCTTCAACAATATTTATGATCCAAATAAATAAATACTGGGTTGTTTAAATTGATAAAGACATTACCAAGTAACTTCTGTGCTGTAAGACTTCACAAAGATGTGGTCAGAGCTCTAAGTGGATAAGGAGTTGTTTTCAAGAACTGAGTTGAATAAAACTCAGCCACAGTTAACCCCATGAGAACTTTCTCTGGCGAAGGAATAGCTTTAATAATGCTTGCTCATAGTAAAAAAGAAGTTATCCGTGGTAGTACACAGAGTGCTGTTCTAAGGGAGAGATACTGTTTGCTACACTGGTTTTATCTCTACTATGGACAAACTATGAAGCTACAAAGAGTAACACAATAAAGATACTTAAAACTAAAACTGGTTTAGGTTGTGACAGACTTAATTTTCCTTGCAGTAGCTTGTATGGTAGTGTGTTTTGGATTTGTGACCAAAACAGAGCTGATAACACAGAGATGTTTTACCTGTTGCTGAGCAGTGTTTGCACAGAGCCATGGAGTTTCCTGTTTGTAAACCCACTCCTCCCAGGAGGTAGGCTGAGGGTGCACAAGGATTTGGAAGAGGACACAGCTGGGACAGCTGATCCCAACTCAACAGAAGGGTGTCCCACACCATATGATGTCATGCTCAGCATATAAAGCTGGGGGAAGGAGGAGAAATGGGACACATTCAGAATTATGGCATTTGTCTTCCTAAGGCACTGTTATATGGGATGGAGCCCTGATTTCATGGAGATGATTGAATACCTGCCTGCCTGCAGGAAGAGTTGAATTAATTCCTTGTTTTGTTTTACTTACATGTGTGGATTTTGCTTTACCTGTTAAGCTGTTTCAACTCATGAGATTTTTGACTTTCACCATTAAGATTCTCTTCCCCATTCTGCCCGGGAAGGGCATAAACAGGCAGCTGGGTGAGGCTGAGGTGTCAGCTGGGGTTAAACTATGCGGTTGACTATGAAAGTTTGGAGAAAGATCTTGTCATACTGAGTCATAAGTAAAAACATACAATATGAAAGTTAATTTTGAACTGCCAAGGAAATTATAAGGCGTCAGGTTTAAAAGAAATTAAACCTAATCCTTTTCACAAAGGCAACTTCCTCAGGCTTTTTGATAACTAATATTATAAAGAGGAGAGATGTAGTCATAGCTGCAGAATGGAGTGGTGTATTCTCACTGGTTCAGAAAGGCTTGTCTAGGGCAAAACTGTTGTACATGAACTTGTACTTAGTTTAATTTCTGGCAGCCAAATCCTGGCAAGTATTTCTTCATGGGAAGCCCTTTAACTGTTGTTTTGTGGTTTTTTTTTTCTTCTAATCAGTGCTACAAGCACCTATAGGCATCCTGTAAATGCTTTTGCTCTGAGAAAAAGAAAGGATGTGATTTCTTTCATATATACATCCAGTTTGTGAAGGAAAGCTTTGATTCTGGAAGCATAAGTTAGAGTTTTACTGCTTGACTTAGATAAAAGTTAGTTATTATATTAGACAGAGACTGCCAACCAAAGAGACTTCATCTTGAAGAAGGAATTCATGCAGATGAAAGAGTGACCAATGAACAGGTGGAATCTGGTCTTAAAACTTCCCATGAATGGCAAGGGTGGGAGTGTGGCACAGGTCATGTCTTTTTCCATTTTATGGCTTTGCATGTTTTATCTGGTATATATTCAAATTTGTTAATTTTGTTTTATAATCATCCATACACAGATCTGAATAAAAAAGTTGCACACAAGAACTTACCTACTGTTCAGAGCAAGAATTTTCCTTACTGTTGCAAACCCCAATATTTATACTTAAGTGCCACACATCACAGAGAAGCATATTTCTTAATACCATGTGATATTAGGTAAAATATCCTTTAGAAATATATCTCTAATAAGTAACCTTTTTTTTATGGAACATTCCTGCATCAGTGACAAATCAACAAAATACCCAGATTGCCTCCTTTTTTTTGGCTCAAAAAAAGTTGAAGTCATAGTAGGAAATATTCATATATGTTAATAATAACAACAATGATAGCAATCATAAATTCCTCTGAAAGCAAACCATGGCCTATGTAAATAATTTCCTATGGAGCAGCTATTATTGATACTGAAAGCAGATAATTCCTCTTCTCGATGCAACAGAACTGTAAAAATTTTATCAGCCTTGACTTATGAGGACCAACAGTGCACCCTAAATAGTAAAAAAGAGAACATATTTCTCTCTTCGTTTTACTATCCAAATCTGCAGACAGTTAGTATCTGTGAACATTTCATTTTGTTTAAAAAGCATAATATAATTTCCTCTCTGAACATTCAAACATCTCACAAGTCTTCTATTATTAATGACATGAAGATATTAAGACTATTGTAATGCTGGTGAACTTTCTTTAAGATAGAATGTCAAAAATGGCAGATTTTCTAATTTCTTCTCTGAAAAGTGGTGACTGACTCTCTTCAAATTACCCTGGGGTTTTTTTTCAATCTACTGAGAAGCTGAATTTCAAGGCATTTTCTTTTTTTAGTTCACTTTTTGCACTTGGACCCTAACATACTGTAACATATTTCTTTGCTTTTTTTTCTTTCTTTTACTTTAATTAATTTTAATAGAAAGGTAAATCAGTTGAAAAAAAAAAAAGAAAAAAGAAATAAAAATAATTCAGTAAGTACAAAACCATGTTCCTACTTTTACATAAAATCTATGCTATTACATCAGCCTGATTAAAGCATTCCTAGGTAACTCATATTTCATTTGTGTCACACTGTACTGGATGCTTGCTTTCTTATATTAATGGCCTATAGCTCTACCATCTCCCTTTATGAGCTTCTCAGCCTCTAAAAATACTCCTTTCATGGGTAGCCTGCATTACTCTCAGAGAAATCTATAAAAAAATACTTTTTCAATTGCATCATTTATCTACTGCTGTAAATTTACACAGTGCTTTCAAGGGAGACATACTCTTCCATCTTAGTTTCTAGAGGCAAGGGTTTGGTCTGCTCTTAGAAGATTTTATTTCTATAACTGTGTCGGAAAGTGCAATCTTTTTTTAACCATTACAACTGCAGTAGTAAAAATCCTTGCATGGTAACATTTATCCTAGTGAAGCCATACTTGAAAAAATATTTGTCTAAGCACACAAACTTGAACCCTTGGATGCCTATCTGTTAGCTAAATGGATGAACTAGGTGTCCATATACTTCATATGACCGTACTTATGTAGCAATACATTTTGCACTGACCAGTGGCCCTAAATGTCAGGGAATTTTCTGTTAAAGCTATACCTCTGGAAAGATATAAGATAAAGCATCTCAAAACAGAAATCTAAGATCATGAAGGCCAAATAGGAGAGGAAAATGTGCACTGCAAAATAAAAGAAAAAAGTTATAGGAAACCTCTGTTAGGTTATCAGTCTTCTGTGACACATTTCCATTCCCTTTTTCAACATACTCTTTCCAGTGCACTGAAAGTTGGTATTCCTTTGTCCCCCACCTCCATTTCCTCACTATACTTCAGATACTTTATCTGGTCTCCTGCTTATTCAGCTGTGGTTGCCTTATTCTGAAAACTCCTGAATGCTCAGTCACCATCATCTCCTTTTCATAACACTGGCTCTAAGATGCACACTAAAATATATCAAGATTGTGCTGAAACTCAACACTGTAAAAGCAGCATTTGAGTTGTTTGTCTACTTGCATTTATGACTAAAATGACTGGCCATTTACCTGCATCTCTACTGTTTGACATGTGTAGATTACTATCTTTTCCACTACCATTTGTGGACAGACTGCTGTCGTCATGGGAACTGGTAGAAACAAGTGTCAGTAAAGTGGATCAGGAGAGCAGTACCTGCCCTTTAGCCTTGTCTGAGTGTGCAGTACCACTGATTTCACAGCATGGACATGGCAGGCTCTGTAAACTGGCTGCATCCTCACTTCCACAGCTGTATAGGATTTGATCAGGAACATGGTAACTTTGACATCCTTATGACAGCCACTGTATCGACAAAAGTACATTGCAACAAATGGATATCTGTAGCAATTCAACTCCTTCTCTAGAGTGAAAGAAAGTTGGTGGAACATTATGCCTTTGAAAAATATACTTCTCCCTCAACATCTCTCCAAGTATAAATAGTAAAAAATCAAATTTTACCACATGTGCTAAATGATTGATTATTCAGATTATTGTCTTAATCTCTTATGTTTAAATATCCAAGAGAAGAACCACTTCTCCATTCAAATTTTGTGGGAAACCAACAATAATAAATTGCTTTCAACAGTTGGATAAGAATAAATTGTTATTTGTTATTCTGTGTTATCTGGTATTCAAACCACTACAAGTACTATGCCAATATGTAGCATTATTCATCATATATGCATTTGTTCTACCTCCTCTGAGAAAAGAAATGCAGTTGCCACATCTTAAATTTAAAAGTTTTATTTTATGAAAGATGTTATTTTGCACACAGACGTGCTCCAGGAGGCATATTATATTTTTCTTAATATATTTTTAAATAGGAGCTTAGACTCACTTGTAGAAGGATCTGGGCAAACTGTTCATGGTGTATGATACACTTGGCATATATAATCTTTTCCTTTTGTCTGCAAATTAGCTCTGAGCAGCACTTGATTTATTTCCATATTCAGAATTGCTCAACTATAGCTTGACTCACTGCCTGCTCCTGAATTATTCTCATAAAATCTGCATCATTTTCCTTTGCGTTTGATGTAATACCTACCCAGAGCAGATGGAATTGTTACTTTTCCCTTAGTGACTAACCACAGCCAATTTTAAAAAAACCAAAAAACAAAAAACAAAAACAAAACAAACAAACAAACAAACAAACAAAAAACAAAACAAAACAAAAAACCCAACAATAACAAAAAAAAACCCACAACCAAAAAGAAGTTTTATCTATATAAGGAAGAAGAGATTTAGATTCACCAGAACCACAGAATCACAGGATGGTTGAGGTTGGAAGAGATGTCTGGAGGTCATCTGGTCTAGTCCCTTTGTTCTTGCAGGACCCCCTAGAGCCATTTGCAAGGTTGCAAAATTCTTGTGAGTGGTAATTTTTTAGTTCATAGTCTAAGTTCAAACAATTTTTCTTTTCCCTTAGTAATAATTATTTGCAGTAGGGCTTTATGAATGAAAATGCTGACAAAATTGCTATCTTTTTTTCTCCTCTTATTCTATGCTTAAATTTTCTTTGCTTTATACTAACTAGTTAAAATTTTTTTATTACCCAAAAGTATATAATAGCAGAAAGGAAAAATGTATTTTATTTATTATTATATAAATTCAACTTACAAAATTTCCATTGTTATTTAATAAATGAATTTTGTATTTCTTTTTATATTCCCCAGTTGAGGTACTTAAAGATCAGAACACCATATTTTTTAAACAACATAAAAAACCCCCACTCTTTATTTCATGGGTGTTAGATTCAAAATTAAATAAATTCAAACCTTAAGTAAATATTTCTTCAATAAGCTTTGAGACTATTGATAAACTTTCTGTTATATGAAAAATAAACTCCAAGCTCTCAGTAAGAAAAATGGATTTATTTTCAATTTAAAAAATTCAAAAGACATATATTCAATAATTTCCTGAATTATATTGTAACAATCTGGTTATTATAAACTATTTTTATATGATTGTTTTCTCTATCTAAAGGGTTTTAATTAGATGGACATTTAACAGATACAGTATCCCAATAGGAAGTGTTGTCAATTGTACTGCAGAATCAAGAACAAGTCTCTTGGACAAAAAATTGCTGAATGTAGTTACACAGCTAAATAAAATAATATGTCCTATAGCTACACCATTACAACCTCTGGACTCGTAACTCTTCATTAATCATAGGAGGTTTTAACTTTTTATCTTACGTGGGTTGCTGCTGCTTCCTTTTTCTCCATGTTTAATGGAGAGATATAAGTAAACTGACATAAATTTTTTTCTTCAGATCTCAAAAATAGTATAATTTACAGGGGGGAAAAATAATTAATAATATCACACAGTTCTGCATTAATGAATGATACTTTCAAAATGTTAAGAAAAAAAAGAAGACAGAAGCTTTTTATTTTTTTTTAATGCTAATCTTTTCCAAGCCCTGAAAACATTCCATGCCTTAAATATTCAAGCAGTGAAGTTAAGATAGTTCTCAATCAAATAATCTTATGGTATTTTGGAGCCAAAAAAGTACAGTTCTTTGGAAGTGATGGGTTAGAAAGTCAGTTTGATTGATCTGGTAAGATTTCTGGGTATATTTTTAAATTAATAAAAATGCAATGTCTCTGACTTACTGTATATTTGCAATGAAGTTTTTCTGTAGCAGCAGCTGTCTTTGTGCCATTTACTCTGCTTTAATGGGCCTTCTTTTCATGTAGCTGACAGGTTGAGAAATGGAGGGTTTGTTTCTGCTGTTTTCTGTTTCTTCTTTCATCTGTGGTTTATATAATTCTGAAAGAAATAACATAGTATTTATATTGCTTCTATAATGATAAGAAGACATTCATTCATACTTTCCAAGTTTCGCAAGGGTGCCCATTACAGAAAAATCAAAGACGGTGGAAAAGGTCAGTCTCTCAAAATGTAAATGCAGGAGCAAACCTCATGCTGTTAGCCATCAGTCATATTGATTTCAAAAATTTGGTTCAGTTGCTGTTTTGTGCTTTAATAAATTTGACTTTGATGGACAGTTCAAATTGATTTAATGTAGTTATTCACCGCACACAGAAAACAGGCAGAAAACGAGCATGTTTATTTGCTCGTGATATAGCCGGTTTTTTATAGGAGCTGGTGCAATCATGCTGCCAACTCCAACTCTTCTGCTTGTTGCATTGGCAGCCAAAAAAAGATTGATAAGACACATATGGCTTCATCTTGCAAACATTACCAGCATAATCTCTAAGTCTGTAAGGTGGAAAAACTAATTAATTTCATGCGGTATTCCTTAATAAACAAAGCTTGCTAAGTGAGTACAAGCATGTCGAAAGAGAAATTGGGTATAAAGGGGAAACTCTCAAATGGAAAACACTAGGACAAAAACCCACTTATCCTCTATTAGAGTGCAATAAAATAGAGTAAAATATATAATTAATATCTCAACTTTTCACCCATACCCTTGGTAGTTCTCAGTTTTGTCCTTCCACCAAGTCATCATTCAGAAGATATACAAAACATATAAAATTTCTTTAGCATAGCCTTCTTATATCAGCCACAGTTTTGTCTGCATCTGCTTTGGTAAAAGAAACACTACATAGCTACCTGTTGTTAATTTTCCTTACAATCTACAGCACTTCTCTGAAATCCAAAATACTAAATTGGTCCTGAAAAATATGCTACCATCAACATTAGAAATGTTTAAGAATTTGGTTGTGAGAATTCAATAATTTTGAAGTGTATTTATTTTCTTCATTCTTTTGTCAGTTTATAGTTCTGTAAAATTAACATAAGAGGATTTTCCCACTTTGTGAGGTACAGGTGTCTAAATACCTTAACTTTAGTCTTTGACAATTTGTTTCAGTTAAGGTTAAGGACTTCTGAACTAGATACTTGGTTTTCAGTAAGTCACTCAGAGGCTCCTTTTATGGATAAGGACAGAAGCATGAGCTCTGACAGCACAATTAATCTGATTTATGTTAAACACTAACCATAAGATAAGATGGCTCTCAGGCACTTCCAAAATATAAGGTAGCCCATTTTCACCAGAGTTACCTTCCAGGGTGGCTTAATTCCCTGATCGGAAACTTTTAAATTGGACCAGACTGGTCCAATTGGTGATTGAAACAGAACCCTAAAAGGTTCTACAAAGGGATAAATATTCTGTGCCTTATGATACACATTTCTAACACCCAATATCAATACTTTTTGCTAGAAAACTGCACAGCTGTGCTCTTCATCTCTCTCAGTAGTCACTGGGGAGTCACAATAGTGTTGAAAAATTTTAATGCAACTAATATCTAGATTATAATCTAAACCTTTCGTCCCACACTCTCCATAAAACCTACTATGTAACTCAGGTATATCTATCATAAACTCAATCAACACAAATCAAAGTATGTGATAATTCTGGTTCATCAGCTTTTCTCAGCTCTTAAGCATAAACATATGACTGCTAATGCAATTCTATTATCATTAATGTTATTATATATAGGTAAAACATAAATGGAAAATAAAATTATAGTACTTTATTGTAGAATTTTGAAAGGTTTAATAAAGAAAAAAATACATTCAATATCCCATGATAGGAATGATGGAAAAATTGTATTTCCCTGGTTTAGACACATTAGGTTTCAGACATGTGTTTCCTCTTTTTCCTCTGAGTAGTCCATGATTCTAAACTTGCTGCTTGCAAGACTCTTATAAGGAGAGGTCTCCTAACATCTCGCTGTCTTCTTCCAATGAGGAGTAGCAATCTGTTCAGTGACTGTAGTGGAAAGAGATCCTTGCTGAAAAACAAATGACTACAAGGGAAATACACAACAGGAGGAAGCACTTAAAGAGTTCATTCTGCAAGAAAGTTCAGGTGAGAAATAGCATCTTGTCCTGCATTATTCATCCTAATTTTGGCATATTTTCTGGTGACAGAACTTGTTTTCAATATTACCTTTCATTCGAAAGTGGGAAAAAAAAAAAAAAAAGATGATAATTTCAGGGTAATTTAAATTCATTTGACATATTTTTTTACTCGGCATGATTTAATCCTTGTGATCAGCTCAGCATTACGCAGCCACCTATTCACTTTTCCCTGGTGGAATAGGGAAGAGAATTAGAAAAGTAAAAGTGCAAAAACTTAGGGCTTAAGACAAAGGTAGGTTAATAGGTAAACCAAAAGCTGCCAAATAAAGCATAACAAGGAATTAATTCACGCACAGACAGATGTTCAGCCATCTTCAGGAAAGCAGGGTTCTATTACACACAGCAGTTACGTAGCAAAACAAATGTTCCAAGTGTTTATCTCACCTTCCTATGCTTTTCCCAGTTTTAATGATGAATACAATGTTGTATGGTGTGGGAAATCCATTTGGTTAGTTGGGGTAAACTGTTCCTGTTGTGTGTGTGCCCACAGGGGGCAACATAAGAGGCAGGGCAGCATAAGAGGCAAGAAAGAATCATAGAATAGTTTGGGTTGGAAGGCACCCTAAAGATCACCTGGTTTCAACTCTGCTATCATGGGCAGGAACACCTTCCTCTGGACCAGGTTGCTCAGAGCTCCATCCACCTTGCCTTTGAACATTTCCAGGGATAGGGCATCCACAGCTTCTCTGGGCAATGTATTCCAGTGCCTCACGATCCTCACAGTAAAGAATTTCTTCCTAATCTCCAATCTAAATCTCTTTCAGTTTGAAGCCATTACCCCTCGTCCTATCACCACATACCCTTGTAAAAACTCGATCTTCAGCTTTCTTGTAGATCTTCTTTAGGTATTGTTAAAAGGTCTCCCTGGAGCCTTCTCTTCCCCAGGCTGAAAGACCTTGACACTACGCAAGAACTGTCCCGTAATAGCTAAATCATCCCGATATTATCAACAATGTTTTCATCACAAATCCAAAACAGCAACATCCTGGCTTCTATGAAGAAATTGAATTCTTCCCAGCAAAAACCAGTAAATTAGTTGTTGAGGGTTTTTTTTCTTTGATAAATTAGGTATTCTGATAAAATGGCACATGTACAGGTGTCTTAGATGTCACAGCACTATGTTAAGGAGTAGGAAATATACTTCTAGTAGTCAGAATATTCCCTTAAAAAACCCAACAAAATAAAACAAAGCAAAAAAATTTGAAAAATCCAATGCCTCTTTCCCCCTCACTCCCCAAAAGAAAAGGGGGGAAAATGCTATTTTCATTCCCAGTCATAGAGACCTACTGCAGGTACTTATGAATTTCTGGTATTTTATTGATTTCAACATGCTTTGGATAGTTTCCCTGCAATTAATTCTTGAAGCAATCTTCTAAAACTAAATAACAGTCTTTTGCATATCAAATCAATAGAATTATTCTCTTAAAGGTAAAAAGGAAGAAAAGATCATAACAGAAGTCCTGAAAATAGAGGGCTAAACACTGACACTTTCGTTCATGATAAGATGATGTTTTCCCCTCTTATTCCAATAACTTCTCTGTAGTTTTCAAAGCAAATAATGATGGAATGAACATAATGATGGAATGAACATAATGATGGAATGGAAATACCACTGTCATGTTAGCCCTACTGAAAAATATAGCTAGAGACACAAATGCCATAATTTTATCAATGGCATAATGGAATGCATCTATTTAGCTAGCCCCTAAGGGGAAAAAAAAACACCAAAAGCAAAAATTAATTATCTAGCATTCTATGCAAAGTGCTAGGCACTCACATACACATGGTTTGGTTTGATCATTCTTTCATGAGCCAGTCAAGTGCAAACTTTTTTTTTTTTAATTTGTGTCCAACTTCTAGCAGAAAATAAAAAGGCTTTGTCAAGTATTGTCCTGATTCAGCTACAACCGGTAGCTTTGATCCTTTTGGTTCCCCTTCGCACACTCACTTTAAGTGGAAGACAGTTTTTATTGTTTTATGGTAAAAACTATATTGATAAAAAAAAATAACATATGATTGTGTAGTAAAAAGAAGAATTCCCTGACAGTGCCTAAATCAAATCTAGTCAAAGTGTTCTGGCAGTAATTACAACAACATGAAAGCGGAAGTATTTTTTTAACAACAAGAAGCCAAAAGAAATATAGCTACAAATAATACAGAATTGCTACAGAAGTAATTTGTTGCCATGAAATACACTTTCATATGTTCAGTATCTATTGCAAAACCTAACTGCCTTACTCCATCAAATTTATCAATGTTGCAAACACATTTTACTATCAGGGAAGGGTGTATTTTTAAGACAAGTGTAGCCAGTCTACTTAACATGACTAGTTTAGGAAGAGACAAATTCAGACAAATTCAGCTTTGGAAATGTATTCTTCCTCTTCCTATCAAGAGAATGCAATTAACCAGGTATCTATAAGGTAGAAGAGTCTCTATTTGATCAGATAAATCTCTGGCTCTTTTTGAAGGTCACTAGTGCAAGACATGTTCCATATAGGAACAAGCGGAAATTGATATCAAAGAAGGATTTTGACTTGAAAACAGTACTTAATTAAATTTTAAAAAATCACACTTTCTTATTTTTTTAGAGTGATTCATACAAAATCTGATCTTTAAACTTGAAGGGAGAAGACTTAGTTGTGTCCTGGAATAAAGATGAAAACCACTCTTTCATGGCAGAGTTAATTCAGCATAAAGTAAACAAGTGACAGCATTAAACAGATAGATATCTGTAGCTAACCAGAGACAGAGAGAGGATCAAACTACAAAACTGTCTTTGTTTTGCTGGCATAAAGTGGTAAATTTAACCATAGAATGAATATACTACAACATACAGAGTCAAACTTCCATATTATTAGAATTACACTAGGCAGTAGTGAAACTGCGTCTGCAAATCTATGGCTATTTTTATTCCCACATATTCCAGAGAATCTGAAACTGCTACAGAGAAATCCAATAAAAGTAGTTAGGGAAAAAAAAAACAGAAAAAGAAACCCAAACGAACTTCATTTTTCATCTTAGAGAAGTGATAGTGAAGAGGTAATATGATATATATCATCTGAAATACCATGAATGGGCAAAAATAAATTAAGTTAAATTAAAATTTGGGCAGATGTGGAAGATTCATTCAAGATTGAGGAACAAATGGAAAAATATCTAGCAGGTGACAAATTTAAGTTTGCAATTAATCTTTTAATCTTCAGATTAGTAAATTTCTTTAACAATGCTTCATAGAGGCGAAGTAAAGCCAGAAAGCTGGAGTTTAAAATAAGTTTACAACAGGAATTTAATATTTTTTTTCTCTTCTAAAATATAAAATACTGAACATAGTATGAGAATTATTTATTTATTAGGTAAATAAATTGAATATTTAATAGACTCTCTAAGATTCCCTTATGAAAGCTCAGTTATTTTCTGTTGGCTTGCATTGGTAGTTGCACCCTAATTTTCTTTTTAAGTCAGCTCTAGTGATAAAAATTGTAGTTACAGAGTGGGACACCACAAGTGGTACAGAAGGTATGATCACATATGTACTTAGAAGACAGAGTAAGCCAATTCTTTGAGCGTATGGGTAATGGTTTTACAAAACTAATTTGAATATGTATGCTGATCTAGTATTCCAGAGGTTTAAAGCAGCTCTTATATAGAGCATTACCTTTAAGCTTAATATGGGTGCCTCCAATTTTATTAAATTAAATATTACTTTATTAGTTTTTCAAATCCTTCAACTATCTAGTTAATTTTGGGTCTGCTTTCATCTAATAGTAACTTAGCTTTCAATGTCTAAAACTTGTCCAATTACATTCATATATACACAAGTTCACATTCATCATTATCAGATTAAGAGCTTGCTCACATCCTATAACCTAAAAGCTTTTTTTCAGAATTGTCTAGCAGCTTCTAGTAAAGAATATTTTTTCCAGCAAGTAATATTTTTTCCTCTTAGTGCCATAAAAATTAGGCAACATTCTAGAGGTACTAGGATCCTCAGTTTCCCTTTATACTCCATGTAAGAATTTGTGAGTCATTTATTCTAATAGTTTAGACAGAATATTTGGTTGAGTCATTCCACTGAGATCATGAGAATTGTTTACAAAAGAAGAGACTATTCAGCTTACCTAATGATGGCAAAACCCTGAAGCCTATGGGAACTGAATTTTATAAAATAAGTGACACATCACTCAATTTTTATTTGGTGGAAAGCATGAGGTAGAACATCACGAGAAGTATGCAAAGGTTTTTCTTGAGTCATCAGTTTTGTGATTTCAAATGAACTGATATAAAGAACTAAACTAGCATATAAAAAATTATGTGCATTATAAGTAATACACATATTATTTTTGCTATTTCTTATTTCAGTTAATAAACCAGAAGTAAATTATCAATAGTTCATAAACGAAAAGTGCTTTTTGTCTCAGATCATGCCCACATTGCTCAGTGCAGCTCTGGTGAAAGTTATGTCGGTGGAAAGTGAAGAGCAGTGGGTATGTAGACATTTTACATGCAGAGCGAGTAGCTAAAGGTAAGCCAGGCAGCTAATCAAACATCTTTAAAGCCTGCATTTTATCTGATCGAGTCAACATTCATAGAAAAGAGTTTGGCAGGTGAAAATTAGGGAGAATAGCTAGCTGTCCAAAGAAAATTGCTTTTTCAATTCTCTGTAAATTGTTGTGCTCTAGAACAGTATTAGAAACAGACATTCAAGCTGAATATAAAAGAGGTTTGTGTGTTTAAAAAAGGGCAAGAAATGAGTGGAAAAAAAGAAGAGTCTTCACATACTCTTATTGTATACTACTGAATCTCAAGAAAACCACTACAGAAATAAGATATATAATATACATGATTATACCAATTTTTCAAGTGTGAGTAGTACAAAATGTAGGTCTTTTCTTTAAAATAAATGTCCTCTCGTTACACATTACCATATGCCTACTCGTACCCTTATTTGTGCAATCCAGGTAGTTAAGTGTTCATTGACAACTTTTACTGCAAAAAGAAATTTCTATAAAATTTGTAAGAAAATACATACC
This sequence comes from Corapipo altera, assembly GCF_003945725.1. Lineage (NCBI taxonomy): Eukaryota > Metazoa > Chordata > Aves > Passeriformes > Pipridae > Corapipo > Corapipo altera. The sequence goes on from NW_020884872.1 coordinate 22,309,130, forward strand.
TGTCCAAATTATTATACCTTGTCTTCAGCTGTATAAAGCCCTAAAGATTCAGTTAGTAAATGGAGATGTAAGGGTATCAACTGGCTATCTAACTTCATCATATACGCAGACTGAGAATACTCTCAGGTAAGGACTTAAGACATTGTTTTTTTCTTTTCTTAGTTCTGGAATACCAGATAAATGTTAAAGACAAAATAAGGAATTGAACTAACATGAAAGTGCTATGCCATAACTGTAATCAATCAGTAGTTCAGAAGTCAGTGATGTACCTAACTGTGAATTTGGCAGTCTTTTTGAATTTCCAGCTGAAATGACTGTTTACCTATTTACAGCTTGGCAGTTCTGGGGAGAATTTCTGTTGGGAAAGAAAGTCATTCCAATTACTCTTTCATCTACCAAATCCCTTTAGAAACTCTTAAAGAGGTCTGGCTATACATTTGGCTGCATCAAAATTGAAATGAAAGACAAGAAAGAGAAGAAAATTTTAAGTGATTGGCTCCTATGAATAAAACATATATCAGGTCCGTACACTGACATAAATAAATAAATTTGCACCAATCTTGTTGAAGATGGTCATCTGATTAATAAAAAAGAAGAAAAGTGGAGGCATTCAGTGGGTTTTTTTGCTGGACTCTTTAATTTTACTAATAGACTTTGAGCTTCCCTGTTCCCTGATTTGGAATCATGAGCATGGGAACAGTGTGTATTTCCTTTTGTGGACACTGAAATTGTAAAGGAGTGGTTGTATCAACTGAATGTTCATGAGTCCATGGGGCCTGATGAGATTCATCACGGAGTACCTAAGGAGCTAGCGAGTGCTACAGTAGAACCCCTCTTGATCATCTACCAGAGGTCCTGGGAGTCTGGGGAGGTCCCTGCTGACTGGAACACAGTCAGCATTACTCCAATACACAAAAAAGGCATCAGGGAAGACCCAAGGAATGACAGACCTGTTAGCCTAACCACAGTTTCTGGAAAAATTATGGGAACAGATTACACTGGGTGCTATTGAAAGGTATTAAAAGAATAATGCAATCATCAGGCACAATCAATGTAGCTTCCAGAGGGAAAGTCCTGTTTAAATAATTTGATATTCTTCTGTGTTAGATTCACCCATCTCTTGGACAGAGGGAATGCAGTGGGTGTAGTTTTTCTGGATTTTAGTAAGGTTTTTGATACTGATCTTCATAGCATCCTTCTGGAGAAGTTGTCCAACTGTAGGATGAGTGGTTTCACAGTGCACTGAGTGAAGAACTGGCTGAAGGGCGGGGCTCCAAGCGTTGTAGTGAATGGGGCTACATCTGTCTGGTGACTTACCATCACTGGTGTTCCTCAGTATTCAATTATACAGCCAGTTCTGTTCAATGTATTCATCAATGCTCTGGATGCAGCAGTTGAACTCAAAATTAGCAAATTTGCTCCTGATACCAAATTGGGAGGTGCTGTGATTGTTGAGAGACAAGAGGCCTTGTAGAGGGATCCAGATAGATAGGATGGAGCAAAGTTTAATGGGATTAAATTTAACAAATTGAAAAACTTGATTCTGTACCTAGAACAGAGTAATACCAGGTACAAATGTGGAGATGAATGACTGGAGAGCAGCCCTGCAGAAAGGGATCTGGGATTGCTGGTCAGCAGCAGGCTCAGTAGGAGCCAGCCCAGTGTCCAGGCAGCTGAGAGGGCAAATCACATCCTGGGGTGCACCAAACACAACATCACCAGCTACTCAAAATTGGTGATTATCTCATCGTATTCAGTGTTGGTGCTGTCTCACCTCGAGTACTGTGGGCAGTTCTGGGCCCTACAATTTAAGAAATATGTAAAGGTCCTTGAAAGTTGGTTAAAAGGACTGGCAGGTGCCATGGTTTGCTCAGAAAGAATGAGACTTGCACACTTCTGACATCCAGGTGAAAAGGCTTTATTGAACTACTCATACAAAATGGCTCCCACCTTATATATGGTAAGGGAAGAACCCTCTGGAAGAAGGGTGGAGTTAGGGAGGAGCATGTAAATTAATGGGATGGTAAAACCATATAGGGAAAAGTGCTACACTGCAGCTAAAACCAACCAATAGGAGGGCAGGGTTCAGGACCATGAGGGATGAGGGAAAGTACTGGAAAAATGGGGTACAATAATGAGGGGAACATTACAATAAATAAAGAAAACACAACATTAAACCCAAAACGCATTCTAAAACAGTCCATAAAAGTCCATGTTTGCTTCCAAAGTGTATCCTTTCTTGGGAGGTTATGCTTTCTTCATTTTCCACCTCCAACAGGCAGAAATGTTTTATGAGAAGTGGTTGAGGATTCTGGGTTTGTCTAATTTGCAGAATAGGAGGCTGAGGGCTGAGCTCTACAGCTTCCTGAGGAGAGGAAGTAGAGAGGGAGCTACTGATCACTTCCGCCCAGAATCCAGTGACAGGACAAGTCAGTGGTTCAAAGTCGCACCAGGGAAGATTTAGACAGGACATTAGGAACCATTTCTTTATAGAAAGGAAGGTCAAAACCTGGAACAGGCTTCCTAGGAAGGTTGATGCCCCAAGACTGTCAGTGTTTGAGAAGTTTTTGGACAATGGCCTTAAGAAAATGCTTTAAGTTTTGATCAGCCTTGAATTGGTCATACTGTTGGACTACAGGATCACTATATGACCACTTCCAACTGAAATATTCTATTCTATTTTGTTGTATTGTAGTCTATGCTAAATAGATAGATAAATAAATAAATACATTAAATTAATTTGTTGTGAAACATGTTATGTGCAGTAATGACAGAAACAGTGATTATTTGGATTGTTACAGGTGTATCTTTTGGATAATTTTGTCAAATGCAAACTGCTTTGAATTACATAAATAAAATTTCTACAATACAGATCACAAAGAAACAGACAAGGAAGGTGTTTAGTGGAGGTTTTTCTCACTCAATATAGAATCAAATCATTTTGGATTACACAAAAGACTAGTTATTGTTCATGCTCAATATATTAATGACCACAATAATTTTCATAAGTTGCAATTAAAGTATTGTCCCTCATCCCTTTCACTTATAACAAGGCATACCTTCCCAAAAAAATATTTTCAGTGATAAAATTTTCCTTTGATTTTTACTCAAGCATTTATTTTTTGGGGAATTTTTTTGTTGGGTTTGTTTTTTTTTCACAGGTTGTAAGTGTCACTGGCTTCTGACTTCATCTAGTCCTTCTCCATTTTTATTTTTCTGATAATTTTTACAGAGTTCTTTGTTTCTTTGATGATGTCATTAAACTACCTTTGAGTTTGAATTCTATTTGGATAAATGGTGCATTGAAAAGGCTTCTCTAGCATGGAGGCTGCTAGAGAAGATTTCTTTTGTTCTTATCTGTTTTTTGTCTTACTGAGAAGAACTACTCATGATCTGTATATTTTTCTTCTTTAAGGGCTATATCTCTTTCCACTATCTGAAAATAGAAGCTGATGCACTCTAGGATTCTCGACCAATAGCTCTGGGAGTGAATCAAAATAGTGCTGTCTCAAGAGAAACATCCTTCATTCATAGCAGAATTTAGTGTGTCATGATAAGAAAACTGGGGTCTAAAGGAGATTTAGGACCAGTATTGAATATGTATTGAGAGTAGTACTGTTTAGTGTCTTGAGTGCACCTTCTACAGATTTGCAGATGACAGGAAGCTGAACAGCGCCCTTGACATACCAGAAGGAAGGAATGCCATCCAGGGGGACCTGGACAAGCTTGAGAAATGGGCTCATGAGAACCTTATGATTGTCAACAAGTCCGTGTACAAGGTTCTGCACCTGGGTTCAGGCAATCCCAGACAGGAGTACACACTGGGAGAAGAACTCATGGAGAGCAACCCTGCCAAGAAGGACTTAGGAGTTCTGAAGAACAAAAAGCTCAACATGAGGCACAGAAGATCAACCACATTGTGAGCTACATCAAAAGCAGTGTGGTCAGCAGATTAAGGGAGGTGATTCTTTCCATTTACTCTGACCTTGTCAGATTTCACCGGGAGTATTGTGTCCAGCTCCAGGGATCTCAACACAAGAAAGACATTGAACTGTTAGAGGGGGTCCAGAAGAGGGCTATGTATATGACTGGAGAGCTGAAGCACCTTCGCTATGAAGACATTCTGAGAGATCTGGGAATGTTCAGCATGGAGAAAAGAAGGTGAGAAGACCTTATTGTGTTCTTTCAGTATATAAAGAGGCTTTATAAAAAGGAGGAAGACTGACTTTTTTTACATGGGCAGATGGTGATAGGGCCAGGGGTCATAGCTTTAAAGTGAAAGACGACAGGTTTAGATAGATATTAGGAAGAAATTCTTTGCTGTGAGGATGATGAGGCACTGGAGCAGGTTGCTCAGAGACTGTGGATGTCCTGTTCCTAGGAGTGTTCAAGACCAGGTTGGATGGGAGTTTGAGCAACCTGGTCTAGCTAAATGTGTCCCTGCCCATGGCAGGGGGGTTAGAATCAGATGATCTTTAAAGTCCCTTCCAACACAAGACATCCTATGATTCTATGGCTATTCTCCTTTCACTATATCCTGCTAATAAGATGGGATGTGAAAGGTTTATTTCTGGAACACAGTGTTCCTTTGCATGGAGGCAAGAGGAGACAGGATTTTTGAGCAGTTCTGCATGTCTTGATCTGAATCTAAATTTTAAAATTAATTTAATCTTCAGTTATTTTCTCTTATACTCACTTACGGACTTCTATGAGGTTTGGTTTGATTTGGTTTGGGTTTTTTCTCTTTGTTTGTTTGTGACACTTTGATGCCTACTTACTTTGCTTTACATCCTATATATTAACACACATTAACCTTCTGCAGTCTTTTTTGTCTGTATTGTAATTTCCTCTTTTCACAGTGGATTTTTTTTTTTTTACTCTGTTGGTTTTCAGCAAAAAGGAAATTTAAAAGCCATTTTTCCTTGTTTTTCTCTGCCTGTCTGTTACCAATTTCAGTATCTTATAGCCAATATATATAAAAAAAAGGCATGTCTGCACATATACAAACCAGATCAAATATCTTACTGAAGCACTTAGTTGAATACCAGCTAACTGGAAAAGTTGCTCAACTGGAGTACAGTGTGGGAAAAATAAATAATGAATGTATGCATTTTATTTTTTCATGAAAACTCAGTACAGCTCAGCACATGTATTAGAGTCCCTGCACCTTCTGTACCTCAGAGACAAAGACTGTCAAAGGACTTCCTACTTAATCCCATAAATTCACAATCATCTTGTGAATTCCTTATATTGAACGGTAGTGAATGAAGACTAAGATCTTTTTCCAGATATCTCTATCAAAAGACTTAAAATTTATCCTCTATCTGCTCAAAAAGTAGCATTCTGCTCAAGATAAAAGATAATTAATGCGGTGAATGACACCTTGAAACAGCCATATGGAAAAGTGAATTCATCCTAGTTGAAAACAGCAAATAGGAAAAAAATTATAAAGAAAGGCAGTGCTGAAATTATTTAACCTTACAAACACCTGACAGTTTTTTCTCTTATTATGTTTGTAAAACACTACTGTTATAATACATCATATGAGGATCAAGGCTGTTAGATCAGCACTTACTACTTACTACTAAACATGGAATTTCAGAATTTTTGATTTATTTATGATTTTCTAGAAATTCAAGGAACATTTTCCAAATGTAGTAAAAGGTTTAGATGATTGGACTATCAAATGAAAGCAGGACTGAAGAAAGTTTTGATGTATTATTCTAATACCATAAGGATTTCTAGAGCTGAGACAGAAGGCACCATGTATATATGTAAGTACATTTATAACATGTATACTGTGTTCAAACTCCCAAACACTTCCTGTCTTGAAAATATCCTAAGGCTATTGTTCAGGTTAAGATTAATTTTAAGGTTCAGGCATGGTACAGAGACCTGATAATTACTCTATCATAATGTACCCAATAATTTTATGCCAATTTTAATATCAACTACTGATATATTTTTAGGCTAGTCTTATTCTTAAAATTGGGTGATCATACCTCAAACTATTTCACTATCTGACACAATGTTTCAAAGTTTCCATACTCTCCAGAATGACCATTTGTAGGCCCAGATATTTTACATCAGTTAGGACACAGAAGTTGAACTACACTGTATTAATATTACATTTATAATTCCAAGATAAGAGACTATTGATGCACCTGAAGTTCTACAGAGATGTCTGAGACTTTCTTAAGCCTCATTTTAATTTGAGCTTTCCAAGGTCTCACTTGCTATGCTGAAGGAATTGTCCTCACCACAGGGCAACAGTCCTTGTTCTTCCAGGTTTATTGGTAAGAGGAAAACAAACAAACAAATCTTCACCTGCCTTGACTATATACTTGTTTTCTAACACACTTGCAGACAGTTTAAACCCCCTATCTGATTAAATAAAAAACTCCTGACATTTAGAAGAATTTTAAAAATCCATTTAGTCTTCCAAAAAGAATGAGATGCCAATTCACAAATTAAGAATATCAACAATTCTTTATATCAGGAGTATAACCTTCTTTCTTCTTGAATATAGTAGTGACTCTTTGCAAAGAAAATAGTTTTTTTCTCCTATGTTCAACATTTTACTGTTGATGAAAATAAAATCAGGAAAAATCCCTTTTTACTAGATTTGTCCGAAGTTCTGAAATCTGCTAACTGAAATGATGTCTTCTTAACCTGTTTGTCTACGAAGACTAGATGCCTTTTGAGATCTTTGAGTGCCCAAAGTACTAGACTGAGAAGCTTTTCTGGGATACTGAAAGAGCAGTTATTCTTGTGTTTATTGAAATTGGTTTGGGGCCAGTTTATTGTAGTAGTCTAACTATCCACACTACATTTTCGATTCTGACTGTTTTTTAATACAGAGTGAATTAAATAAAATGGCTTTTCATGAATGTTTGTGTTTTGAGATTCTTATCCTGAACTTTTGTATCTCCAGATAAGACCATCTTAACGGGGGTTGGGGGTGGGGGGGGTTGGGGGTAATACAAAAACCCAAAACACCCAAAAGGAAAATGAAAAGGAAAAGAAAAAGGGGATAAGGAGAAAAACAGTGGTGGTGGAGAAGCAGTTGTTCTTAATTGCTTGAGAAAGGGTAGTTAATTGAAATAAGTAGGATGATCCAGCAACAATCCAGTTTTGGGAAAACAGTAAAATTTCATTACAATTTTTCTGATAAAACAAAATATTTCACCTTTGGTACACACCCTCAAAAAAGGAAAAAAAAAAAAGGCACAAAAGCACTTCCTTTTTTTTTTTTTTTTTGTTTAGTCTAAACTTTGTTGCACAAAATATTTTAGAACGTAAGCCACAGTTCTCAAGAAACACTGAGTTTAGTTCTGAGGTAATAAGATCGGTAAGTCTATACTTTTGTGTTCATGAGGGGAAGCGAGAAAAACATAAAGAGGAAGGCTTGATGAAGACTTGCTTACAAAGAACTAGAATTATTATCTAGTAGTGGCATAAAATTTGAGAGTAACATTACACCTCACAGATAACCCTGTTCACTGAATAAATTCTGTTTTCTCAAGCAGTATAATGCATCATGCATAAAAAAGAAGTAGGGATGCAGGGATGACTGGTTTGTTTATTTGTATAGAATTCCTTTAGGTATTTTCCTGCAATAGGTGTAATTCTTTCAGAATCTACAGCTAAAGCAGTGTACTCTAATAAATAAAATCCTCAGGGAATCTCAGATAATTACTCTAGTTCATAAAAACAGCTCCAATTCTCAATAAAATATATGCCTCAAACCCATTTAACAATAACAAATTGACCTAGAAAACAACTTTGAGAACAATAAAATTAATGTGGTTATTTGTTAATTTTGAAACAAACTAGTTCCTGACTAAGAAAATAATAAATAAATTTCTCTCTAAAATCCATTACTGGGAATATGTTATACAAAAATAGATCACCAGATAGTTTCTGCTTGTGGAAGCCAGAGTTATTTTAAGCTTAAGGACTCTGGTTATAGCTTTTCAAGCAATTTGCTATCACAATTTCCCCATAAGGATTAAATCCTGGGTTTGCTGCCTAGAGAGATGACAGAGCTGTTCTGGATAGCATGTAGCCAACATGTAGAAGATGAGCTCATTAACTGCATCTCTGGGATACCTTGCATTGGCAAAGTTCCTGCATGCTCCTCCTTGGCAAAGACTTGCATTTTCCAAAATCTGTAGGGATTGGTAATGCTACTTGTCCTTGCCAGTAGATCAGTACCCCTGAGGCATAACTAATGTTCTGCCTACAAAGCAGCAAAAGACAGAGTTTTTTAATATTTTTTTTGTATCATAAGAAAGTACATAAACCAGGATGTAGTGTTGAAAAATACAACTAAAAAATTGCAAAGTCTGTTTCACAAAAAATTTTATTAGTTTGCTACAAGTTCTTCCATGCTGGACTTTGTGGACATCTGTTGTAGTTTTGCCTGTGACAGAGTTCATTTGCTTCTTAGCAGCTGGTACAGTGCTGTGTTTTGGGATTTAGTCTGAGAATAATGTTGATGACCCTTGACATTTTGACTGTTGCTGAGCAGTGCTTACCCTAAGTCAAGGACTTTTCAGTTTCCTGTGATCTGCGGAGCTTCTGTGAGACACCAGATTACTACATTAAATATTGTCTCAGACCAACTCCAGTGTGTGTGTGGGGGGGAAGGGACAGGTCAAATTTCATGAAGGTGAGCTAGTGCCCTGGCCTTTGGAGCCTCCTTAGGCAGTTCCGGAGCACCTATCAGTCACTGGACATTGGGACCACTGCCCAAACACACAACCTGGAGCCCCCAGACCGCCCCCAGATTGGTTGACACACTGGAAGACCTGTCCGGGTGTGGTGGCGGGGTTGGTCACAGGGGGAGTAGAGCAAATGAAAGCAGCGACATGTAGTGGTCTCCATGCATTCAGAACCTGCCATCTTCTGCACTCCTGGTATTCGGATCTATACTGGCTCCAGGGGTGGTAGCTATAATTATCTCTTTTTCTATTTCTTTCTTTACTTGTTCTTCTCCTAATCTCCTTTCTTGATATTTTGGGTCACCTAAAACCAGATAGGTTGGATTTTTTCAAGTTCATATGTTAGCATGTGCTAAGTCAGTACTTTGTGGAGTGCTTTATTTTAGTTGAATGTTGCCCTTTAACTTTTGACAAGTTCTATTATTTTCTAAAGTTTGCCAATAAAAGTATTTTACTTTCTGAGAAAACATATGCAGAGTTTTCTTCCATATGCCATCTCAAGGTATAAAAGAATGGAAGGCCCTTTTAATAAATTGGGCTGGTGAATTTTTGGAGCCGTGTATATTTTTAAAGTAAAACCCCATTGATGAGCTCGTAGCTCAGAGCCCGGATCTTACAGCTGCTCAAAAAGCCACAAGGGAGTGAGGGTAGGACAGATGACCTGAACTGATCAAAGAGGTATTGCATACCATAGAACACCGTGCCCGGTATATAAATGGGGGAGTTAACCAGAAGGGGACCAATCACTGACAGGAGACTGGCTGGGCACCAAGCAGCAACTGTATTGGGCATCACTTGTCTTTCTTGAATTCTCGTAATTACCATTATTATTATTAACATTATTTTCACATTTACTATTTATATTAATTTCACCTTTGCTATTATTATATTTTGTTTTAATTATTAAATTGTTCTTATCTCAACCCATTGGGTTTACTTTTTCTTTCTAATTCTGCTCCCCCCTGGGCTGGGAGTGGGGACTGTGAGAGAGATGTTGCCATATGGGGTCAAACCATGACAAGATCTTATAGAAAGTTAGGTGTTCTTGGCAGAGTACTCCAGTATGTCGAGTAAAATTTACCTCATGTAAGCAGTATACAGGGAACCTAAACTGGTAGGAGTCTGACCTGTGGGAATTCTTCCACTATAAAGTCACACAAAGTTGTGGAATGTATGTTATAATCATGTCATTAAAATTATTGGAGAGATACATTTGCCCGAATTAAGGTGCAAATGAGACCATATACCAAAGCCAATAGTATGTATTTTCATTTGATAGTGAATGTGAGGCTGAGAGATATAGAAAGAAATAGGAAAAAGAGAGAAGAAGCAGTGTTTGTTTGTTTGTTTTTGATTTTGTTTTTACTATTATTTTATTTGTAATTTTCTATTAATAACTCATTTATTTCCAGGGTTGATCATCCTAAAACTGATATTGTTTTGGAAATACCTTTAGATATCATAGTATAGTTGCTAAATCCTGAGCTAGAATTCTAGTTCCAGGAGAAAAACAGACAACTTTTATTGAAGATTTTTCAGTTTCTAAACCTAATGGTTGAAACAGTTCTTATGAATGTGTTCTTGGGGTGTATGTACATTGTCTCTATTGACTATAAAGAGAACACAGGGTTACTGCCTCAGATAAAAAACATCTAAAAAAATTTTAGAATTTAAGAAGAATTGCTTAGCAGTTGGTAAAATATTTGGTGAAGCTATCTAAAAGATAATTGATCGCTTTAAGATATTTAAGAAAGTAGATGTCCATTGCATCTGCTTTGAGAATACATAGGTTGGGTTTTAGGAATTGCTCTTCTGTTGCCGACTTTTTTCTAACTGGGAAAAAACTTATCTGATCAGAAGTAGGTAACGACTATACATTACTGTTAGGAATCTAAGACCTGAGTTGACTTTAAATCTTCCAAAAATGCAACTTTTATAGTAACTTGACACATAGGGAAACATTGAAGAATGAATCTAGAGAGAAAGCACTATTGATCATGGAGCCAGGACAAATTTTAGGTATAGATTGGGTATAAAGTATCCTGTTCCTTTAAGAACAAAATCAGACCTATTTTACTTATCTAATTTTATTTATATACTTTTTTGTGTATGTTATGTATTATGTGTGTTATTTATTAAAAGATACAAAAAGTTTATGCTGTTACTAGGACCATCAAATTTTGTTTTACACTATCTTCAAAAAAGAATGACTTCTATGAGAATGAAAATATATTAGTAATGAAACTTTTCAAATGTGCAATTCATTTAAGAACATATAAGAGATGAAAATTAGCTCTTATTTCTTTATTTTTTTCAGTAATGTAACTTGCATGAACCTGAAATATAAATTTCATGGAAGTTCAAATACACATTTCAGGGAACTATAGTTTTTTAGAGGGTTTTTTTTGGGGGGGTTGTATGGTTTCGTTGGGTTTTTTTTACAATATAGATTATATATTCATGATTTTATTGCTCAATAATATTCTTGTTTGAGTCTTTCTTTGGTTTTCATAAATTATTTAAATACAGAAGAAAGTCTTCACACAGAACAAACTGCAGCTATCATAATATGAGTTCTACCTAGAATATACAGCATAAATATAGAATGTTCGTTGTTTTGTTTGGACATTTTAATTTTTTTTTAAGAACCGGTCATTGAATTTACACTATTGGCAAGGTATGACTACATGATCATTCCAGTTACATTGACTCAATAGATTAATTCAATTCTAAGCAATGAATATTTCTTAGGTGAGATAACACAGTGAGGGAAAGAAAGTATTTTCTTTGTCCTTCTTTTTGATTAAATTAACCTACTGTAAAAGAAGACCCTTTAGTCCAATGAAAAAAGCACAAAGTTAAAGTCATGCAGCTCACAATACAAAAAGTAACTTTGGGATTTTCATACAATTAGGAGTGACAGGAACACAGTATTAAGCAGGGAAAAAAAATTATGCTCACAATTATAAATAGGTTAGAATTCTTAGAAAGAGAAGTCTTAGACTGAAGTAATACTCTGACATTAAGCATTTGTTTTATTTTTTAAAGCAGTTATTTTCATTTAATCTAAGCTCACAATCACAGAAGTAAAGTTTATATTTTAGCATAATTCAGTACCAGATGGGAAATCACACAAGTAAAACAAGGAAACACTAAAAGAGAGAACTCTTGTATTTACCATTTCTACTGAAACTGACATTTCTTTTTTGACAGATCCAGATTGTCTTTGAAATAACCCCAGTCTATCTTTTCTTATATTGTTTTAATTTTTATTCTGTTTTTCAGAAAGAGATTAATTGACCTCCTCATTTAATGAAAAGGGATTTTTCTTCTTTTTTTCTTTGCTTCTTCTCAAAGTTATCAGTTTTCAGGGATAAACAGCATTAATTAATTAACTTTAAAAAACTTATTTTCCATAACTGTCTTGGGTTTTGACCAGGACACAGTTAATTTTTATTGTAGTAGCCATGAGGGGGCAGACCTTGAAGCTATGTGGGCATGTCTAGGTTGTTATTCTACACCACCTCACATCACTGCTGGAGGACAGAAGTAAGGGAATTTCACTTCCAAGAAAGAGGGAGGCATGGCTTGCAATCAGGAAGAAAAGCATGGGTGTGGAGGGTCTGTTTGCCATTTGTACCACATCAGCTTGATCCTGGTGAGAAATTTTTGCATCTAAATCACCCTCTTTTTGTATTTGTTAGTGATGTTTTTGCTGTTACTGTTTGTTTTCTTATGTCATTGTTGTTTTCAGTAAGTTGTTCTTAACCTGTAATCTCTGCCTTTTGTCTCTCTCACTGGAGGGGGTGGGGAAGGGGAGCAGGAGTGCTGTTCCTAAACCATGGTAATAACTGTGGGGATTTTCCCATCTATGTATCTTGGATATTTTTATCAGTTTCCTGGAACACTGTTGGAGGCTAGCTACCCAAGTTCTTTTCCTCTCACTGCCTTCTTGCAACAAAGACAGTTTGGCTGCAGGATCAAGGGAGAGCCATGGTTTCTTGGAATACCAGAGAGAAAGAGACTAAAACTGACAAGAGACTCCATAATAGGAAAGTGTAATATCAATTTTTTGAACTAAAATGTCAGAAATTCTGAACAGACATTCTGTTTATTTTTTCCAAAGAAATGGATATCTCACAAAATTAAAAAAAAAAAAAAACTTCTCACAAAAATTCCAAGTTTTTTTAGTTTTTGAAGTAAAATATTCCATTTTTCTTTTTTTTTTTTTTTAAAGTGAATTGTTATATCCATGTATTATGGATGAAATTTCTTTTAAAACTATTAAATTGTAAAAAGATCAAAATAGAACTTACAGTAACGTTACTTTCATACATTTAAACAAAATATAGCAGTATTGTAATAAAAAATGCTTTCCAGGATCAACATACTAAAGCTTTATATGCATCATGGGTTATACCTAGAAAGTTCTGTTTCAGACTCCTTCTGTATTGATGTCACTGCTGGACCTGTATTTTATGAGGACATCTATGAGCTGGATCTAAACTACCTAGCTGGGGTTTAGAAAAAAATATAGCACAAGCTAAAAAGCTCTCTTGAGAAGCTGGAATTATGTCAGTGGTTTGTCTGCACTGAGTTTTGCTCTCTTATTGCTGTATCAATTGCGTCACTGCAGTGACTTTGGTATCTGTTGTAACACACACAAAAGTATATCAGTAGTAGTGTTGCACAGGTGGTTTTCCCTTTAGTAAATTGTTTTTATGTGAATTAGTAAGTGTTCAAAATACAAATTTTGATGATTTTACTCTCTAAAATTAATATGTACTTGTACACAGAGTAGATACACTTGAATAGTCTGATGTCAGAGAAAACAGTTGTGACTGTTACAAGATTAAGTGTAATTTTCAGAAAACAGTCATCAAGAAAAACTAATAAAAGTGTTACTAGAGTAAAGAAAGGAGAATCTTTATGAAACAATCATGTAAATGACTAACTGAAGTAAGTTTTAGAATGTTACCGAACCTACTCTCGGGATTTCTGTAAAAAGAAATGGTTCAGGTTCTCATCTATACTGACTTGTTGGAATGTGCTGTAGGTAATTAGATATTGATTCTAGTTGTCAATGCATATACCACCTATTATCCATTTCCATACAATATGAAATGTATAAAGTTTGAATTAATCTTGGAACTACCTTTGAATAGTTACATTATAATTACATATTCCTTACCACTAAGGAAATAAATACCATTAGAAATTGAAGAGTGCAAGACATTTTAACAGTTAAGTGACTCAAATATTATGAGCAGTAACTGAATTTTGCTTACTGCTTTTTTTTCAGACATACATATATTTATAATTCTTTCTGATCTGATCATGTTTGATCTCATTTGTTAACAAACATCTGTAGAAAAAAAATTATAATACTGATCAGCAAAATCAATTTAATCTTAGTGGTTTTTCTTGAAAAGTTATTACGAGATCAATGTCTAGTTCCATTTACAGTAACTATTGTTTTTAGGGTGGTTCATGTAACTTTATAATTCTTTCATTATGTTCCTCTGTGCTCTAATTCATGACGTTATTCTTCTTTGTCTTCCTTAAATACATTTTTTCTCTAATTTGATCCAAGTGAATAAAGTAAAATAACAAAGCCAACCAGAGTTTTAGAAGAAAAATATAAAGTTGTGAAGAACTAGCTAAATATGCTAGTTTAGCTATAATCAGTTGCTGAATATTTTGCTGGTATTACCATAGGCTGATTTTTGGGCCTTAACTGAGTTTCTATCTGAATGTGTTTCTGTGCAGATGAAGAGATGAGTATAGAGAGTAGAAGGTTATTGCCTACATGTATTTTTTCCCAAAGATATATATCATATTGAGTATAAAGCTAGAGATAATCAGTTTTCTTTGAAGAAACAGGTGTTTTTTGTTTATATGGTTCTGAAAGGACCAATACATTCTAAAGGTGTTTCCTTGTTTATGATCACAGTGTTTCACTATCCTAATGAATTAAAATGAATTAAAAGTTTTATTTTCCCTTTCTTAGGAACCTAGAATTCTTAAATGTACTTAAAGCTTTATAGAAGCAATGGTATTATATGGATGAACTCCTTTGTCTGTGAATCTAGTACCTAATTTATATTACAAAAAGGAAAAGTTGTGTATCATAAAACTTCTTTTCTAAATTACTTTTGTTGCATTTCTGAGTATAAGAAGCCTGCTGATGTGAATTTTGAGTATTAACATAACTGTGTTATTCCCTGCAAAATTTATGCCTCAAGTTTTGCTTAGAGTACTTAGTTGGGAACTCATAGAGGAGTAAATCACATAAATTACTTTGATGTATCACCTAAATGTCAGTTGATCAAATTATCTGAGCCATGAGTAATCTTCTGAAGACAGATACCTTCTCTCTTATTACCATAGAACATGTACAGTATCTTAGTTTTCTTCCTGTCTTTCTGGAAGAAACAGTAGCATGAAACCAGAGCACCCAGAAAAGAAAACGGTGTGCGATACCAGAAACCTGTGTTCTAATGAATGGATCTCAAGGAAAAAACAAACAAAAAACACCCCCTCCCCTAAGAGCAAACAAATGGTAAAGAAAATAGAAGCAAACAAATTATGACAACATTTAAATACTAGTGATTTGCACAGTCCTGCATGAAGTAATTTACCTCTTGCTGTCTCCATTCAGAGAAAACCAATTGATGTTATAGTCTGCTCGAGAAAAACTAGCTGGTTTCTCCTCATGACAGCTGGTGAAGCCAAATAAATAAGGGGTCTCAACTTTATATAAGCTGGGAACACTCTTTAGACAATAACAGCAGATGATGATCTTCTCATTTCAAAAATTCTCTTTTAGTGATGCTCAAATTAATAGAAAAATTCAGACTTTAATAAGAATTACAGTGCCATGAAAAAAATTTTTTTCTTCATTCAAGTTGAAAGATTGGAGTCTCAACAGTTATTACAATCAGGAGCTTAAAAAATTCCATTAGGCTTGTCTCTGGAGGAATTGAATAATGTTCGATTGATGATGTATCAAACAATGAGATCTTAGTTTATAGTAATCTTCCTAACATTGGAGCCCTGCAGGAAAGACCTATTTTATTGTATATGATAAATATGGAAGATTCCCAGATGTCAAGCAAGTATTTTGTTACCGGCTTGCTAGTAGTACAATAAGTCCTGGTGACAAATGCACAATTTTACGGACACCCTTTCATTTTCCCTTAAGGTTTGTCAGACTGCTGCCAATAACTGAGAAAAAGAGGGTTGGGTTGAGCTGTTCAGAGGAAAATATAATAGGATGTTGCCACAGTCTTTGGTACATTAAATATTTGATTAAACATCCCAGCTTGAGGTCAGATGGGGGAAAAAATAATCAAAGAAAATTAATTATCATCTGCTTGTCATCAGAAATTCATACAGAGATAGTAAAAGTATGTTACAATATTGTCTAGAAGAAATGGTGTCATGGATGGGAGTAGAGGCTTTTAGGCAAAGTTTATTAAAGAAGCCCTTCTGTTGAGTCATGAGGTGCAGAAAGGATCCCCTTGCTTTCTAAACTCCTTCTCACAGAGGAGTCTAGCTATGGCTGGATCCAGTCTTGGCCCTAAGATTTGTCATTGGTTTAAGCACAACTTTGTCCTACAGGATTAAAGATTGCAAACTGAGAATATTTATATAAAATAAATCATTTATTATTACAAATGATCAGACAATTGATCTTAATGAGAATTATTTACTGCACAATACAAATGCTAAAACTACTAGTAGTATAGTATAAGACAGGGTAGTTGTCATGGGGGGAAACAGTTTTTCCCCCTGCAGTTATAAAATAGTAAAACCCTTGAAGTTTTGAAGTTTTACCCAATGAACGCTTCTGCAAAATATAAACATATCACAACCAGAATGGAAGAGAAAGTTGTTGTAGTTTGGTGTTAGTAGAAGGGTAGCCATGTTCTGAGGCCACGAGGAAGAAGGGGCAAGAGCCCCTCTGGGGGACCATGGCCCCCCAGCCCCCAGCTGGGGTCATAGAAACTCGGAAACAGTGTTAAACTGAACCAAGCTCTGTGACTGAGAGGTTGGAAGTTTTTTCTCTCCACCGTGAGCAGCAGAGGCGGCGGCAAAACAACACCGGCCGGAGAAGGTGGCAGAGAGCCAGGAAAGATAAGACGGAGCAGCAACAAAGGCATGCAGCACAGCAGGAGAGAACTCCTGGAAGGAGAGCTGAGAGAGAGACAGCAGCAGAGAGACAGGGTTGGGGGAAGAACTGAATGAAGACCCCAGACTCCTTTGAGACCCCTCCTAGAAAGGAGGAAGATGATGGACTCTTACTTGAAAGACCTTTGGAGTGTTGCAGCACTTGCAGAAAGGAGTTAGAGAGCTCTGAGTGTGGAGAGGGTGACCTTGGCCGCCCCCCCTCACCACTGCTGCCAAGGTGGCAGCCTGAGGCAGAGCACAGGAGCTCTGCAAAGGGGAATTTGAATCCCCTGAAGATAAGGACCATTACAAAGACCCCTGAGCTTCGTGATATGATGTGGTGATAGGGCCCCTTTGTCCTGGGTAACGCAGCCTATGGGAGACCCCTCACTCGGAGGCGATGGGGCCGAGGGGACTTGGATACCCCCCTCATGTGTTCTGGCAGAAATCCAGTCATGGCTGCTGCTGCATGAGAAGAGGATAGATGACTGCTACCCTAGAGAAACTGTTGCTCTGAGACTGGAAAGGATCTTTCCTTCTTCCCTCTTGGACTTTTATTTGGGGGGGAGAAGAGATTTGATGCATTGTAAATACTTATGTCATGGTAGAGATAATTAAGATTGTATATAGTGTATTGTAGTATTTATTTGTACAGTCATTGTAGTGGTAATATATTCCCTTTCCCCCATTTTGAGTCTGGTGTGTTTGTCTGGAAAAAAACATTTCCCATTTGGTTGAGATGTGGGAGGGGTCTTGGACCAGGGAATTAGATTTTGGGGCTCTCAAACCATGGCAGTAGTGCACTGTACTAAAGCAATTATTGAAGCAATTATATTAAAGCTAGCAAAAATAAATAAGTATTAATTAGATTTGGTGAGTGTAACTCACCATACCATACCAATGCTCATGGGCAGATCTCTTTCTAAGCCTTGATGAGTATCCTTGAGGGATGTTCCCACCCAAGAGAGAAATCTCCACACATACACCCCAAGACAGGTTATGTTAAAAGAACCTGACTGGATGAAAGCGGACTGGACTTTTACAGTATAAAGGGATTGACTGACAGCCACCTGACTGCTTGTGATCTCACCATCAGGGTGTTAATTCAGAGTTGAAGTCAGACTGGCTTCAACTTCACCTGGTGGCCCTCTCAGCCCACCACTGATAGACTTGCAAATAAGACATTGTCCTATTGAGTTTCTTAGTCTGTATTCCAGGGGGAATGTCCTACTACCAATGGTCAACAGTGAATATAAAGAAAAAAAATGGTCAACATTGAATATAACGGAAAACTGCAACTCCTGAATACATTTTCAGCCAACGGATGCATCTGGCAAGTGAGAAGAATGATATGAATCTGGTATGTGTACTTCAGGAATACAAAATCAACAGAGGAGTAAAGTGAAAGAAAAAATTAGATGTAGCATACAAAAAAGCCATTGAAACCTATCAAGTCAAATTCATAAACGCCATTTATGAACATGATATTCTTCTATGAAAAGATGAGGGAAAATCTGTGCATGCTGTGTACCTGAACATTGGTAAAGCATTTGACACCATCTCCCACAGTATTCTCCTGGAGAAACCAGTTGCTCGTGGCTTGGGTGAGTGCACTCTTCTCTGGGTAAAAATGGCTGGATGGCTGGACCCAGAGAATGGTGCTGAATGAAGTGAATGGTGATGAATGGACCAGCTGGTAGCCAGTCATGAGAGTTGTTCTCCACGATTCAGGACTGAGATCAGTCCTGTTTAACATCTTTATGGATTATGTGGATGAGTGTATCCAGTTGCCCCTCAGTAACTTTGCTGCCAAAACCAAGTGGGATGAGGTGTTGATCTTCAGGAGGGAAGGAAGTCTCTGCAGAGAAATCTGGACAGGCTGGATTTATGGGCTGAGGCCAGTTGTATGAGTTTCAGTAAGGCGCAGTGTCAGGTCCTGCACTTGGGTCACAACAACCGCCATGCAACACTCCAGGTTGAGGGAAGACTAGCTGGAAAGAGACGCAGAGGAAAAGGATCTGCGGTGCTGGTTGGCAGCCAGCTGAACACGAGCCAACAGTGTGCCCAGGTGACCAAGAAGGCCAGTGGCATCCTGGCTTGTGTTAGGAATAATGTGGCCAGCAGGATGAGGGCAGTGATTGTCCCTCTGTACTTGGCACTGGTGAGGTCGCACCTGGAGTGCTGTGTCCAGTTCTGGACCCCTCACTACTAGAAATACGTTGAGATCTTGGAGTGTGTCCAGAGGAGGGCAATAAAGCTGTGCCTCTTTAGAGAAAATTACCAAGCTACTACAAAGTATCGGAGTAGTAAATGGTGTCATGGAGCTGATTTTCTTGGGTATTTTAGAGATGTTTATGGTTACTAAATATGTTTTTGGTCCAACTGTGTAATATGTCATGTACTTAAAAACACTTGGATGTAAATTCATTAATTTTAAACAGGTTGCTATATCCAGCAGTTTGGCACTTTGAAGCAGTTTCCTTCAGATTCAGATGACTAAATAAATAAATTAAAAGTGAAAAATAGCTGGAAAACTTAAAACATTGCTAACTATAGTTGACTATTTTGTTTTCTTTCTCATTTACATTGATGATCTTGTGATTTGAATGCTGATTTACCTTCAGCATATTACTTTGTAGGAAATGGTATATAATTGGTATTCAAATCATTCTCTGTATACTGCTAGTAGTGGGTTGCTTCCAGAAGGGACAAATGTCTTAAGATTCATTAAAAAAATCCAATGTTTCCTTATATGTCATGGGGTTTTTTTCTGAAATAATTTAAATTTAAAGGAGTAAAATAAATTCCACATCTAATCAATATCAAGATTGTGATTAGAAAATAAATGATACTGTGTTAAACTAAAAACAATGTACTCCATCACAATAATTTGCATATATTATCGATCATTTCAGTACACTTCATTTGGTATTCTGTGAGATAGCTTTGAATAGAACAGAGCAGAACAGAACAGAACAGAATGTCCTCTGCACTGTCGTAATATGTTTTTTTTAACAATGTAATAGCATAGAAATCTTCAATATTAAAATCAGAATTGTTTTTCCTTCTATTCCAATGAGATGATTTAATATATAAAAATTTAAAATGCTGTGTAACACTATCTTGAACTGCAATACATAAATGATGGGATTTGGAATTATGTGTCTCATGCATTTTCAGAGAGGTGTAGCGTTAGGACTGCAAGCAACCACTCTATCGAGGAAGTTTGGCATGAAGTTTAAAAACTGAACAAGATGTTGAAACAGATTGATGAGAACAGGAAAAAATACTGATCTTAGTTATGCTGAATAACAACTGAATAACAAACTGATGAAAGTTGTAGATAATATCATGAGCGAGGGTTGGATCTCATAGGTCCAAAGGCAAGTTATGGGAAACAGCCAGACCCCATAGATAAATGGAGGGGAGCACAGGAGAACCTTTGCAGAGTATGACCTTGCAAGAAAGGCTGTGCCTAGGCAACTATATCAGTAACATTGTGCAAGGCTGAGATTACCTACATAATGATATGAGAATTGGTTGTACCACCATTGGGAGGTATATTTCCAGCTTGGAGAAATGGGTAAGCTGGCACCTCAGAAAGTTTATCAGAAGGGATGTGCATCCCATACACGCTGGAGTCTTACTGGCTGTAAAACAGCTTTGCAGAAGAGGACCTGGTAGTCCTGCTGAACACCAAGCTGAATATGAGCCAGTAGCGCATCCTTACAGCAAAAAAAACCCCACTCAAACAGCCTCCTGGATGGCATAAGGAAGACAGCTACTACCAGGTTGAAGGAGGTGATCCTTCCCCTCTACTCTACCCTCATGAGAATCATCTGGAGTGTTAGGTCACAGACATGAAGACATAGTCATGAAGACGCAGAATTGAGTCCAGCAAAAAGCCACAAAGATGGCCAGCACCTCTCATAGGAAGAGAGACTAAGAAAGGTAGGACTGTTCAATTTGGAGTGGAGAAGACTAAGAGGAGATCTTACCAACGTGTTTAAATGCCTTTTGTGAGGGTCTAGAGAAGGTGATGTCAGACTGCTCAGTGGTGCTCGGTAACAAATCAGCAAATGCAAATGGAAGTGCAGGAAATTCCATTCAAACACAGGAAAACACTTCTACTGCAAGGGTGCTCAAACATTGGAAGAGGTTGCACAAGCAGGCTGTGCTTTCTCCATCCTTGGAGATATTCACAACATGATTGGATCAGCTGTGAGCAATCTACTCTACCTGACTAGGTGGGAATAGAAATCAAATTTCCATATAGATGTAGCAAACTCCATGACAAATAGGGAGTAAATCAATTTGGACTGGAAGTACAGTAGGATGGAGAAAAGGATGTAAGCAAGTAGGGAGGGCTCTTGGGGGGTGCAAGGGCTGCACTTTGTGTTTCCAGGCTCCCTGAAGTCACTGTCAAGGCCTTGCCTGGGTCACCGTGGCTGGTGCCACACAATAAACTAGACTTCTCACTGTTGGTGCCTCACAGGAGAGAGACTGGCTTGAAAACATGTGGAAGACTTCAGAAAAAGAGACGAGGAGAGAACTATTTATTTTCTAACATGGAGGAAATGATATCCTTTTTTGTATTTCAAAGCAGCACAGGAAGGTATTTCAAGAAAGCTTTCTTTTATTTTTGGATTTTGTTTTAGGATTATATGCAAAAACACACAAAAAAAAGAAAAGTAGATCAGAGCAGTAGAAGAAACAGTGTGCTGTGTGGTTCTGCTTCTGGGGAGAGAGAATCCACCCGTATCAAAAGCACAGTACAGGAGAGTGGTGGTAACAGCAGCTGAACATGAAGAAAACTTCCTACTGTGGTACCCTGGGTATGAGAACATCTGGGTTGTGGCTTTTTTTTTTTTTTTAATTTCTCTCTCTAAGAAACATCAAAGCTAAGATGACTAGTGAATCCTTCCTGAAAATGTGTTAATTAGGACTTCAGGCTTTTTCTTTCTCTTTTAGCGGAGCTCCAGTCGACACTAAGAATGCGACACAGAGTCAGTTGTAGACCAGTTAGAAGAGAAAATGGATGTATATGAGATGCCTGGACAGTCAGGAAGCCTTGCAAGGTTAGATTACCCAATTAAGAGTTGAATAGTTTTTGATCTCACTACTCTTTTATGAAGGAGCAAAATCAAAAAACATAGATGTTTTCCTAGAATTTGTGAACTTTGTAAAACTCCATTGCTTCAAGGACAACTGGTCTTAGATGAGTTGATAGTTTAAGATTTAGGAAGCTTCTGTCTGTTGTGCTCATCCCTGAACTGTAATTTTTGAGTCATGGGATACATTAGGATGAGCTCTGGGGCTCTCTGGGTTGGTTGCACATGTCAATTTGGTTTTTGTACCTTTCTATATTCCTGGAGTCAGGAGAAATTATTCACCTAAGCAGAAGATTATTACTAAGACACTGAATGAAGTCCTCAATTATTCAGATTCAGTTTAGATGACCAAAAGCTTTATTTAGAATATTCATTTGTGGAACTGAGATGGATGTATTTGAAGCAGCCTTTTGTGTGTGCCTGTGTCTACCTACACGGTTTATTGAAGATAAATGAAAGGAATTAAAAGAGTGGCTCGAAGTGCTTATTGGTGTTGTCAGATGTGAATTTTAAGCAAGGAGAAATGTTCTTGAAAATTAAGATACTAAAATAGATCAAACTGGGGAAAAAGCCACAGGAAAGCCAAGTAAATTTTTATGCAAATGGTAGGCCCAATTAAAGCCACCAGACTTCATTATAATGTGCAGGCATAGATTACAGCTTCTCTCTCTATACAGGGATACTAGCTATATGACTCAATTCTTTGCTATGTAGATGGAAACAGCAATTCTATAGAGGAAATCAACGAATTCTGCAAAACATTAGCATTCAGGGCTACTTAGGCATCAGAGGGCTTTGAGTACCAAAATCTGAATATATTTAAGTTATATATACATATACACACATACAAATGTATGCAATAGCATATGCATACATAATAAGTATGAATAAAACTTTATCTTTATTAGACAGTTTTAATCTGAAATTTTTAGAATAGAAAGAGGTTTTTAGCTAAAGAGCAGAGAAGGAAAAGGATTATAGCTTTCCTGGACTGTGTTTTGCAGAGCAAATTATGGCTTTTATAGAAAGATACCTGTAGTTTCAGACTTTCCAAACTGGTCACCTGGTAGTAGAAGACTACCAAATCAGAAAGAGGGTCAGCTTTAAATTTCCATCTTGACACTACTAAATTTCAATTTTATAAGAGAAAAGTCTTTTCAAAAAGTCTTGAAAAGCCTGCCGATGTCAATGCCTTTGCTCCTTGCTCAGCTAAGGCACACGGACCTCAGGGCCTCCACTGGGTTGTGTACACCTTCAGCTATTGGTCAGAAACTGTAACTGAGCCACATGCATCTAAGGGATGACACAGGAACTGGCATTTACTTAAAGTTTTTAGTTTAGATCTTGCATATGATTGATATGACTAGATCCCAGAGATCAATGAAGACCTGAACAACACCTACTTTATAACCATTCTCCTGGAAAAGATCAAACAATTCATCTATTTGAGGTTATATATACTAAGACCTTGTAAAAAATCCCAGTGTACTTCAGTCATGTATATTAGAATAAGTAATTAGTAGATAGCAATCATAGCAAAACTCAGTTATGCATGATCAGTCATATCAGGCTATTTTTGAACTTCAGTACTTTGCAGAATTTTTCTTTCAATAATGTTTCATGTTCCCTAAATACAGCCACTAATTCTTATGACTTTCAAATGCCTCGGTGAGGCTTTATAGAGCAACATGATAAGTTTTGCACTTTATTAGCTTCAAAGAAACAGTGACTATATACAGCACCAGTGGGTGTTTTTCCACATAGTTGCAGTATAAAGAATTTGGCTGTACCTGTTTGCTTTAATGGATACATCTGTTCCTTTTTGGACTATAAATTTCAAAGTCATCCTAATGTTGAATTCAGATGCAAGCTGTGTTTTAAAAAGATAGTGCATGACAAGTTTATGCAATTTAACAGAAGATTTCATTCTTTCTAACTGTTTTTAAGAAAATTGTATCTGTCATGATGACATGACATATACTGTTTAGTTCTTCTGTTTTTAACACCGTTAAAACCTTATAATTACAATTTTAAAGATGTTTCTATTTTGTCTTTCAGCACATTGAAAATGTTTCATCAAAGAGATCATTCTCCCATCATTTAGTAAAATCTTTTGAAGATGTCTGCTAAGAAGCATTATTCAACAACAAGGAATAAATTTTATTTTACTTATAAATGTTAAGCAAAAGTTGAGGATTTTATGTCATAGTCACCCAACTGATTTTGTCGCACATGTTTAGATTCTGTTGATAAAACAATTCATTTATATTCTTGACACCCTTCTACAGTTAGAGCTGTAATTTATATCAGTCAATGAGAAGCAATTTTGCACCGTAAGAGGAAAATCTTTTCCCATTTCCAAGCTCAAACAGGCTCATCTTTCACCAGATCAGGTCATAGCCTCATAGCCCAGACTTGGAATTAGCAGTCTGGAAAAGAATACTGCATGTTTGCTTTCATAATTTCACTCCTTATACATATACCAGGATTACCAGTGAACGTATCTAAAGCCTCATACAATTTCAATTTTCTTTTAGATAGATGAGAACTCAGTTGATTAATTTTTAAATGTTTTTCAAGTTCTGTAGTTATAGAAGGGATTAATATAGCTATAGGAATAAAAGGAATCAAGTATTCATAAAAAATAATTAAAGAAACCCATCAGGGTTTATATAACACTGCTCAGTAAAAAGTTTGAAGAGTCAGAAAGTTGTGTAAGTTACAGGAATTTGATGCTTCAGCAATATTGAGATAATTATAATCAAATCTTTCAGTGCTGTGTTCAGCAGTGGAGTGGCAGTCACCAAAAGAGTTGGACCATCTATATATTTATAGGAATGGGATTATCAAGAAGAAAAAAAAAGGAAATATCTTTATGAAGACAGTCGAATTATTATTTATACCATTAGATAAAATCTTTGCATCTGGTATGAAATTCTCATTAGATGGTAGACAATTCAGTTAAACCAGAAATTTTACAGATAGCCATTAGTTGCATTTTTCTCACTTTTAGGGTGCCTGAGTTGAAGCTTAAAACCATGATTTCTGGTCAAATTTGCAGCCATGAGAAAAAAAGTTTTTCTGGAATATATAAGTGAATACACACACTAAATTGTGTGGAAAATTAGCTGATAGTAGTCAAGTTCAGAATACCTAGAATTAATGGAAATATTTGGCTGAAATCACTCTATGCATCAGTTCTTCACTTACAAAAAAACAATGGTAAATTCTCTTTATTACTCAGGATTCAAATTTTCATTTCAGGATATCAGGAAACATTTCAATAACACACTTTTGTACACTGAGACTGTACAAAATATTGTGACATCCTTCAACAAATAAAACTCCCTGGAAGTCCTACATTTCATTTTAAGTTAAACTTGAAATATCTGAAATTAAATGCCTTTTAGAAATGGACTACCATAATCTGAAAATGTTGAAAATTTTTTTAGTATTTTACCTTTTTCCATTTGTTTTCAGGGAAAACAGTTCAGTTAATTTGAAACATATTACAATAAAATTTCATTGAATGACATATGAAACCAAATTTTTTTCACTGATAATAGAGTCTCAGATGAAATCAGCATTCTTCTATTTAAGTAAAGATTTAAGAAGACAATAATAAATATTACTTTCAGTAACATTCTGAAACTCAGAATAAAATAAAAAAATATGAATGGCATCTCTACTTGGAATTTGTCAGATTTGTTCTCTGTATAAGTGAAGAAACTTGAAACCAGTTTTAGCCTTCCTTAATAAGCTTTCAGACATACAGTGTGATTCTTAGGATAGTCCTGTGCAGGACCAGGAGTTGGACTTTGATGATTCTTGTGGTCTCTTCAAACTCAGGATAATCTATGTTTTCATTATATTTTTAATATAGTATGTAAGTGTGCTTGTGCCTTTACATTCATAAGAAAATATTAAGTGACAAAAAATAAAAGTTTTACAAGAGGTCATCTGAATCATCCATTAATTAAATGACACAAAAGCAATGTTTTATTCCTCTTATATGCTTGAGAATTCTTCTAGTCCCTATGTTAGGTTTAATGCATTTTGCTAGGACCATATGTTTCTTACAGTGTCTTTCCTTCTATGAATTTATATAAAATCCACTTGCATTTAAAGAAAACCTTCTTAGTTAATTTTTTTTATTTATAAATAAATTTTTATTGACCAGTTCCTGGCATTTCAATTGTTTCTGTGCATACACGCAAATAAGGCATCATTGTCTTTTGGATGTGTAAGGGGGGTACTTTTAAATTGGATGATCAATGGAGCGTAGAGGCGTGAGAAAGGAATCATATTAGGATGTGAAACCAGCTAGAGTATGGTACAATGTAACTTCATGGCGCAGGCTAATTGTAAGGTCCATTGTGCTTTTTAGCAAGTCAGCCTATCCCCTATTATCAGAGTTGAGTTCTTCCTTAGTTTTGCTACATACTGCAAGATGGATACATCTACCCTTGAAACACAGTGGTAGAGGTCATACATAGGGGTGAGAAAGATGATGATGGGAGGAAGATTATGTGGGCAGGGGTCGCTCGCCCCTTGCCCCACAAGTAGGACATGCGCAGACTGTTGCCATTAGGTAATGATTAGGCGGTGTTTGGCTGCCATTCAGGCATCACCTTATACTGCGTACTGGCCCTACGTAGTGTAATGTGGAACTGATAAAAATGGGGTGTCGGGACTGCTGAGTTGAGCGATACTCATCCTACCACCGAGACTGTGTTGCTCCGCGGGGACGCCCGCTAAGTATGGGTACCGACCAGCTGCTGCAGATCCTGACAGCCCTGACCTGTCTGTGTGGGTAAGCACAGTTTATTGATAGGGAGTAACTGAGAGAACAAACTCTTTCTTTTTCTTTTCTTTTTTAATATCCTTTTAGTGTTCCTTTAATTCCCCCTTTTTATTATTGAATATTGTTACATAAATAAGTTGTTCATAATATTTCCCTTTAATTTCCCTTTTTACTAACCAATATTGTGTTAATAGTTATCCATAATATTGTGTTAAGATTCCTTTTTTTGGTATCCCTTTAGCCCTCCCTCTTTTCACTAGTAAATACTGTATTAAAAGCTGTTCGTAGTATTTGTTTTAATGTCACCCAATAAGGTAGTTATTTTGTATTCTTTTTTTTTAGTTTTTTTTGATTCCTCTTGTTAAGTTTATTACTATTATTATTATCCTCACTGTAATAAAAGATAGTTTGTGTGTTTGAATATTTCTGGCACTTGTCTTTATTCCGGACATGTATCCAAACGAACTGTTACAGGATGCTTGCTGCAAGTGAAATAGATATAATAAATGTATAAGAAATTAAAATAAGTGTTTTTACAGATGAAGGATAGAGTTTTCCACAAAGAGTGGATTTCTTTTGAAAGCAACCAAATCATTCATTCAGCGTGTTAATTTTAGGAAGAAGTGTTTTCCTGGTAAATCTGAGATTGCAAGGTAAGGAAAAAATTTTTTTCTTCCCTACGTCTTGCAAGGGTAAATAAACAATGAAGCAATTAATATTTTACACTGTCATATAAAACTAGGTTAACTTGATATGGAACTCATTATGCTAGGATGAAGGGATTCTATTTAGTTACTTTCCTGGTAAATTTTGTTTCAGGTGTTTATTTTTAAGCTAACTGGGTCCAAGGATTTCTGTAAATTAAAAATAGTTCTCTGCAGGGTAGCCTTCAGATTTATAGCTTCTAAATCCAGTTCTGCTGTCTTTGTTTGTGCTGAAAGACACAATTAGGATTCTTGTGCAGTAAAATGCTTCTCAGTATTCCTGATAAAGACAGACCCATCTATTTCAGTCACAAAAACATAAATAAATAACTAGGCCCTGTATTTGCATATGTTTGTAGCGATTCAATTTGACTTTTAGATACCCTGGTTGAGATGTTCAATATTAATAGGTACTCGATTCAAAGATTAAGCTTTGAGCTCCAGAGAACACCGGGGGGTGGAGGTGGGAGTGAGCGGCTGGGTAGCACTAGTTGCCACCTGGGGTTACACCATGACATTATGAAAAGTAATTTCTTGCAGCATTTTCCAAACAAGGTGTCAAATAAACTTATAGACTACCTCATAGTTGGAATTTACTTCCTTCCAATCCTGAAAAACACATTTATACCTATTCAAAAGGAAATAGCCTGTAGTTTATTTCACTAGGATAGGTGCTTGCAAATGCAATGAAATGAACAGAATCACAGTTTCAACTCTAGTTAAACCTCTTGTTTTGGTTTGTTTTTTTTCTGTTTGGTGGTAGTGGTGGTGTTTTGTATGTGTTTTGTTGATTTCTTGCTTGTTTTCAATTTGTGGGTTTGTGTTATTTGTTGTTGTTTTGGGGGTTTTTGTTTGTTTGTTTGTTTTCCCCAGACTGTTCATGCAAAAGAAATGTATACTTCCCTTGTCATTCCCTGGTTTCCACTGGGAATTGATGGCCAGATAGTGCAAACCCAGTAGGCTCCTTTTCTTTATTTTGTAAAGAAATTCCCTTCTGGGGCTTAAGATACTGAAAACAGCAGCATGGGAGACTACTATCTATTTCCCACTGTAAACCCATTAGGGAAAATTCAAACCACACAATAAAGTTGCAAGTCTCCTTCTTTCACAACCTTCGAAAAAAGACATTTCAGAATACCTTATTTTATTTTTTTTCTTTACAGTGAAAAGATGCAGCTCTACCTACAGAGAAGTAATATATTCCTTTGTTATTTAAGCCACAGGCTTTTTAGTTACCCACTCAGTGTATAAGCAGTCAACAGAATTATCTCCCAAGCAATTCAGAAGGTGAGTTAATAGCTTCTTTTTTTCTTCAAGGTATTTTTTGTACTGCAGAGCTACAAGGATAAATTATAAAGTTTTCTGGAAGCCTATCTATCCTCAAAAGTGATAATAAATAACTCTGTATTCCACTTAAGGTGTTATTAATGTTGTAATGAGAAGTGATGCCACACTTATTTCAGCAAATCTTGATTTTTTTTTAAAACAGAGTAATTTTCTTTCCCTTCCTCCTCCCCAAAATATATATTAAAGTGTTTAGCAAAAATAATACATACTTTCATATAAGAAACTTCATGGGATTTGCACTTTCCTAGCTCAATTTCATGTCCTTGAATACCTTGGAAAATGAAATTATGAATATACTTAAATGCCAAACTCTTCACTAGGCCCATCAGTTCCTGAAAGAAGCATCTACAGTGTGTAAACTGGCATGACTACAGAGATTTTCCAATTCACCTTGGATATATCCTCTTATGTTGATAGTTATGTGAATAGCCAACAGCACTTTTATGTGGGTGATATATGACTTACATGTAAAACTGTGCCAGCTATGTGTCTTCTACCTACTATAAATGAAACATTAGGCAAGTCTTCAAGATGTTACTTTTTTTTCCATTTCAACTTTCATAAAACTATTTTACTGACAACTGAAAGTAGAGCTGCACTATAAATGCAAACTTGCATTTATCACAGAAACAGAGGTTTTATCAGCTCAAGGTCATATTAACAGTTACTCATTTTTTTTTTATCGTATTTCAGAGTACATGAAGGCTTATATGATTAAATGTTAATGAAGAATTTTATTTGGAACTAAAACAGTAGAAGTCATTACATAACACAGTTTATATCCAAAATTGTGCTGTTTTTCAGCTCTGTATATATATGAGGATATGGTAAGGAAATTTTTCCCTACTGTCAAAATTTGATTTTTTACCAGAATTGGGCTTCTTTTCGAAATATTCTCAGTATGAATAAGATACAATTCAATACATCCCTATTTAGTCTTTCAAACAAAGTACTAATTAATCTAAAATTTCATAGATCTGTGGCCCCTCAGGTGTGGAAACTAAATTCCAACATTTCCCAAAACTTCTTCATAACTCTAGGCTCTAGTTTTCATTTAACTCCATGAGTTTAGGTAGTTATCTCAAAAATCTTTTTTGAACCATTTCTAAAACCATGGAAGTATTGCATGTTATCATGTGAGACTTTTTTTAAGATAAAACCCTCAAACCTCCTACAGTTTTAAGCCTGGCTCAGTAGAAGTTCCATGTGTTGGACTAGACAGCAAAGACAGCATTAGGAAGGCAAATAGACAAAGTCACTCTCATGAGAAGAAACAGCATGCACCATGAAGTAGGGCGTCAATGTGAAGGCTTTTGGAATATGAACCAGTGGGGTACCATAGGTTTCAGTAAAGGATCCTACTCTTTTCAAGTCAGACTCTTAGACTGAACTATGAATGCTTAAGTGGGTTTCCTTTTCACTCAGAGCTGATGAAGCAAGTTCATTTCCTTTTCTTTTCCTCTTCTACTGTTTTGATTTGAGGAACATAATAAACTAAAAAATACAGCCTTTAATTCTAAATACATATCTGGAAAATTACCTGATTTTTTTATCTGATTTAATTATCTGAAGATTATCTGATTTTTTTTACATAAAACTCAGAGTCTTTTATCCTGTGTTTTACCAGGCGACTTCGTATTACTTGAACTTATTTCTACATTATGTCTTTTCATCATAGATTAAAAGAAGAAAATGGCAAGGCAGAAAATATGCTTCTGTCACAAAAAGAGAAACTCATTGTAATTTAAAGGCTACCTAAACTTTCAATTGGTAATTACAGAAAAAAGATTAACATATCTGAACACCATTAAAGCAATCCCAACAACACAACAACAATAAGGGCCAGGGTTTAATTTTTGCACTGGATGTGAAATAACCTTTAAAGTTAGCTGAGTTTTGAAAAGAAGTGATTATCACCAAAAAAAGAAAAACCCTCTAGAGTAAAGTCAGGTGCTGAAGGTGCATGAGAAGGTCAATGATGCAGCTCTTTATAATTTACAAGGACAGTCATGCACATTGGGACAAACTCTCCCGCTCGATTTACATGGACTTTGTCAAAATCAGCAAGATACAAACACAATTTTGAGCTGTCAGTGGAGGTAACTGATAAGATCTCAGGCAATTAAAGTGAAAGGCTCTAGTGTGTCCCCGATGACTCTTTTGCAAATTATTGACAACATTCAAATGTTTTCTTGTGTTGAAACTTCTAATTGTTTCATTGATACAAGGTAGATCACTGAGACAAAAAAACCTCCCATAAACCACATTTCAGTTTCTTTTTCTTTTTTTAAAAAACCTCAACAAGCATAAATTTATATTTGAATGTCTTTTTATTATTTTACCCTTTTTTTCCCATTTAGCTGTATTTCTTTTGCTAAAAGTGATAAAGAATAATTCTTTTGTTATACAAAGTCTGACATCTTTTGACATGCTTAATTTTGCAATGAATATTAATGCATGTCTTCCTGAGAAACACATATATATCTTCTGGTAATTTTGCATCCCTGTAATGGAGAGTTTGAGAGATGACTTTTTTTTTTTTTTTTTTTGCGATATATTCTCTTCTGTATCTTTCCCAAAATTTGAGTAAGAAGAACACCAATTTCATCTTCCAAGTCCTTTAGCATCAGATGTTTATCTTGAAATAGCCTTTGACTATGCTCAAGCTCAGTCACATCCAATCATCAGCTTTTATCATCAGGGCTTCAACACATCTGACACAGACCTTGATTTCCCAGGTGATGCTCAAGACACTACAAGATTTCAAATAAACAGAAAACAAGCTGCAACAGCATGTGAATGAGAAAGCTAGCTCCCTGGACAAAGACTCCTGAATACTTCAGAGAACAGAATGTGCACGTTGTTATTATATTTTTCTTAGAGAATCTCAAGCATAATTCTTTTAATAAAATGACAGTTTGGAAAAGACTTTTTTTCTCCATTCCACAATGGAATAGGGAAATATAAACTGAATTTCTGCAGGGGCACATAAGCCAGTTGCAATTCACTGGGCTATAATGAAGAAGCTTCATTTTCAATTCAGCAGATACCTTCATCCTAGCAAATCTTCTTTTAGCAAATTCAGTAAATATACTGATTCATATTCAGTGCAGGAGTAATTCATATTTTAATATTAATTCATACAGTTTGTACTCATCAGAAATGTTGGAATACATTTACCAGAGATGCCCCTGAAAAGATAAGCTTGTTGTACAACTTTTCAGGCACAGAGGTTACCTTTCTGGAGAGTGAGTCCTCTATGTCAGCTATATGTTTTCTGAGAGGAGAAGGAGAAAGGGGGATATGTTTTCCATGGTTTGACTTATGTAAAGATTGTTTTGAATGTTGTTCAATTAATATCATCAGAATTTTCCTTTGTGAGATTTATTTGGCTTCATAATCTAGCCTGTGTAAGTAAGGGATGACTTTCCCATAAGAATTAGCTATTCTGCACTTGTAAACACATACAAGTAGGCAGCTTGCAAAGCAAGGTATAACAAGCACTTGTATTATTAATGTCTCAGTTAAAAAGTCCATACTGGAATATTTTATTTTGAATGAAAAATGAGTGACAGAAGTCTATCCTGAACTCAAAACATTAGCGAAGAATTTTAATCCTTCAGGTTTTTGAGTAATCTAACATTATATGAGATTATTTTGCTGTCTGTTATTATTTCTTTTTTTAAATATAAGAAAAATGCACTGAATTAAAAATTTGACTTCATGTAAATGTTTGAAGTTAAAAAAAAATTTAAGAAAATTAAAGTATTAACAAAATTCCATGAAATACTTAAAGCTGATTTTAAACTTCAAACTGCAGTTTTATGGACTAGATTCAGAGAACAAAGCTCAACCAGAGAATATTCCCATAGTCTGAAATTTTGTGCTCCACTTAATTTTCAGTTTTCACCTGCAGAACTCTTACTCTGACAAAGAGTTTCATATAGAAAATACGTAGGGTTTTTTCCTTATCTATGAGAGTGTTGTTAAATAGTTATTCATATTTTATCTACAGACACTGCTTGATGAAAATATCATAAGTATGAATCCAAGTAGACCATGAAGGAATGATAACAGTCCTTGCAGTTGTGGAAGAGCTAGGCAATACAATGCAGATGAAATTAAACAAAAAAAAGTAAAAATAATGTACAGAAGATACAATAATCTAAATTTTATGCATCTCATAATGTTTTTAACCAGGCAGTTACTATTCATGAATGATATCCTGAAGTTATCAGAGAGTATTCTATGAAAACACATCCATTTGTCATATAATGTTCAAAAAAAGAGGTAGAGGGAAGAAATGAATGACAAAATCTGTTTGTAAACTCACAGAACTATTGAAATAAGATTGAGAAACTATATTGAATGGCCTCAGATTGGATACTTTAGTCCCTCTCTACCCTGGATGAGGTACAGAGAGGAAGAGCTAGAATAATTAAAGGTAGAGCCACTGTAAGAGAATAACTAAATTGAAAAGCATTCTCCAGCATTCAGATAGAGAGAAGATATGGCAACCATAAGACCATGTGTGTAAACTGAGAACTTAAGATCAATTACGTTCTTCTCAAATACAGAAACGAAGAATTTCTCAAAGACATTTGCAGGCTGCAGATTCAAAACAGAAAGCCTTTCACAAAACACAGAGTAAAACTCTAAGTAGCACAATGAAGTCATTACAGAATTCTGGAATGTATGGTCTTGGTGTTGAAAAAAACTGTTAACTGCACAATATAGAATATCAATCAACCCAGGGACATTACATGGAAGTATCAATGCAAATACTACTGGCTCTAGAGGTTTCAGAGCAGGACCTTGCTGTGGACTTGTTTATATCTTGATAAAAACATATTTTGTTTTTGCCTTCCCCTCCCCCATATTCCTTCCTAGGCCTTAAATATTGGACAATATTTTTGGAATTACATTGTTGGGCTGGATTAATCTTCTATCTGATCCACTACATCCATTCTTACTTGTTATGGAAATAAAAATCAAGATTACTTGATTTTTTTTTTTTGCTTTGCATTTGAGAGAAAAAAGAAAAAACCTGTACCTCTGTGTTCTGCCTAATTTTATAAGAGGGTTTTCTTCAGAGATTGCTTAAGGGGAAAAATATGAATAAAAGATAAATAATACAATTTTTCTGATGGCCTTCCGCTCAAATTTTATGCTATAAACTCTAGAAAGCAATTTATGAAATGTGCTCAATATATATGTTAACCTTTGGTTTGGCCTGTCTGCATAGAGAACCTGGACAAGTATAGAAGCGACAAAGAGTAGTGGGTTGATCCTGCCTGTATGCCAGGTACTCATTAAAGCTGTTCTCTCACTCCCCTCTGCAACTGGACAGAGGAGAGAAAATAGAATGAAAGGTTAATGAATTGAGATGGGGACCATGAGAGATCACTTACTGATCACCATCACAGGCAAAAGAGACTCAAAATGGGGATATTAACTAAATTTATTACTAACAGGATCGGAGCAGGATAATGAGAAGTAATATAAATCTTAAAAACACCTTCTCCCACCCTTCCTTCCTTCCGACGTTCTACCTCCTCCCCCCAAGCGGCGCAGGGACACAGGGAATGGAGGTTGTTCCGCTGCTACTCAGAGGTGAGTCCTTCCCCTACTCCCTGTGGCTTCCTTCCTACAGGAGACGTTCCTTCACAAATTTCTCCACCATGAGTCCATCTCATTGGCAAGCTCCTCACAAACTGCTGCAACGTGCGTCACTTTACCATGGGGTACAGTCCTATACAGGCTGCTCCAGCATGGGTCCCCCACAGGGACACAAGTCCTACCAGGAAAACCTGCTCCAGCATGGGTCCCCCACAGGGACACAAGTCCTACCAGGAAAACCTGCTCCAGCATGGGCTCCTGTCTCCACGGGTCAACAGGTCCCTACCAGGATCCTACTCCAGGTTGGGGCCTCCCCCAGTGTCACAGCCTGCTTTGGGCATCCACTCACTCTGGTGTGGGCTCCTTCACAGGGTGCAGGTGGATCCTCCATGGGCTACCTCACAATGGTTTGCACCACAGGTTGCAGGGAAATCTCAGCTCTGCTGCCTGGAGTACCTCTTCCCCCTCCTTCTGCATTAATCTTACTCATTAACATCCAAACGCAGCTGCATCCAATGCAGTCCCTCAGGCTACAAGATCACAAGAGGAAAGCTTTCCATCCAAGCCAGTTAATGGTAGTCTATGCCATGTCTCTGCCAAGAAAAATGCCATGTTCATTTTCAAATGGCAATTTTGTGTTTCAGGAAGTTTAATTCTTGGTCTTCTTAGTATTGTTTTACCTATCAATCTTTTCAAAGGTGTTTTTACCAGAATCAAAATCTACATGCAGAAAACTGTTTCTCATTCACCATAAGATTTTCTCAACAGGAGTCATATGGTTTTGAAAAAATCAAGTGGTGTAAAATTTATGGCCTCATATCAGAAATTTGGCCTGTAAAAGCCATAAAATAATAAAGTTTAATAGCTGACCAAAGTAAATTTTACTGTTATGATTTTTTTTTAATTAACAAAAATCTGTTAGGATACAATATCACCTTAACTAGAAGCATAGTGACTGATTTTCTTAATGTTTTATATTATTAGCTTGAAGTATCGCTGATTGAATTGAAAATTATTCAGCCAAAATTCATTTAGAATCATGTGAAAACATGGTTTATATGGCCCGTTGTAATACCAAGAGAAACACAAGCATTTATTAATTCAAAAGATAAAGCTGAATATTACTGATTGCTGTTGTCAGAGGACAATCAACCTAATGGAAAATTCTAGTTGAAATAACAGATTGCTGTATGACTGAAATATTTACAAAGATTAGTGAAATTCTCACAGCTGAATCATAGTGTAGATTTCACTGTTTAATTTTAGAAAAGCACTTGTAAAAACAGCCATTCAGGTTCATGGAGTAAATAAATTATACATCACTTCTAAAATTACTCCTTTCAAGCCTTTTGCAAGCCATATTTTAGGGGAGGATTTCTTATTCCTAATTAGTGTATAGAAAACTAAAAACATTGTGCACAGCATTTATCAGCTCATTTAGTGCCTGATGAATTATCAATTCAAAAGCATTAAAACAACAAAATATCATACTTATGCTTTCCAAGTGGAGTACTTGCAATTAAATTGATATATTGATATATTATCAATTAAATTGATATAACATATGATATCATATTTCATTAAATTGATATATGAAAGTGGAGAGTTGCATTTTTCATTAAAGTACTGAGGAAGAGTTTGAATTAAAATTTATGGGAACATTATTTGTGAAGTGCTAACCTACCTATAATTCCTATAACTCACATATAAAAGAATTTGTTTTGGGTTAAATTTTCATTTGTATTTACCACATTCTTTTAAATTGTCCAAGTAATCTAGCATGGTATGCTAAACCAGAATTCCTGAAATTATTAAAAGAACCAAAAAACCCCAACAACCAAAAAGGGAAGATCTAGTGTTTTGCTCTGCTTAATGTTGTGCATGAGTGGAACATTTGTATGTCACATTTATACTTAGCAATCTCTGTTTTTGTAATCTTTGATTCATTTGTATCTTAATGATTAGGCTTCTCTCACATATATACTTAGACAATGCATATCAAAAGTAGTGTTATCATGCCATCATTTGGGATATTAGGTTAAGGACAATATCCTGTATCAATCTAAAGCCTGGGTGATTTTTCAGCTTAAGAAAATTTCTTATTTTTCGGCTGCTTGTCAACACAGTTATAAAGAAAATTATTTATGATGTTTTTGAAAGGCATTAATTATTAATGACAAAAATAACAAGAACCATGCTACCATATTATCAGATTTATTATGACAGTATCACACAGTTATTGTGTTGCATGAACTGGTAAACTGCATTCTTGAATTTAATCTTTAAAGGATTTTAGTTTTACCTCATAATTTTGAAAATCTTTGTGCATTTGATTAAGAAATTAAATAAATTCAATTAAATATGGTTCAGTTTCATATTTAAATGATTAAGTTATTGTTCTTTCACAAAGCCTGTATAATTTTAAAACTTATGTTTATAAATTGCATTCATTGTTATTTTTATGAGAGACATTAGAAAAAATGAATAATTTTATACAGCTGTTTGCTGGTTTTGGAACAGATACATTTTTCAAGTATCACCTATAAATATCTTTCTGGAAGATTAGATTAAATCTAAATATAAGAAGTCTAAAATATTTTGTTTGGTGATCTCATAAAACAATTCAAAATTAAATTTAGAAATATTTATTTCAAAGGTACTGTTTAGACAAACATAGTGTACAAAAGATATATATGCATCTATATGAAAGAAATATATAGTCTAGATGAATTAGATTCAAAATCCACCTAAATTCCAAGAATAAAAATGTGTGGTTAAAATGAGAATTATTTAATTGATTTAAAATATTCACTTATTTATCAATGTATATTGCTTGTTCTAAGTAAACTTGAACACAAATTTTCTATTTTACTTTACAACAGTAAATGTTGTGAAGGAGCAAGATTCAGGATGGGAGTGGTTTCAGGAGTGGAAAAAGTCATACAGCAATTGACAGGACTTTATTATATGGATTTTACAGTTATTATGTGGTTTTAAATATGCACACTGTATGTTGCCCCTATATTTGTATTTCCCGGGCATGCCCAGGCATGCCTGCTTCCCTGCTTCCCTCTCTGATAGGCTGAAGAAGCTGCAGACGAGACAGCTGCCACTTGCCCTTTCCTTCCCCAGTTCCTCCCACGTTCCTCCCCCTTTGCCTGTGTCTCTACCCCGATTTGTTCCCCTGGTTGTCTGTCTCATGCTCCATCCCATGTTCTAGCCGTTTCCCTGCCTGAACTCATGAAACCCCTCAATAAAGCATTCCATCTGCACCTCTACCTTGACTCTGGACCTGTCTGTGCTGTGTCACAGCCCCATCCCCCCTCAGACCGTGGGAAAACATCACAAACAGGGATAGCTTGTTAGACTTTATTTCCATGAGAGAATAGTTTCACAGCATCTAACTTTACAGAATAGATTAAAATAATAGATCAGACAAGGTTAGTCCCTGCTCTGTTTCAGGAAAATAATAGAAATGCTAGAAACCGTTGTGATACACAGTGAGAAAACTAGTGTGGCATTTTTGGACTTATTAAACACCTTCCAGCAGACAGAATTTCCACTAAAACAGTCACCATGTTGCAGGATTAAGGACTAAATCCTGATATTTCCTTTTTTTTTTTTATATAATAGAGACAACATTGAACCCTGCTCTGTGAGTTTAGTACCTGGTATGACTTTGGGAAAGTTTTGACAGCATTAAAAAAGATGATTGGAAATCTCAGGCTCTGCTCTTGAAGTAATTTCCATGGAGTAATCATTGATTTTGATTTATATTTAAAGCTTAGACTAACTTGCAGAGAGAAAACAGATTTCATAATTTTGTTCAATACTGTCTTCTGAAGATTTGTTTATTTGTTTGTTCTTGCTGGAATTAAAAAATAGTTTATCATAATAACCAGAGTGTTGAAAGCAATATTTAGTTAAGTTTCATAATCCTGTTTCTTCTTTATTCCTTATTTCTTTCTTGCAGAGTAACTCTTTAATTTAATTTGGATATGAAGATGATGACTAGTTATATTTTGTAAACTGTATCGTATCAGATCAGATTTATAAGACGCACAGCTCCAAAGAGATAATTAGAAAAGAAAAATAACTCTAATAGTGCATAATTGAGCTATAGAATGACAATGTTTTCATTAACTCTGTGTGCTGGATTTGGCTAGAATATGGTTAATTTTTTTCACAGTGGCTGTTATGGGCCTAAGTTTTGTATTTGTGCCAAACACAATGATGAGAATAGACATACTTTTGTTATTGCTGAGAAGGGCTTATGCAGAGCCAAGGCCTTTTCTGCTTTTCGTACTGCCACACTGGCAAAGATTTTGGGGGTGCATGGGAGCTGTCTCCAGGAGCTACTCCAGACCTACAGTCTCCTCAGAAGCTGAGACTCAGGATTGCAATTCCTCAAGTAGCAGCTCTGTTCTATGGTCTCTGTAGAATCTGACTTGCATAGCCTTGGTCTCCACATCCTTTGTCTCCAGACTTCTGGTCTCCCGTTTAGCTGTAACTCTTGTGCTGGCTACTCCTGCTTGAAGTTTGTTTATGCATGACATGTGCACATGCACACACACACAGACTGAAAATTAAGGTAACCCAAGGAAAAACACACACTCCTAGTGTCAGCACTCAGCCCCTGGCCTGTGGACTCAGCTCTGTGGAAGAGTGGGTGCTCAGCCCTCTCTCACAGGCACGGAGAAGGAAAACCATCAAAGATGGAGTTTAATTAGAAGAGACCAGAGAGGTTACACTGGCTGGCATAGACATGGCTGGGCACAAGGATTGACCATCCCAACTCACACCCCACCAACCACTTTAATCCTTTCCCCTTACCTTTCCCATTCTTATCCCTCCTTTTACTACCTTTGGTTCTCCACTGAAATATTCCATGGTATTCCTGCAATATTCCTAGAAACATCTCATTAGAAGTTTTACACAGTTCCAAAATACTTTTCCCCAACCTCCCCTTGCATGCTCTTTACCCTGTTAAGCAATAATCTGAAGGCTGAAAGAGATTTTGGGGAGAATTTATTTGTCTGACTTCTGCAGGTAGGTTTCAAAGGTGGACATGGGGCTAGTAGTTCCGCTTTAACAACTGTAGGAGTAGCCAAGTTTGCACAGCTCACACAAGTTTGCGCTGAGGTTCCTCTTCCTGCTTTGGCTTCTCCATACCTTTATGGTTATGGAGAATACATTTTAAATATATAACCTAAGAGCAGCCACTTAATGCAGTTTTTTAATCACAGTTCCAGACTTGAGCACTTCAAAATTACTTAAACAGATTTTATTTCTTTCAGCACCTGTCTGGTGTGTTGGAACGGGGTTCTTTCTCGGTGTGGTGGAGGAGCATCTACATGGATAGATCCTGGTGTTCCTGTATCGATGCCAGTTTCAGTCCCAACAGTGTTGGCATCTGCCTACCACTTCCTAGAAAAGACCACAGACTGCTCAGTGTACCAGAATAGACTCTTATCTACCTAATCTAAGCACTCCATGTCAGCTAAATTGTCAGTGCTTTTGAAAGAAGTCCTGTACAGCAAGTGCCCAGGTTCCCAGTAGGACAGAATGGGACAGGGACACACCTTTCATGGTACTGAGGGAAGGCTTTTCTGCCTTAGGTAGTTTCCAGTCACTGCAAGCAGCTTAATATTCTAATACACAGCATGAAGGTAATGAAATGTTGCACATTACTTACTTATTCAAACAATAATTATGAATAAATACTTTGCTACCAGTAGATGAAAAACTATATATTACCCACATTTTGTAGACCTTGATCATATATCTTTCCTGTGTGCTTGCATTTGGGTTTTTTGTTTCTTTTTTCTTAATTTTTTTCTTTTTTAGTTAAATATTTCATTTATTTTATATAAAATACCTTTCTGTCATAAATAGTTTACTGTGTTCTTAAAGCTTGGAGGAATACAACGACTCTGAATAAATATATTTCCTAAAATACCCTAACTGTTTCAAGCATTATAGTAGGCTTATTCATCAGCAAGGCAGAAAATATGAAATTGAAAAATAAATGCAGTATAGAGTGTCATTTTTTTCAGACTTAAAGAATTAGTAATGAGCGTTTGCAAAATTCCATGGAGAGTATATAAGTAATTGCAGGTCTTAAAATGTATGGTGTAAGTCATGATGAAAAAGAGTCATCATCATGTCTAGGCTTTGCAAACGAAGATTTAGGAAGGCTCTATCCACATTTGTTACAAGCACTCTGGTGGCTAATAAAGCCAATACGAGATAGACATGTCCGATTGCAAAAGGCACAGCAGAAAGACTCCTTAGATGGTATATTCTGCAAGACACGATTCTTTCTACATTGTCCTTTCTCCTCAAGAGTGATCCTGCGTGCTTTCTCAAAGGAAGCAGCAGTGTTATAGATGGTGTGTCTCCAGGCCTCCCGATTAGAGGCCAGAGTAGACCAGTTATGTTAATCAATCTGGCCGAGGCTGAGATGTTGTTTCAGGGAGTCCTTGTATCTTTTCTTCGGGGCTCCTCTCTTGGGGCAGCCAGTGGCAAGTTCACCATAAAGCAAGATCTTAGGGAGGTGGTGGTCCTTCATCCTTGAGACGTGCCCTGCCCAACGCAGCTGTGTTCTCAGCAACATGACCTCGATACTAGTGATTGCTGCTTGTTCTAGAACAGATATATTAGTCACATAATCTGACCGGTGGATGTTTAGGATTGTATGGAGACAGCGTTGATGGAAGTGTTCTATGATGAAAAAGAGTATGACTCTATAGAAACATATGTCCCACAAACTGAAAAAAAAGTATTTTTGAGATTTACACTGAGCCATTTCTGACTGGACAGTAAATTCTGTGCAATAACATTTCAAAATATGGTGGGTTTTTGATCAGTCAGGAATTGATATGATATCGTGCAGGTGGAGTGTGAACATGGGCCTAGATCCACAATGGGACATCACTATCCTGTTGCGTGATTGTACTGAGGAAAGTCAGCTTAATACAAATAACGTCAGACAGCAGAACAAGAGTAATAAGCTGATTTGTCTTCTAGGAAACAGAGAGAAAAACCAGCAAATAATATTTTCTGTAATATCGTAAGAAAATACTGCAAGTGTAAAATGCAGTTATAAAACAACTGAAAAAAATAAAGAAAATCATCCTGTTCCACTTTCATTATTCAAACGTGTGAATAATGAGAAGAAGAATATACTAGTTTCTTGAAATAAGCAGAAATAGAGAAAAGAAGTACAAAGGAAATACGAAAACAAATTCTGTGGTCAG
Source organism: Corapipo altera (assembly GCF_003945725.1). Classification (NCBI taxonomy): domain Eukaryota; kingdom Metazoa; phylum Chordata; class Aves; order Passeriformes; family Pipridae; genus Corapipo; species Corapipo altera. The sequence goes on from NW_020884872.1 coordinate 22,350,872, forward strand.
TAACAAAGGTGTAAATGTGCAATAGAGGATTTATATAAATGGGCTAATGACAAAATGGACATGAAAACTTTGCAAAATCAATAAGCTTCACCTTCAGACTTAAACAAATTTAAACCTCATGGAAAACTGAACAGTTGAAATATTAAGATCTACCTGAAAATTGGAAAAAAATAATTTAAATTTTCAAAATAATAAAAAAACCCACAATAAACAATAAAAAAATTATTTTCCTCTCTTTATCTTTTTCCCCACTGCCCTTCTTTTCACATCTTCTAAATGCAATATAGACCTATTTTAATAAAATGCCAAGGCTTCCTGATCTGTTGTACTAGTTACCTCACAGCCAGTTTTGTCAAGCTGTGTTAAAGGTCACAGTGTTATCGGCACTTTGGCTGAACGCCCAGTGTCCACCGAGACTCTGTCCAACCCCCCCAGAGGGAGAAAGAGGAGGGAAGGGAGGGGGAAAAGAAAAAATCTTGCAAAACCAAGGCTGCTGAGAAAGGCGGTTTAATATTTACGCAAAGAAAGAAAACTATAAGCACTATGCACACAGGGAAAACTAACAATGAAGACTACTTCCCTGTGAAAGGTGTTTTCCTCCTCCGAAAACAGCTGTCTGTCCTGTCCAACTATCCCGGAAGAGAAGAAGGAAGTTGTTTCCTTATCGTCTCTTTATATCTGAGCTGACGTAACACGGTATGGAACAGCTTATTGGTAAAATAGACATACATAACTGTGGTGGTTTGGGCTAGGCCTTCCTTGGTGACCAGTTTGTAACCAAGGAAGGGGCCAGATTTACCCAGTATTCCCTACGATTTTTACGTAAGCTAGATTATAAGAAGAAAGGACGAGAGGCCTTCGTTCTCTTTCCTTCTGGCGGCTTGGAGGTGCAGGTTCCCTCCTGTTGAGTCTGCCGTGTTGGGGAGCGAGGCCTGGTAAGGCCTTGTCGACCTTGGGAGGTGGAGGTTGCCGGTGATCGTCCCGGAGCAACTCTCGGTTGTCCCAAGGAGAGTGGTGGGATATTTCCTTTGCTAACTCTTTAGTTACTAGATCTCGGGCTACTGATTTGATATATATATATATATTTTATTTTGGTTTTGTTCCCTTCCCCTTTCCCCTTCCCCTTCCCTTGTGAAAATTGTATATATTTTAAATTGTATATATAAGTGTAAATATATTTATATATATCACTTTAGCTGTCTCTCTCGTTTCGGGTTTTCTTAGCTGGTTTTGTTTTTCTCCCTCTTCTCCCTGAGGTTTGGGGGGGGGGGGGACTTCTGGTGGTAAGGTTTGGAGACTTGGCAGGGAGCCAGCTTCAAACCATATCAATAACCTATCCTAGTTCCATTTCCCTTCCAGGGAAGGTTACAAACCCACTACACACAGACAAGAGAGTCTGTTATAGGTTAGAAATTCAGGAGAATTTTTCTTTCCCCTGCCCCCCCACTGTAGGAAAGACGGAGTTTGAATGGAAAGGAGGAAGGGAGTTAATTAGCCTTACAAAAGAACTAGCTAGCCAGGTTGCATTCCTCTCTGATGGCCCATCAGAGGCTGGGGGGAGAGAGGAGGAGTTTTGGAAGGGGGTGGCTGGCTCTGTTGAGAGGGGAGAGATTCAGACTGCTGGGTTCTCTTTCAGGGACGGAGACAGGGTCTGTGTTCTGTGCATTTGGAGAGAAGGCCTGGAGGTCTTTTTTTCTGGCTTCCCATCCTGGTCAGCCCTGACTGCTGGCCTCAACTTGCCTGCGAGCTGTCTTTTGTCTCCAACCTGGACCTGCTGAGTTTTCATTGGAAAGTCTCTGTACTCGCTGGAAGAAAAGAAGGAGCTTTTGGGGTACCATCAAATGAGAACAACGGTGAGTCCTGTTGGGGTGAACTGCTTTCCTTTCCCCTTCCTTCCATTGGGGAAGGGTCCCCCATCTTCTTTTTGGCTTCTCCGACGACCCTAGACCAACCACCCCCCAGAACTCTCTCTCCGTGTGGTGACCACCAGAGCCCAACAGTTCCCCCTGCAGGCCACGACAGAGAACTGTAGGTTCCACACCTCCAGCGACCCAGCAGCACCCCCTACCAACCGTGATTAGAACTGCACTAGAAGACAGAGAAGTGTTCAGACTTTTTCTTTTGTTTGAAGGGAACTTCTGGGTACAGGACTATTTTTATGTTCTGTTTTTATGTTCTGTTACTGTTCTTGCCAACATACATATATCTTTTAATAAAGGCTTGTTATTTCTTCTTTTCTTCCACACTTCCTCAATTAAAACCCCTTAATTTTTGAATTTACAATTGCTGAGAGAGAGGAGTTTGGTCTGTCTCATAACTCATCCTCTTTAACAAACATTCCAGTCTCTTCAAACTGAGACAGAGTCACATTAGATTGCAATCACAAAATGAAGATAAATGGCTTGGTGCATTTGAGAAGGAAGCTCCTGTGGGATGTGAACGTGAAATGCACTGGTGATAAGCATAGCTATGGCCCATGGTCAATATAAAAAAATGATGGAAAATAAATCTTCATCCTAGGTTTCTTACGGATACTTAATATAAGCTGTGTGATATCAGACCAACTGAAAATGAAGAATGCTATGGAAAGTGAATTGTCTAAATCTGTTCCTTTGAGACGAGACCAAAAATCGTAATGCTATACCTGTGCATAAGTCAAAACTAAATCAAGCACGACTCTACAATAGATATAACTGGGAAAAATGCACTATTATTTTGTTTTTTCTATTGATTAGCATCAGATGCTAATATAACAGATTCTGCCATAGCTACCACGTGCTGAAACACAGATCCTTTATTACAGTCAGGGAACATGCCTTTTTAATACTGTCTTTATACCTATGTCTGTTGCACATCGTTGTGTGAAAGTAGGAAAATAGAGTGAATTTGCCTTTCTAACAGAATCTTCACACAGTTTTTGTTTTGTTACTGTGATATGCTCTGGCGTTTTTTAAGAATATGTATTGGAATTAAAGATCCTGTAAAGAAATGCTATGCAACATGAATTATGATTATGAATATAAAACCACACTATGCAGAATGACTTTAAAGATGTCAAAGCTGTTGAAAATATTTTTTTGGAAGTTAATACTCTTAATTTCTACCCGTGAGTCATGGACAACCTCCTGCAATTTCTAAATTATGCCTCCTTAATTAATAAAAGTGATTTTATTTTGCATTAGTTTAACCCATGACAGACTACATGTAGCACTGCTCAGTAAGATCTTGTGCTTATATTACAATTAATTTACTATTTAAATAGATTATTTATAATAATTACTTGCTTGAAAAAATGATGAATAAATAGGGGAATAACCTCTTTTTCCTACACAGGAGCAAATAACTTGAGTAGAGCTTTGGAAAGAATTAATCTAATTATGGTTTTCCTTGAAGGCAATTTTCAATTGGGTGCCTACAAATATATATCTTCAGTACATGTTGCAGAGTTTCACAGACAATATAATTTTCTACAACAGGTAAATGCATGCAAATTCTGTTTTTTTTCCCCCCGTAAAGTCTTTCATTGTTTTTCAATTCCACTAGTTCTTTTATGTGTTTTTTTATTATTATTTTTTTAATTATTTACTTTTAAAACTTGGATTTTTTTTTTTTTTTTTGGACTGTGTCACCTGGAAAGAGTCGTCAGATAAACCTACAGCTATTTCTTTTTCTGATATATCCAATGTTCTGCAAATGGAATGTGTTGGTACAACTTGCAGAATAGCTATTGCAGGTCATGGTTCAGAAACTTTGTCACTGCCAGAGAAAGATTTGGATTAGATTTGGATTCTAAAGTAGTATTTTAGAAGCCATTTAGATGAGGTGAACCTCACAGAGATCTACAGAATATGAGTGAGCAATTTCGTCATAGATACATGTGATATTATATCTATGAAACTGTTCCCGCTTTTTTCTCATTCATAACTATTATTTTCTGTTTCCAGTTTATTTCCTACATGTATATTTTTTGACAAATGTATTTAATTTCTGTTTTCTTTTCTAAAACACTCAGTAGAAGAAAAGTAAAACAGAACATGCCTTAACCCTGAGGAAGTGTACAGGAATGTTCTCAAAACCAGAAATGTTATCTGCTATAACTTTTTTCTAAACTCTTTGGCCAATACATTAATAGTAGAAAAACTGTCACTGGAGTGACTTTTATCAGAAAGATAGAAAGTGATGTACCAGCACTCATCTGAGGAAAAAGGATGAAATTTAACCTTCATTCCAATCAGCTGTTCTTTAACTGCTTTATTTCTACTCCTGTGTTCCTCTGCAATATGTGTCCCTTTTGACCTTCTGCCATGAGATTTCTGTGTGTGACTGTAAGTTTTCATAGATAAAGAACTATGTCTTAAAATCTTCACTCTAATTTGTGTTTGTTTAAGCCAGTTTAAGCTAGGATCACCCTCACATAACTAGATTTTGAATACTTGGCATGCCTCTTATAAATAACATTTCCACGTCCCAGTATTGGCAGACATCTGAAATTTCAGTTTACATACTGTTAACTCCATACTCTGACTTTAATCTTAAGCCACTATTATTTTACATCATGTTTACCTAAAATCTGCCAGTAAACTGGTGTGCCAAGTTTAGCAACTGACCAAACATTTCCAGTTTTTTGATATTGAAATTACTGTCTCTAGCAGATTAGTAACTGCAGTTAAGCATGACAGTATTATTCTGTAATCTGCAACTGACATACTGTATCAAAAATGGTATTTTCTTTAATCTTTGGAAGTGTCCAGAGAATAAGACTCCTCACTTTTCAAATATATGTTCTTCTGGATATCATCCACCCCAGTTTGGCGTTGGTTTAAAGTTGCTGTCAAGGAAATGCTTTTACTAACTCCTGTAATAGTTATATTTATTTTGCAGAAAGCATATTGTCAGGTCTAAAAAAGAACGAAAATTTTTAAAGGTAGATTTAGATCTCCCTAACTTCTCTTTAATTTTGAATTATGAACTTCTGTCCCCCTGCCTTTTCAGATTCTGATACTAAAGTTTTCGTGGTCTTGGATCTGAAGAGCTGTTTCATAATATATTTCTTATTTCCATCATTCTGTTGCTTTTCAACTGAATTTAAGATTTACATATCTAATGTACTATATTGCAATTTTCACTGTATATTCTTAATAATAGCATGCATTTAGTATACATTTAAAAGGTTGACAAGCACATACAATATTTAACTTTGAAAAATCTGCTTCTAACCTCTTGTCATAGCTTCATTTTCTATGCATTGGGGTTTTTTTTGTTTTGTCAGAAGTTATCTAAACTTCTGGGGTGGTCTTTCTTGACCTTCTCCCTCTCTTACAAGAAGCATAGGCAGCACAGATTCCACCACCAAGGCCAGGACCAAAGCACAACAGAACTAGAAGTGCACATGGTGACAGAAAGCTTACTCGTCTCCCGCTTAAGAACTCCACTCTAATGAAACCAAAAGCTACCGCTTACAATCACAGAATCATAGAATCAGCTGGGTTGGAAAAGATCTCCAAGACTGTCAAGTCCAACCCTTGATCCAACACTGCTGTGGTTACTAGACCATGGCACTAATTGCTGCATCCAGTCTCATCTGAAAAATCTCCAGGGACGGAGAATCCCTCACCTTCCTGGGTAGCCCATTCCAATGCCTGATTACTCTCTCTGTAAAGAATTTCTTCCCAATATCTAACCTAAACCGCCCCTGACACAGTTTAAGACCATGCCCTCTTGTCCTACTGCTGGTTGCCTGGGAGAAGAGACCAACCCCCATCTGGCTACACACTCCTTTCAGGGAGTTGTAGAGAGTGATGAGATCTCCCCTGAGACTCTTCCAGGCTGAACAACCCCAGCTCCCTCAGCCTCTCCTCATAGGACTTGTGCTTGAGTCCCTTCACCAGCCTCATTGCTCTTCTCTGGATCTTGTCATCGATGTATAACGAGGTCACTTTCTCAAACATTATAATCATGCAAAAATTAATTAAAATTTCTTGTGTCTGACAATAATGAAGGAAGTTCAAGTAGACTAGAAAGGATGGAGTTTTCATTTCTGCTCCCAGTGTTATTCTGAAATGTATAAGTAGTTTGGGGCTAATCCTTGGTGTCTCCACTGTGGCTTCCTATCATGTAGGCACTGATATTAAATTTGCACAGAAACAATATAAAGAATAAATTGTGAATAATCCTTAAAAAACTTCAACCACCTGTTTCTAGGTATAGTAAAGGAGAAGGATCTTATGCTAGGAAGTATTAGGAAAGAAAAAACATAAAAAGAAGAAAGTATCATATTACTATGTGAATTCTTTATGTGCTTACTTCTTTTAAAATATGTCTGTTTTAGTTATCCTATCTCAAAAAGGATCCAACAGAATAATAAAAATTGAAAATAAAAGAGAAACAAAGATGAGTGATATAGAATGACTTCTGTATGTAGAAAGACTAAAGCTCTTCAGATAGGAAGAAAAATAGCTGAGGGACATTAATAAATATGAGAAGGTGGAGAGAGAATGAAATTCACTATTGCTCAAAATCAAATATCAGGAAGTACTAAATGACATTTGCCTTAAATCTAAATTCAGCATAACTTATAGTATTATATAAGAATTTTATAACGTGGCGTCATAGCCAGACACAATTTTACAGAAGTGAACATTGTCTTCACCAAAGATGAATGTAGTTGCATGTGAAAGTCATCCAAGTAGAAAAGCTACCAGACAGACAAGTAGATAAAGACAAACCTGATCACCTTGACCTCAGCAACTAACATGCTCCGAGGACCACAGTCATCAGTGCTAACTGTAGCCACCAGACTATGATTCGACTCAAGTTTTCTCAATTTGACCCTTTCAATTGTCTATCCCATTCCATCATTGAGTGAGTCAGTGGCTGGGGCCAAGCTGCCCACTGGGGTTAGAACAAGAGTCATTCATTTTACTATCTATCAGTTTTTTGATATTTCCCAGTGACACAATTTAAAATACAAAACTTACTTTCAAAACTTACATTCTACAATGTTTGAATATGCAAGTATTTAAGGACATGCAGCAATGAGATAACAGACATTCTATAACCTGTTAAATCAAATGAAGCTATGTTTTTATAGCATATAAATAATTGAAAAAGGGTTTAGAAAGAGTATGTTAAAACCCTTATATTTTTGTTTCCTGACTCTTTCCAACTGAAATACTTTTCTGTGTACATATTCAAGAAAGTGCACAATAGTATTGCTTATATCAATCTTTGAGATTCAGCTGAGAGAATGGTGTTGCAAAACAGTTTCTTTAACTGGCTTACAAAATTCCATTCCCTTTTCCCCTAAGGTACAACCTGTAACTGTTTTACAAATTCGACTTTTGCTCTTTGGGGAAATTTCAGAAGGATGACAATATAAACAATCTAAAAACAGATTTAACTTGTTGCTAAAGAATGAAAAATGGACACCCCCCACATCCCTTAAATACCTGGGAAATATAAGGAGTGATGAAAGAACAGAACTTATATTTCAGCTGTAGATCTCTTACCAGAGACACACACAGCATATAACAGGGAAGAGTAAAATCATTATTTTCTTCTGCAAGGTAGTGACAGATCATCTCCTAAGAAGAACAATGGTATCTAGTAGTCCAAATGTATGAGAATGTTGTCTTTTTAATATTTTCCTCTATGTATTTGCAATACAGATCAAGATCTAGCTTTCATTGTCAAATTTTGACAATGTGGTGGAGGGCACTCTTCACTGACTTCAGGCTAGGGAAAAAGAAAAGCTAGTAAAATTAAACCACAGGAAAAATTTGTAAATTTTATTTCTTAAATTATTTAATACAATTTTTATTATTATTATTATTATTATTATTATTATTATTATTATTATTATTATTATTAATTATTTAGGCTGAAAATTCAGTGTAAAGAGAAGGAAAAAATATCTTTATGTGATAACCTTGAAATTTCAGGTTACAATAAAGTCTCTCTTTTTTTTCCTGTATGAAAAGAATGGAAAGATATAAAATCACTAGTGGGTTTTTATATTTGGGGTAATAACCAGGGAGATTTTTTCTCTACTGTTATGATATGATACTGCAACATATAAGTCTCCTTGGTCAAATTCCATCATAGGAAAGAAGGACAACCATTATATACTTAAGAAAACACAAATCTGTGCCAATTATTATTCTATGATGTAGGATAGGTAACAATTAAAATCTCTATTAATCACATCCAACTTAAAAATTGCTTTTCAAAGCAAGAGTTGTAAGATAAATATGACTTTGAAAATCTCTTTAAAATACTTCAATGATGAATTTTAACTTTCTGTATTTAATCATCCAAGTGAACAACTGTTTGGCTTTAAATTACTGAGAAACCAAAATATTTTATTTGCGAAGGATGCTTAAGAGAAACATGACTGAATAACTCAGTTTTAGGAAAATGAATTATGAAGTTTAATTTCTTATACAGAATTCATGTATTTAAAATATATAGTTGAAATTAATGTTAAAAAAAGAGAAAATTACACCATGATAGGTTAGAAATATCAGACGGTTTAAATAACACATGAAAGAAATGTGTAAAGATATTTTAATTTATTTTTTCAATACTAATTTTAAATTATTATGGAAAAGTACTTAATAAGTTATTCTAAGTCACTATCTGAACTTCTAGGATTCACATCAATACATTAGGCTCAGATCTAGTGTGACAAGCATGTGGCTGGAGTCAAGAAAGAGGCTGAGTGAATTATTTTCCTCTCTATTATACTATTGTTTCTACACCCATAAAACTGCGTAATGTGATCTGCTTTGTTCTGCAGAGTCCTTAGAGACTGCTGGATTAAATTTCTAGAGTGCACCTACTAGATACTGCAATCATTTCTGATAATGTCTTTATCCAAAAGTGTCAGGTGAAAATGAGATCTGGTTTGCAAACTGTACAGTTGGAATTACCTGCTACCAATACTACACTGCAACTTTCAAATAAAAAATAAAAAAATGAACTTTAATAAGGTTCATTTTTATTTTTGATATCTGAGTTGTATAAATATATAGCTATATGTGCATGTTAATTTATACATCCATATATGCGAGATATACTTAGAATTTGTATTTTACCAGTATGATCAGAATTCTGACATGCACAAAGGAAGGAAAAAAATTCCTTTATAAAGTCCTTTATAATTTTTATTTCGCTCACTTTTTCCTAAATAAGATTTATGACAAATAAATTTTTTCAGTCACATCCTCTTCTGTGGTTATGTATTCAATTAAAGAGTAAACCTACGAAAACAAACGTGTCAAATCCAAACTCAACAGTGGACACAATTTTGTTTCTCCTATAAATTGTATTTCCTGAGGGTTTTTTGTCTATTGTTTTTTTTTTTTTCGTTTTCAATTGATTCAACCCTATGTTTATGGTAGTAGTAGAAAGTTTTCCTTAATCACTAAATAAATTCCCAAATCAGTGAGAGTGCTATTACAAAAATAATTCAACTTCCATACGCAGATTCCTTGAAGGTAGAAGCATTATTTAGTAAAGAGCTCCAGAGTTTATAACCTCTTCTTCTACTAATACCTTGTCCAGTATATGTGACAGTCTACCCATCTGTTTCCAATATTACCGCATTGCAAATACGTATATTTTTAATTTTACCAAGTGAATCAAATGATATTCCAAATAGGTACACACAGTGCTTATATTTTTTTTTTCAAATTATTCCAGTAAGTTGTGTAAAACCATATTTATAATTGAATAAAATACTTATGGTCAACAAGTTTACATGTATATATATATATATATAATATATGAATACAAATAGTTTCAGGTTGGGAACATTTTCATTCAGATTGGAAAAAATTTTTGTGCTTGCATTGTTTTAGAGATAAAGAAATTTAGGTAATCAAATTTATTCTAAAAAAAAGTACTTTAAATATAAGGAAAAATTTATTTCATCATTCAGATATATAAATGCATGTTTTGATTTCCCATTTTATTTCCATTTAGTTGTTAAAATATATCCAAAATATAGTTTACCTCTGATTTAATTTTTGGGAAGGTGTATTTGCCAAAATAATAATATCAAGTCCATTTAGCATTATTTGTCTTATACATTTCATAATTCCACTGATCACTTGTAAATTTTTAGTAAAGTGTCCATTTTTTATATTAGTGACAATATTTTTTATTATATAAATTGCTTTGGACTTCAAAATTTAGCTGGCATTGTGTTCTCTGTCTTTGATTTAGTCTCGTAAATGAGTGATTACAGGGCAAAATAAAAGATTATTCCCAAGTTTTTTTAAACCTCAGGGATATACTGGGAAAATACTGACCTGAGTAATGTTTTCTTCATATCTCTTCATTATTTTAGATAGGAATCTGTGGACTGGCCAGAACCATTTCAGAAGTGACAGAAGCCGTATTTTAAAGTGACAAGTCTAATTTGTATACAAACTCTTAGGATTCTCCTTCACATGCTCTTCTGGTTTCATCTGTGATAGAATTAGTTTTCTTCTTAGTATCTGATACAGTGCTGTGTTTTGGATGTAATATGAGAATAATATTGATAATACACTGATGTTATAGTTGCTGCTGAGCAATGCTTACTTTAAATCAAGCACCTCTCATTTTCCCATGCTATGCCAATGAGAAGCTGCACAAGAAGCTGTGAGACTGACCTGAACTGGCAGAAAAAATATTCTATACTCCTAGATGCCATGCCCAGTGTATAAACTGGGGGAGTTGGCTCGGAGGGTCTGATGGCTGGTCAGGAACAGGCTGGGCATCAGTCACTGGGTGGTGAGAAATGGTATTCTACATCACTTGTCTTTTCTGTGTTTTATTTATCTTTCTCTTTTTGTGATGTCTCTTTTCATTACAATTATTATTACTATATTATTATAATTATATATTGTTTCAGTTATTAATCTGTTTTTATCTCAACCCATGGGTTTACTGGTTTTTTTTATTCTTCTCCCCGTCCCTTTGTGGGTTGGTTGGGGTGAGTGTCTATATGGTACTTAGTTGCCAGCTGGGGGTAAACCATCAGTCATTCTTATATTTTGAGGACTCAATCTACTGTACAGATATCCTATAATCAAATATTTCTCAACATTTTCCCTTGTATTGAAAGCTATTCTCAGAAATAAGATGAACACTTGAGGGGAACTGTAGAGGGTGCCTTGACTAAATGAAGTTTGAAGTGGAAGCAGGTGTAAAAGGAAGTAATTTTAGTGAAAGCTTCAACTTGGATAGATTTTTCAACCACTGAGTGTTGTTAATCTTGAAGATTTATAGAGTACTTAACCTCTAAACCAGGCCTGCCTTGTGTTTACCTTGTTGACTTTGAAAATATTATTACTTGACATACTTGGAGCTACGAAGGCTGCTGTAGCTTTTAAACTCACTTTTTCTGCTGTAGCCACAAAGGATTTTTTTTTCATGTTCAGAATAGTTTACACTCATCATGTTTGGGCTGTAAACATAATTCCAGATTGATGGTCTCATCATCTTTATTCAACTCCCACTGGTCAGGGGGAAAAAAAGAGGTATACTTAGACAGCATTGAGTTATCCCAAAAGTTCAGACTAAATAGCTTATATTCCATTAATTTTGAAACTTCCAAGTTCTCCTAGAGTTTTGTTCTTTCTTTACTTTTAAGCTCATTAACTAGAAGTTGTTGGTTCTACATTGTGTGGGCTATTTTAATGCTCTTTCATTTGAATTCCTCTATACAGCACGACTTTTTGCTGTTAGAACCTGAACGTCATGATTACTTCTAATTGAGTTTTTTTATGTGAATTAAAGACATATTTCAGATGACTGGTTTTTCCATGGTTTTGACTAACCCATAAGGTCTTAAAATTCTTCCCCTGTGCTGTCCCTCTAGCAAAAGATTTATACCTTTTACCTACAGGAGTTCTTTTTGCAGAAATAGATCTACTTGTTCTGTCTTCCTCCAGAAATAGGCCATATGTTTGAGATGAAAACCTCTCTTGGAAAGTGAAAAGTATTATTTTAAGTCCCTGCAGCCTGAGAGCACCCTGGGCACAAAACCCTGAGGGTCCTTGTTATTGTTTGTGATCACTTTTTGTAGTCAGGCATCTGATGTTTACTATGTCTACATTTAAAGATCTGATAATGAATTTCATGTCACAAGCTTTCATAATTTATGTGTTCTTTATATATCAGCTCAAAAGAAGATAATTCTGGAAAGACACATTTTAGATAAACTACTTTATTATATTTTACAATTAATACCAGAAGACTCATAAGTAAGAGCAAATTGTGCATTGTAAATATAGTCTTCATATTTTTGCCAATATATAGATCAAATAAAAGTGTATTTTTCAAATAGGAATTCTAACCTAATTTATGTATGATACGTTAAAAATGTTATCATTTGGTGTTCTATTTAACAGGATTTATTTTATAAATCCAAAGTAGTAAATTACTAAAGCGTATTTACTACCATGGAGAAAGATAATGAAAACACAGGATAAAATGAAAAGCATTGCCATTTCCAAAAGTATTTGCCAAAGTTTTTGCAGAATCTATTGTAAATCATTTTATTACAACTGGAAATACATTGCCATCTACAGACTGACTTTTTCTTATTTTTATTTATGTAATGAAGAATTTCATATGCTTATATTAAAGATGTATGTTTTTTAATTATTAATAATATCAAGATCCTTTTAATATTTACATATTTAAAATTAAATTGTAATAATACACACTCTCAAATATGGAGACTGGTAGCAAATTAGCTTTTGCACATTTAAGAGTAGATGCAGAATATTTTCTTGGATGAATCTGAAACCTACCTCAATCTGCAATGGGTCAAATTCTGTTGATGAGTGGGCTTATGTCTTGAGGGAGAAGAAACAAACTGGGCTCTTAGAGTCCTGGGTACTTAGAGTCTGTGAAAGAATACACAAACTTCTCTCTTGGTTTTACATATATATCTTAATTACTTGAGAGTTAGATTCTTTCTAAAGGAGGAACTAATCATTGACTAAAGATGCATCATTTTGCCTGACAGAGGTTATAGACAGATACAGCAATTGGTTTCCAACTTCCATTTGACTGGTTTTGTATAAACATTTTAAAATATTATGGTAAGATATTTTAAAATAAAGTGATTATTATTGTTGGGGACATACTAGTGCATTCCCTGCTATCAGAGCTGCATGATTCCAAAAGAATAATGCATTCAGTATTATCAGTGTGCTATAGGCATATAGGCTGTGTCCATATCTTATAAACAGAAAAGACGTATCATTTTCTGCTGTTAAAAACAGGGAAATGTTTTCTCCATCCAATAGGTCAAACTTGAAGAAAAATCTTGTTGAACATCTGAAACAAATAAGGTTTCTCTTTGATTTAGAACAGCTATAGCATACACTTCTTTTGTCACAAAATGAAAGAGAACCAGAACATAATAATCAGACTCCTCAAGGCTAAAGACAACAATAGAAATATTTATATTAAACTATTTTCAGAATATTTTACAAAGTACAGAATTTGTTATTTTTATCCATTTTCTTAAAAATAAAGTCCAGGCTCACTGAAAGTCACTTTGTCAAAATCCTACTGGATATTTTTTTCCCTTCTTACACATTGATACAAGTATCCTAGCAATGGTTTTTGTAATGAGGTGTGAACAGAAAATGAATACTCACAGGAAATGCTCTGAGACATAGCAGAGCATGAGAATGGCAGAAACATAATGTATCAAGAAAAAAAATTCACATCATAAAAGTTTTACATACATAACCGAGTTTTATGATACTACAGTAAGCTTAACTAGAATGGTTACTTTACATATGTATACATATTGAGACTAGGGATCTAAATTACAGAATTACAGAATGGGTAAGGTGGAAGGCACCACTGGTGGGGACATCCAGTTCAGCAGGATTGTGTCCAGACTTTTTTTTTTTTTTCCATCTCCAGTGAGGGAAACTCCACAACCTCTCTGGACAATCTGTTCCAGTGCGTGGTCACAGCCACTTTAAGTAAGTAAGTTCTTTCTCATATTCAGGTGGGACTTCTGTGCATCAGTTTCTGCCTGTTGCTTCTTGTCCTATTGCTTGGCACCATCATTATTTGGCAAAGGTCTGATTTTTTTCATTGTTTTGGTTCTGATGAGTAGCACAAACTTCTATTTAAACAGTTGTTTCCAGTTAATTTATCTAATATCCTACAAAAGTGAATTCCCCATAGAAATGTTCTCTTTCATCTTCCACTATCTCCCCCAAACCACCTTATATGTAAGTTTCCTTCCTGTTGAAGTTTCTTGGCTGGAGAATTCATCTTCTTTATCTTTCCCCTCTGTCACCTTCAGTTCCTTTTCCTCTTCTCTCTTTTGTGTTTACATATCTGCTACTTTGTCACAACATGGACAATATGAAATTTATGGAGAATTACACTGCTTATTGTATTTTCACATAATTTTGGTAAAAGAGATCACTTTTGAACTCTTTTCAGTGCATGCTCAAGAAACTCCACTGGATTAAATAGCCTGCAATCATACGGTAAACATAATAACAAACCAGCAAACAGATGTACAAAACCTTTACTGCTGCATACATATAACTTGGCAAAATGAGCAACAACTCACATTCTTCAGTTACAGTGATTTTTTTTCTGCTTTTAGGACAAACAGATTTTATAAACACTGTAAGGTAAACATGCTCAGGTATTCTTCCCCAGAATGCCAAGGCAGTGGAAGGATTAAAAAAAAGCTTTATTTCAGATGCAAGGACCACTTTTTTATGATGCTGTGCACTGGGCCTCCAGGGGAAAAACGGCAAGTTCCTGCCCCCTCAAGGCCTCTTTTATCCTCTCCTTTTATGTCCCCTGCCTTCCCAAGACCTCTGTGCATATCTGTTAGGGCTATCTCTCTCCTCTCACAATTCAGACAGAGAGGCTGAGAGCTTCTTTTGCTATACTGGATGGGGAAAGCATTGAAACTGCCTTTGAGAAAGAGTTACTGTCTAGGCAGAAAGCCTTCCTAGCGAAAACTGAGTTCCTAACTTTCCATTACAAATTCGTCCAAAATTGTATCTCTCCCTACAGCACAAATTAGCAATTATATAAAATATATTTACTCCCAAGACTTATAGAAAGTAATTTTCCAGGATCCTGAGTGATGTACTTCAATTGGGTTATAACGATATTTGTTTCAGCTGCAGATTTTCTCCTTCCTTCTCCTATTAATTTGATCAAGTTTCCAGCAAAGTGCACTGAGGAAACAATCCTTCCTTGAGATTAAAATTAGTTATGACTTAATGATGAAACACTGAAATGTTTTGAAGATATTAGCTTTCTAAGTCTTAGAGTTAAATACAGTTTTTCATGCTTTTCACATATTTTTCTAGAATGAAATTTGTCCTTAAAATCAGAAATTATTCTTAATCAATTCTATTGACCATATCTATTGAAGTTTTTGATTAGTGTTTCCCTCTTTAATATGTCAGTTTGCTTAGAGAATTAGAATATCAGAAGAAAACGACTGTGATATTTATATTCTCTGGTACATTGCAGATAGTTTCAAATATCTGTTGTCAAAGAAAATTTGTTCAAGTATAGTGAAAAAAAGCAGTTGCACTTTAGCATTGACATTCGCACTTAATCATCAATATCCTGTTTTCTTAAGCATACAGTAGAAATTTACTGACTTTCGTATGGATAGGCAAACTTTCCTAACATATCCTACCTGTGAGGTTCTCATGACCATACTCATACCATAACGTATACTCCATGTAAAGAATCATCTAAAAACATTTGAATTTTGAAGACCATGGAAACTACAATAAATGATCAGTTTTGACACTCTTTTAATGGTATTGGAATTGAGTGGCAAGGTTTTGGCAGCAGAGAAACTTCAGGGGTGGCTTCTGTAAGAAGGTGCAAGAAGCTTGTCATGTGTCCGACAGAGCCAACCCCATCTAGCTCCAAGACGTATCTGCTACTGGCCAAGACCAAGTGCATCAGCGATGGTTGTAGTACCTCTGTGATAATATATTTAAGGGTGAAAAACTGCTGCACAACAGAAACTGGGAAAGAGAAGAGTGGGAATATGTAAGAGAATGTGAGATAAACAGCCCTGCAGACACCGAGGCCAGTGAAGGAGGAGGGGGATGAGATGCTTCAGGCACCAGAGCAGAGATTCCCCTACAGCCTGTGATGCAGACCATGGTGAATTAGTTTGTCGCCCTGTAGCCCATGGAGGTCCATAGGGAGCAGAGACCCACCTGGAGCCTGTGGAGGACCCTCATGCTGGAGCAGGTGGATGCTTGAAGGAGGCTGTGATGCCACAAGAAGCCCACACTGGCATAAGAATTGCCTACAATCTAAACCATGCAGCAATAGAATCCTGAAGGAATTAAGATACAACTCAGTAGGACAAATTCTGAATCCTGAAACTAATATGTTCTAACTAATATATTTCCCCAAATTCCAAAGATGTAAAGGGCAATGCCCAAGCATCTAAACGTGGTAACAGACTCACAACTTCAGTGGCTTCTGAAAAAAAGTAATAATACCAGAATGTATCAAGCTGAGCATAATTAATACTTTTAAGAGGCAGTAGCTATGTTTTGTGTGACCCAGAGGAAAAGTGTATGTTACACAACAGTAGACTTCAGATCTTCCATCACCATTTTCTTGCTCTATCACCCTGAAATAACAACCTTCACCTTTGTTCTTCAGTGTTTGTGAGCACTGCTCTGTGTGAATTAAAATTCAGTGGCGAGGACAGCATATTAGCTATTGTTACCTGAGCAAAGACTTTTCTTGCGTACAATGTTGCAGTGCTTTTTGTATGGGGGAAGACAAATTATATGATAATAGAGTGTGAACTCCTTTACTTTTTTTCCTTGAAAATTATGGTTATAATTGGCAACAGCATAACTACTCAAATGTTCTCTCTCTTAACATGGATTCAGAGTACAGAGTTTTGGGGTTTTTTACTTGTCCAGGAAGATACTGCTTCATCCTTTGTTACATATGCTGAATGAATTCCTGTCGCTAACAGTAATGAGTGGTTTGTAATGTCATCTAGAGATGAGAGGCTACAAAACCAAGTGCAATCCTGTGAAGACAAATCTCATGATGTCCCAGCAACACTTAGACAGGACGATTAATTATTAAAAGCTTGGTCATGGCATTCAATTATTAAAAAAAACCTATTCACACAGAAATACACATACATTTAACTTGCCCTCAGAAATCTTAAATTATACTTTACTGTTTCAGTTTTCCACTTTGTTTCTTAGCAAAGTTCTATAAACTGGACAAACTTATACTTGTTTTGTACTAAGAATATTTGTTGAAAATATAAATCTTATCCAAAGGAACTGCTTTTATTTTCTATTTCTCTTTTACTTTGAAAATTGTTATGCATAATATTAAAACAATTTTGGTTACAGGACAACTTTTGGTATATTCATGTGCATATTAAATGCTTTAAAGAAATCTCATGGAGACTACTTTATAAACTTTGTCAAATTTCTTTACTTTGGAAATCACTGTGTGTGTCATATATACATTTATAAAATACCAACAAATTTAAATGAAAATAGTAATATTCTTATAATGTTTCTGAATCAGAAAGGGAACAATATAGAAGACTATTTTTTTTCTAGCTGATTTTGTGTCATCTACGTATCTTTTCTGGCTATTTTTTCTATTCCTATTTTATCCCAAGATCACAATTATGGAATATTGGCAAAATAATATTTTCAGAACAAACTGTATGGAAAGCACTTTGTTATATTTGTAGAACAGTACCTAAAGTTTCCATTACTATTTTTCTTGTAAAATCTCCTCCATACATGAAGGATATTTGTGAATTCTGATTATTAGTTTTACATTCAAGTGATAGAAATTATCTCACTTTTAGTCACTGTAGTGTAGTCTTTGAGATTTTATTAAAACTAATTGTAAGTAACCAGAAGTTTCTAAGCTGATATCAGGAAATATTTTACATCTGTAAAATGTACACACTTTATCTGTCATTAGGTCAGCACCCGTAGATCTGTCTCTTCCTCTCTCAAGCAAATTCTGCAAATCTTTTAAGAGCCATCCACCTCAAGAAAAAACAAAAATACATAAAAACAGGGTAAGAGGTGAAATGGATAAAGAAATTAAAGTATTTCAGTTCTTTCAATAATGCCGAAGAAATGAAAATGTGAACTAGAAAGACTGAGTTCTCTATAGACTCTTGCAGAGTTCTCAGTGATACTTTCAGATGACTGAAAAATCTTCAGGGATTGAGAGAAATCTCAAGACCCAAAGTGATCTCAATACCATCTCTACATCCTAAATTGCATTATTGCAGAAAACTGCTGATAAAGAATCTCACTCAGCCCAGTATTCGTGCTACCAGAAGATGCAGTACTAGTGTTTACTATTAAGAATGATACAGTAGCCATAATTTGATTAGTTTTTTTATTACTGTCTTTATATTAAGATTTTTCTATCAGTGCCCAGACAATGGTCTGGGTCCTTGTGATTTTAGCTACATATAGATTTAAACGTATAAAAAACCAAAGGAAATGATTACTGCAACAATTGAGATAGAACAAATAAAAAGAATAAAACAAAATTTTTCCACCAAAAATATTTCTCATGTTGAATAAATGGTTTTTAAAAAAAGCAGTAATTTTTTTTTCTGAATACTTTCCTTTCCCGTAAGTGCTCTGAAAGTACAGAAAAAAACCACAAGTGTTTGAACCTCATTTCTTCAGAAAAAATAAAATAAAATTCAGTTTGATTATAACCAGAGACAATAATCCAGATATTTCCCTTTTTTCTATCTCTCTTCTGCCTTCACCCTGCCCTTGTAATTTCTTTAAAAATATCAGGTGTTTGACTGTGAGTTTGTTAGCAGTTGTGCTGGTTTGTCTTTTGCCAGTGTGTCAGTGAGTTACCTTAAAAAATATGCTTTAAAGAAATCCCCCTTTATTAATTTGCTCTGCCTATTGCTTATTGTTTATTAGTAAAGCTAAGAAAATTATCCTTTCTGACAGTCATTATAGATTTAGGTCTTCTTTTGGCAGCTTCCGTAAGAGTATATCTACCTCTTTCACCGTGTAGTTCTCCATGGGCTGCAAGAGGACAACCTTATCACCGTGGTCTTCTCCTCATACTGCACAGCAATCTCTGTTCTGGCACATGGAGCACCTCCTCCCGTGTATCTTTCTTGACCTGTTTTTCTTCAAGTCTGTCTATTAGCAGAATACACATGGCACACAATGCAGCTCTGGCTGTCATGGAAGTTACCTGGGCTGCAGCAAGGGATGAAGCTAAACGCTGAAATGCCCCATCTGCACAAGGCACCTCACACTTTTGGTGGTGAAGCAGCATCAGTCAGGCAGAAGGTTCAGCTGTGATCCCTGTACTCTACCCTTTTACATTGCTGCAGAGCTGTCACTGCCACCAGCTCTAATGACAGGAGTGTTAGTGAGCTAATTCAACGGTGCCTGAATGAAATATTTTGTTCTTTCCCTGATAAAGATTTTATACTTTTTCGTACTCACGCTTTTCTTACTGAATCCCTGATCTACTAATGATCCCATTCAACGGGGTCTCTCATAGAATCACAGAATCATTAAGTTTGGAAAAGACCTCTAAGATCATAGAGTCCAATCTTTGACTGAATACCACCATGTCAACTAAACTATAGCACTAACTGCCATGCCCAGTTTTTTCTGGAACACTTCCAGGGCAGGTAACTCCCCCACCTCCCTCCATTCCAATGCTTAATCACCCTTTCAGTGAAGAACTTCTTCCTAAAGTCCAACCTGAACCTCCACTCATGCAGCTTGAGGCCACGTCCTTTTATCCTGTTTCTAGGTGCTTGCGAGAAGTTACCAACATCCACTTGACTACAACCTCCTTTCAGGTAGTTGTAGAGAGTGATAAGGTCTCCACTGAGCCTTCTTTTCTCTAGGCTAAACAACCCCAGCTCCCTTAGCTTCTTCTCACAGTAATTACTTTCTAGACCCTTCACCAGCTTCTTTGTCCCACTCTGGACATGCTCCAGCACTTCAATGTCGTCTTGTAGTGAGGGACCTAAAACTGGAGACAGTACTTCAAGGGTGGCCTAACTAATGCTGAATAGAGGGGGACAATCACTGCCCTGGTCCTGACTAGTGCTGGTAACGCTAAGGATACCTTTGACCTTCTTGGCCACCTGGGCATACTGCTGATTCATATCCAACCAACTGTCAACCAGCACTTTTCCTGGGTAGTTTTCCAGCCACCCTTCCCCAGCCTGGAGTATTGCATGGGCTTGTTGTCACCAAAGTTCAGAACAGAGCACTTCATCTTACTATATCTCATACCATGGCCTTGGTCCACTGATTCAACCTATCCAGATTCCTCTGCTCCCTCCAGAGCCTTCCTTTCCTCTAGCAGATCAACACTCCTGTCCACCTTAGAGTCATCTGCGAAATTAATGAGAGTGCAAGTTGATCCCCTTGTACAGATGATCCATACAGGTATTAAAAATTACTCTCTTCAATTTTATCTTTTTTAACCTTTCTGCAGACCTTCTGATGCCTATTTCTTATAAGTCTGCAATTTTATCAGCCACCTGAGCCAAGGCTGCAGGCAAGTAGAGAAATTGAGACAGAACTATTAAAGAAAAATATTGAAACTAATCTCTGTTTTTTCCTAAATAGCATAAAGAAATAATTATATTTAGCATGCAAAATTAAGCAATTTGCATCTCTATGGTAACTGATTGCTACCCTCTGATTGATAACAGGTTTACTGTCACAGATATTTTTTAGTTTTACTTGTAACTATTTCATTCAGACCTCTAATCACTTATTATGAATTTGTAGAGGTATAACTTGAAAATGAACCTTTAAGAGTTTTCCCCTCATTTTAAATGCAGTTAATACAGTATATCTGAAAAAAACGTTTTTTCTTCATTTCTACTGTTGATTGCAGTAATAATAAAACTAATTGCCTGTAATCCAGTAAAGTATAATTACACCTGACTTGATTTAGACAAAGATGTAGATATTTTATAATTAGATCACATGAAGCATTTTATGAATAATTAATAAGAAAATATAATTAATGAGATCATTTTGTAGACTTAGTTTAAACGAATATTCCAACCAAGTTATGGGCACACTGTGTGCGATTCACCTTAACTGACTTTAGTTGTCTAAAAATAGTTATCTAAGTCCAAGTTTGTATCTTAGGAGTCTCTCCATAGCTAATGAAGAGTAGACAACAATACAAGAGGCAAGGGAAAATATTGGTCAGGTCTCTCAGTTGACCTAAGATTCCGTATGTTAATTAATGCTATCTTAGTCAATTAAGTTAAATAATCATCAAGTAGTTACTAAATTTGAATCTGATGATGGTGATCATATTTTAGACTCAACAGTTATTTTAAAAGGAGTCTTTACTTTGAAGATGCTTTTTATAAGTTATACAGTATAGGATTAATTGCTATAAAACTTGCAAAACTCAGTGGTTTAAGCACGTGTTAATACCAAGCTTTCCTCTCTTCATGTTTAAAGAAATGATGGGTTTGTTTAATTATTTTCAAGTTCTAAAGGAAAACAGCTAGAGGATGTAAAGTTTTTTAAACTTTTATTTTCTAATTAAAGTCGATGTCAATAAATGATTCTAAAGACAGTTAATTTTAAAATTTGTCATCCATCGGTTGCATAGTGAATCAGTTTCTAAGGATGTCAGAAAGATGGCAGATGATATGTAAATATACAAAGCCTGTGGAAGCATAATAAATATAATATTAGGTGCAGATAAATTAGGAACAACATCTTATACAGGCAAATGGTTCAGCTGTAGTATTTTGCCTGGAAGTTTTGCTTTTAAACACATATATCTTTATAATTTCTTTTCTCTAGGATATAAGACTTAAATCCCTCCCCCATCCCCACAATGCATTCCTTTACTCTTTTTTTTTAATCAATTATTTTTATGCTTTACTTCATTTAAAAAAATTAAATAAATTATTGCAGTTGAAAGAAAAACAGGTCTGTTTTTCAAATGTTGCTGAAAACATCTGGGGGAATAATTTTCATTTCTTACAGGAAAAATACAAGGTTTTCTGCTGTTGTCATTAGCTATATATAATCATAAATTCATTTTGTTTGGAAATTTTTCTTGTTTATTTTGCATGGATGTTCATCTGTTTAAAAAGCCTGAACTAAAGTAGGTCTGTAAATTTCAAATGCAGGGAGAGTGAAGAAAATATGCTATTACCATTACAGAGCAGAAGGGAGAGGGGAAAACTTGCAACCTTTTTATGAACAGCCCTAGAGCTGAAATGGATGAGAACTTCATATGAAATTTGGCATGGAAATAATTCTCATTTAAAAGAAGTACCTTTGCTTTCAGACAAAATTGGGTTTGACTTTACCAAGGTATGAGCTTTTGAGTATTGAATACTGACTACAATAATAAGGTTTTAAGCCTCTCTTTCACTTTCTCCCTTCTTTCCATCAGTACCTAAACTTTTCCTTTCATATGAACATTAAAAGCATACAATATCTTTACAATAAACAGTGAAATAGCATATATTGCTGAAGATTGACAGTGTCTCTTCTTTATTTCATAGATAATAAATTGTTGAAACTGTTTTTGATATTTCTGGGTTTTTTGTTTATTTTGTTATAGCACTTATACTTGATACTCTGTTCACTGCCTTGCCTCTCATCAAGGAGTAACTGTCCTTTATCTGAAATGCCTCTTTAGTCTAATTCGTGGGGGTGTGAACATTCATAAAATTGAAACTCATACCAGTATTATATGGTCTTAACTGTAAGACCTCTTTTCATGAGGCTTTTATTTCTCTCACATAATCTGAGATTGGATTCCAACTATCCTTCTAAATCAATATAGCTCTTGCAGCAAACTCTAGCAGCCTTTGTTAATCTCAGTCATCAGGAATAAAACACTCCTATTAAGTGATTTTATAACTGATAACAATCTTGCCATACAACAGGGAGATAGACTGGATTCAAATTACAGTTTCAAATGGTTGAAAAAGTGACCTTTCCTGTTCATTCTTTATTCTATCAGGACTCCTCTATCTGAATCAGGTAGGAGAAGATAGCATTTACTTTAAGGTTCCCTTGTATGAGAAACTTTATACTAGAAATATGAATGACTTTCCAGTTTGAGAACCCAAGTTCACCTCATATTGACTGGACCTGTTATTTTCCTTCTAAACAGATTTACCCCTTCTCAAGAACTTTTGTCTTCATTTATTACTTCAGTTGAAGGCTTCTAGCATAACTTTTTTGTGAATGCAGTATTGTATCTGCTGAAGCCAATAAGTTATCCATATTTTACACGTTTTTTGGAGTATTTGCTTTTTTCCTCACAATGTGCATTTTCCTTGCAGTAAACATATACTTTAATTGTTTTTAATTAGCTTAGCATAATGTGCCTAAAGATTCAAGTGAAGGCTTTCAAATAGATAGAAACTAAATTAGATGGACTATACCACAGTGCAGAATTTAGACTCAGAATTTCTGCCAGTATAATATGATTTTTAAAATTAAAGTCATAATATAAAGTCAAACTCACACTTTTAGTTTTGTCTTTGAAAACCTTTAAGATATTAAATAAAGATAGATATCAATATAATTTTTCAAAGGATCAAATGCCAATAAAGTCTAGGGGTGAACTTCTAGATTCTTCCAAATAATCAGATGACTTTGGATCATTTACATTTTCTCCAATAGTTTTACACCCATGGTGTTTGTTCAAGGTATGTTAATTCAACTGCAAGACAATTAGTGTAGCCAATTAGAGAGCTTTTTCTAATAGCCATATGTACTGATAGCAAAGAATAAATGGTAGCTGAACATCCCTCCTGTCATTGATTTATAATAGTTGATTTGGTTTCCTCAGTCCGGTATATAATACTGAGGTAGAGAGAAGCAGTTCCACACCTGCTCCTTTCCTTGTCTGACTCACCAGGATAAAGAGATCATACCTCTCTAGGAAGCATAGGCTCTTACCACTCCACAAGGAATTCAAGAAGCAGCACAGGGAAACTAACAAATACTTGTCTACCCTTACTATGAAGCATCAAAATTCACATAAGTTTTGGTAAAAATACTGATTACTTTTTTAAACTAAACTTATTTGCTATAAGAGCCTGATGAATATTCTCTTGGCAAATAGGAGAATTGTCCCTGCAGCTTCTCTCTCTACTTCTTTGTTAACACATGCTTTTTTAATTCTTTTTAACTCTGGCAATCTGTTAAGAAACAGATCTTCAAAAGCACGTAGGTGCTTAATTCACTTTGTTGGGTGAGAGAGACACCTAAGTGTGCCTGGAGGATCTGATGCAATGTTTGTTTCTGTTCCCTGACTCCTACACTGGATTTCATGCTGTCACTCCAAAACCTTGTCCTCATGATAAAATTACACACATAACTGATAGAAAAATTAATATTTAGATTTTTACATATAAAATTCCCGTAATAACTTCTATTCTGACATAAATAAATGTAATTTAATGATTTAAACAAGTTAGTGGAAAAAGGTAATACCTTTTATAAGACTATTATAGCTAGAAAGAAACAAATTTACTCTGTTAAAATTAATGGACCTATTTTGGCTCAAAAAATAAATTTGTTTAAGTTTTAGTGGCACTAAGAACTCTCATTAGTCACTACATTCACAATATGTCCTATTTAAATACCACATCTTTCATAATCATCAAAGATCTGAAGTTGACTTACTCACAGACTTCTGAAAGAAGTTCCTGTAACTGCTTTTGCAAATTTTCCTCTTTGCTAAGAGTGTACTCTGTAAAGTTCAGACAGGAAAGCTCTGGAAATAATTGACAGATTTGTGCTGCTAATGCATTAACTAATAGCTGAGTACAGCAAAAAGTCATTTTGGATAGAGACTCACGTAGAAATTTTAAATTTTTCCTGCCAACATCTAATACTAAGAAGTTATTCCTTTCTCTCAGTGTACTACGAACAGGTATGCTTAAAATAACTCTGTCTAAATCCAGCTTTCTTTTCTACTTGAACCCAAACCACATATAAAAGTATATAACCTCTTTTCTCTCATTTTAGCAGAAGTAAATTAAAGTGTTGTCACTATACTCATAGACAAGGAAAGATATTTTTTTCATTTCTCTCTGTGATAACTGAGGATATAAATAATACTCCCTCCCAATAAAAACTTGTTCTCAGTCACATTTATTCTGAAAAGGAATGTCATCCTTCAAGAAAGTTTAACAAGTCAGACATTTTTGGGATGTTATACTTTCAATTTCTGATGATAATGAACTTCGTGTTACATTAAAGCATTCATTAACATAAAAAAAATTAAATTTTTAAAACAGGAAGAAGGATAATCAGCATGTTCTACTTATGCAACTATCCTAGAGAGTAACCCTTTGCTTTAGATGGAGTAGCTGAGTCTGGTGGAATTCACAAAAGTCTCTTCCCTATATAAATACCTATACTTGGATATTGGCACCAAAGATGGTATTCGAGACAAGCAAAAGTTTTGAATCCCTCGTGGACAGCAGAGTATAGATGGGTCTTTGGTTTCTCTCAAAAAGTTGTGAAGTCTCTTCTTCCTGTGAATAGAACTATTTTGTTTATTTCTCTGGGTCTTCTACTGCCTCATGCAATTATATCAGCTGGGCTTTCCATAAAATCTACTGTAATAAAGAAGGAAAAGTGGGACAAGATTTTCTAAAAGAAACATAAAAAAGGAGGCATACAGGGAAGCAAAGTTATGATGCCTGAAATGGAGAAAAACTTTAAAGGATAAGAGGGAGCTATCCTTTGAAGTATAAAGTTGTGACATGATCAAAAGCTCACTGTAGGTAATGGAAAGATTTCTATTGACTTCATTGGCCTTTGAATTCAGCATAGTCTAGAGGAAAACAAGCAACTTTGCTCCCTTTTCCCATCAGCTCCTTAGCTGGGTTGTTTTCAGAATCAGTCATACTAAGTAAACAAGATAGAGAGTAAGGAATAGAGTTAGAAATCATAGGCTTTAGTTGAAAGAAATAGACAAAAAATTATTAATTTATTTTAAAATGGTAAAGTGTAACTTTTTGTAAAGGAATTTATGAAGGTAATTATAATGGATACTATCTCAGTACCAACATCTAGAATGTTGGTAGAATAACCTAGAGATAATTCTTTTCCATTTTAGATAATATCACCTTATATGCCCCTAGAATGACTTTATTACATGGAAAGGGATATTTGTACATCTGCACACCTACTGAAGATGACCACAATCCCCATGTGTGACTTGTTCTCGAGTTTTCCTTTCATGGAAATCATGGTATTGTATAGTCAACACTTTTTAGTCTACAGAACACAGTAAGCTTTGTCCTTACTCTTTTAGAAAGAGATATACAGGTGTGAAAAAAAATCTGAGATGAAACAAGTTATTTAACCTGTAAGTTATAAAAAATGAACAATCACCATGTTGGTTCATATTGTAGTTCATCCCAGGAAAAATTAATCTTTTGTTTAGGTTTAGCAACGCTTTGTCGAAGAGTGTGCAGTTTTGTTAAACTATTCTTTTACTCTAACCATACCTGAATGATGGACTGGGGCTAATATTTCCTAGATACAAGGGATTTTGTGGCTCTGTCTATCTCTCTCTCTCTCTCTCTCTCTCTCTCTCTATCTATCTATCTATCTTTATATACATATATATATATTTATAAAGCAATTCCTCATTTTTAGTGCGATAATGAAAGTTCATTTTGGAATTTTGTTTCTGGTGACGAAATAATTATTAATTTATATACCAGAATCACTGATACCAAGAGAAAGCCTGCACCTTAACTTCTTTTCTGTTTTATTGGGATTGACTTGTATTCAATTTGTATTCTCTCTCTTTTAGAAATGCCTTTGATTCTGAAGCCATTGTACAGCTGCAGGAAGAATACATACAAATTTTTTAGCCTGTAAATTTTCCGAAGCTTCAAGTTTGAAAACAGTTGCTTTTTTATGCACTATTTTTCCATACCTAAATGCAATGTAACAAAGAACCATCTCTCCATCTCCCTCCTTTTACCTTGCATCTTATGGAGACATGACTCTGATCAAGTTGCTCTTAGCTGATGAGTTTCTTCTTCTGCCTTCAGTATTTCATTAGCTCATTGACTATTTAAATGATACAAGAGCTAGTTGAGGTTTGTGTGTTTCTCAAGATATTTTGTAAAAAAAGACATTTATGTAATGAGAGGGCAGAGAACAGAAACCAGTCGGATGGAATTAAAACCCTAGTCCTGAACTCACACCATGGTAGGCATTAGACAACTCAAATGAAAGAAAAATGTCTTAAGTGTCTCAACCATGAGAAAAAAAAGCTTCATTCAGAGTTTATATTTATTCTAAAGTAAGAAATACAAGGGAAAGTAAAATAAAAATGTGTAGCAAGAATCACTTGGGGCTTCTGAAGCGTGAAGCATCAAACATGGCAGCTGTCAGTCCATGTCAGGTCTGGGCAATTAAGCTGAAGTCAGATGCCTGACAAGAGTCAATCAGGAGACCAAGAACCAGCCTGTTAGCCTGACTGGTGGTTTATTCTTTGTATATAAAATCCATCACTTCTTGACTTGGCGGTTTTCTTTTTCTGTGTACCACTTGATGGCAGTTGCATTTCTAAGGGTCTCACTCCTATTCCTGTCTAAGCTGTTCTGATTTTGGTTTTTGGGGTGGTTTGTTTGTTTGTTTGCCTGGGTCTTTTGGGGCTTTTTACCTCATCCTTTCAAACTTCATCCATTCTTTCTGACTCCTGCCTCTGCTTTTTTGTCAGTGTCCTAGTCCTTCTTGCTCCTTTTCCTAGTTGGTACTTTCTTATTCCTTGTTCCAGGAATGCAAACAGCTACTCAAACAATGTTATCTTGTTCTTCACTTCAGTAAGCTTTTGTTGCTAGAATCTTGTTATAACATAGTTGTTAAGAATAATTAATAATAATCCAACACTGTTGAACTGACCAAATAATTTGATAACTCCTTGCTATACTTACTATACTTCTTGTATTGATGAGGGTTCTTTTTGTTTTTGTTTTTGTTGTTTGGGGGTTTTTTGTTTGTTTGTTTGTTTTTGTTTGTTTGTTTGTTGTTGGGGTTTTTGGCAGGGTTATTTTCCCCTTTAGGATTTTATATATTTCCAGGTTGGAGTTTTTTGGTTTTTCCTTTTGATGCTCTGAATTATTAATGATCACATGTCAAAAGTTCTTGGGGTGCCTGTAATTTTATTTTCTTTTTCTTTGACAGATTTTCTTACAGTTCTTTTTCAGCAGTTTCAGACAAAACTGTACACTCTTGGCATAGTAGAGGTGGGCCTTGTCTCCTCAGTACACAGGTGGCCAAGTGCTATGAAAACAAGGGTTTGCAGTGGGATTACGGAGAGAAAGAGCTTTATGGTTCTACTGCATCCTAAGGTGAGCAGTACCAACGTTCATCCAAGTAGAGATAAAGTAAATTGTCTCATCAAGTCTTAAGCACCTTGAGTTTGCAGGGAGCAGTTTTGATGCTCATAGTGAGGCTTTTCCTACTTACTCTTGAGTCTTAAAATTTTCTTAAAACATTTTTCATTCATATTTGTTTGCAGATAAAAAGTTGCACACTAGCATACACATCAGATAGCTACTCTTTCTTATGCAACAACTGCTTAGGTTTGTTAGACTATATAAGGTTTTCTCTGACCTTGAGCTAAAATAGGTTGAGCAACAGTCACTGGACTACTAGACCATTGCTAGGTAAAACTTTTTCAGACCAGTGTAAGTCCACACAAATTCCAAGATCTTGAGCTTTCAGGTCAGTATAAGAGGCCTACAGTCTTTTAACAAAAATGGCAAAAAAAAAAAAAAAATTACTTTTTGCTATGCTACAAGGTCTAGGACTGGATTAAGAACAAGAGATTTAGTATATTGGTCATTTCCTCCCTCTTATATTTCTATTCAGTTATTGGCAACAGAATATAATAGCTATTTGTCTTTCAGATTATCTTCTTGCTTTCTAAAGTTTTTATAACAGTAACAAAAAAAAATAAAAATACAAGGAAAAGTGAATTTGTTTGAAGAATTCAAAAAGAAGTTAAATGACACTACTAAACTTTATTCAAATGGTATACTTACAGTACATAATAATAAGAAAAAAATTACATGGGGAATTAGGAGTTAGTGGTAAGAAAAAGTATTTTTATATAAATTTAAATAATATATTTGCAATAGTGAGTGTATATATGGATATGATATACACAACTCCTCAAAGATGGAAAATTTTACCCTGTGCAGGGCATGAACTTGTCTGATTCAGACAGGATGAGATTACATGATAATCAATCATACTCAGGAAAAGACCAAGTACATTCTTAACATTTAACCTTCAGTGCATACATATAAAGGTCACTGTAAAATAGGTATTTTCTCCTGCAATTCTGAATTCCAGTCAGATATTTTAATAACAGTATTATGGCTAAATATTTAATAGCAAATCTAGAGCAATCATAGTAGGCAAGGACAGAGCTGATAGCGCTAATGGAACTAAACAAGATTTGGGAACAAGCAAATTGTTGTGGACCATTTAAAATCCAAAATGGTAGTCTCAAATGAAGTATTGATCTTTGTAGTTTTTTTCTGGATTGGTCCTTTTTAAGGTAAGAATGTCATAGTTTAGGGAAAATATATTTTTTAAGTGAGCTAATTGATGCAGTGGTGAAATGAATGGTATTCATTCCATCATAAAATAACATAGAATAAATGCAGAACTATTTCACTGATTACAATACATAATAAATATAATATTTTTCATGTGTTCAACATCTTTCTTATTTATTTCATATATGTCATATGATTACAGGACATCCATGTAACACATTTTTAGTAAGGTGCAAGGAAATCTGTTTTGATTTATATGAGGAGCAGCTGAGGACTTTGAGCTTGTCTAATTAAGAGAGAAGCAGACTCTCTGCGGCTTCCTGTGGAGATGAAGCAAAGAGGTTGGTTCTGAGCCGTTCTCCCTGGGATCCAATGACAAGACATATGGGAACAGCTCAAAGCTGCCTCGGGGAGGTTTAGAGTGAATGTTAGAAAACATTGCTTTACCCAGAGAGTGGTCAAACCCTGGAACAGGCTTCCCAGAGAGCTAGTCAATGTCCCAAGCCTGGTAATATTTAAGAGGCATGTGGACAATGCCCCTAATGCTTTAATTTTTTGTCGGCCCTGATTTGGTCAGATAGCTGGACTGGGTGATTGTTGTAGGTCCCTTCCAACTTAAATATTCTATTCTATTCTATTCTATTCTATTAATTTTCTGTCCAAAGACAGATTCTAATTCATCCACATTAATAACAATTTTGTATTTTTTCATTCCCCCATAGTTTTGTGTTTCGTTTCCCAAACAGAAGAAATTAGTTCTTGTTTTAATTTGTAAGATACCCCCAAGATTAATACTGAATTGTTTATTCCTCTGACATGGAATTAATGTTACATCTACCTGAATAAGAAAGTAGCCTTTTCAAAATTCAGAGAAATTTGTATTTACTTTTCAGTCTGTATCCTTGACATACTTCTGTGTTGCCATTCTAGAGTTTTACAGCATTATAATCTACCTGACCTGAATGGAGAATTATATTGGTAAATTATTGGTCAGGCTATTTCTAGTATTTAATTATTCAACTTAATATATCTTAGTCTTTATCTTAAAGAGCAGTTCTATCTTGTGAGAGCATCATGCCTAGAACATTCCTATTCCTACCCTTCACTTTCTAATCCACTCAAATATTGCATGGAACTTGCCCAGATAATATTTTCCAGGAAAAAGGAAATATCAGGTATGTTTCTTTGCTATTATTTTCTTGCTCCCATTGGTTTCTTTTCTTTTATTCCAGTGTATTTCTGCTCTCTTAGCTAAAATGTCTGATAGGAATGAAAAAAAGGAGTGCCATGATTTTAGCATACTCGAAGAAATATGCCAGTTTAACTTAAAATAATTACTCAGTAATAAATTTTCCAGGGAGACTTAAACAGACACTGAAACTCTCACTCTAAGGACTTCAGAAGAGAACCCTCTAGAAATAGAGAGATTCAACTGCAGTGAAGAGTGAAAAACAGAAAGAAAGCGATTTCTATGCTCATCCTTTTAAAAGACCATCTTAAAAATGCTGTAGTAGTTAACTATACACTTCAGTTTGTTCTTCCTATAAATATTGCTTAATTCATTATTTGACTGTGTTTGGGGTTTCTTTTCTCCTAGTAAAGGATAGTTTACAGAAAACTTTATTTCCTTCTGTAAAGAAGCAATCTCATGTAATCAGTTTTTATGGTCCTATTTTTTAGCTAACATAATCTGGGGAAAGATTGCATTGTACTAACAATATTTAATCTCAGAAATTATATATTTATATATTTAGTAGGATAGCCATTCTGCAATACATCAATGGTTGAGACACATGTTAGAAAGAATGTAAGTTCTGCAAATACAGCATTGGCAGTGCAAATGACAGATCTGCACACAGTGCAAAAACCCCCGGGGTTTGCGATGCCACAGCTAATTTGCTTTCCCATTTTGCTTCACTTTCTACAGTAGCTTCCCTTTCTATTCTTTTTACTGTATTCACTGATCTCTCCCAGATACAACATTTAATTTACATGCTAGTTTTCGACCTTGTGTTAATAAAAGACAATGTGTTTCTAATAAAGATATAGAATTTTAAGTGATATTTATTTAAATGTCAATTTATCAATGTCAATAAATCCTACCAAGTGACCCATATAACTGATCTTTTTTCTTTTGAGGGTTTTGTGAATGAAAATTTTTACAGGTAGAAAACAAGACTTGAATATGCACTGACAAAACCAAATAAACACATGACATATTTACTTTTGTAATGTATATTTAATTGACAACTTCAGTGGTAAATGTTGAATTTTAAATAAGTTGACTAATTTCTCTTCCTACACAATTTTTTTATTATTCGCTTCCATTAGTGAAATAAAAAACATTTGTACTGATATTTGATTATTTTCATTAACCACACTTTGGCTTTTAATTCTACCTGGTTTTGTCCCTTGTAGGGACATGAGGTCTACCTATTGCCACTACAGAGTTGGAGTCTTTTTAAAATTCTTCATTGTTCTCAGTCAAGATGATCAGCTATTTCCTATTATTCTTTATTCATTAAACAAGTTAAGAAAGATGTGGCAGTCAGACATGGATTAAACAGATAAGAGAAACTCAAACATCCCTCTGCTACCCCATCCCACAGAAAAGAAAGGAAACTGGCCCACTCTACCCAGTAATAAGGTAAAGAGAGAAAAAAGGTAATAAGCAGACAAAAACTACTCTTCTAGCTTTTCATCCATCCACAATAAAAGACTCAGGAAGGTTAGAATGATGTTGCAATGTCATATAAATACCTGAAATACTACAATTACATATTGTTGACTTACTAAGTTAAAACTGTTAAATTAGTGTCTTAAATAAATTTAGGACATGTAATTTTTTTTCTGTGACTCTAAGGAAGTCTCCCATCTTCTTTTAGCTCATCTAAAAACTTGCTATCTTAATGCAGGATAGTTATTCAGTTTTCCTCTCTTTTCACATGCTAGATGAAAGCTGCTTCAGAAAGTAATCTATCTTATCCTAAAAGTGCAACAAGGATACTCTTTAGTGTCTGTGGAGACAATGTACCTGAGGTGAGATCTTTAGTTTTTCGATAACTGATGTTAAGTGAAATGAATCTCAGCCTCAAATACCACATTCATACATTCAATATTCTTTCAGTGTTTCTAATGTAATGTCACTAGCTCAAGCCAAATACATATTAAACCCCATGGAATCTATTTCACCTCCTGAAACAAAATGAACAAGTTCAAGTAATATCCAGTCCGACTTAGAATTTGCAAAAAAATTTCTTCTGATTATTCCAAATATTTTTTAGTTTATAAATAATTTTAAAGATTTTGTGCTTTTTATTTTCCTGGTTGCATTCATGACCAGCAGCTTAATCAGTTAACAATAATCTACTATCTTCTTCTAAGCTATTATACACCAGTAAAATAACTTTTATGATGTACCATTCATAAGAAATTAAAATTTCATTTGCTATGAAATTTTGTCACATTATTTAATTGCACATATGCCTGAACAGACAGTGCTACTGTACCTCCTATATGTTATTGATGATTATTAAGGTTAAATATTGATTTTATCATGTTTCATCTTTGAAATATTGTGCTTGTCTCAGAACAAGCATCCAAAAGAGTTGTCAAATTTAAATACATAATCAATTGTAATTTACCGTATGGTGCTCAATTCAATTATTTTGTGCCAAGAACAGCAGCAAATCTTTATACTGAAGTAAAAAAACCCATGAGATACAGACACTTTGTAAAGCTGAAGAATTCAATGTATCATGCTAAGAACTGATCTGAAGCTTTAAAAGATTCTTTACAGTCTGTGGATCATGCTGATAGTTAGACATCAGAGTCATGAAAAATAGTAACAGAAAAGGTTTTGGAAGCTCCAGCTCTAAAGAACTGGATGACTGAATATAAAATTACAAGTAATCACTATAAAGCCTATCTTGAAAAAAGTATCTTTCAATCGTACAGAGGGTGTACCAGAAAAAGGGCCTGTTCCTATTATGGATTATCAGGGAAAAGGTAGATTTATCCGAAAACCACTTGGAGAAAAAGAAATCATTCTAAAGTCATATAACATTTACTAATGGATAAGGCATATAACCTTTAGTTATATATAATCATGCATTAGAAAAAAAAAAATTCACTGTTAGGGTGGTCAGGAATTGGAATAGGTTGCCCAGGGAGGTGGTGGAGTTCTGATCCCTGGAGGTGTTAAAAGGTGTCTGGATCTGGCACTGGGTAATACTGTTTACTGGTTTAGAGGTTGCAGTGGTGCTGCTGGGTTGACATTTGGACTTGATAATCTTAAAGGTCTCTTCCAACCTTGATGATTCTATGATTCTAACCCCAAATTGCTAAAAAATTTTTAGAAGATATTGTGTACATTGGCCTATCACTCCAGAGTTATATCAAGTTATCGAGCCAATTGTGTTAGCTACCAGCAAATTGACAAGTAATAGAATTACAGTCTGGGAATAGAGGAAAAATACCTTTCATCAGATACTAACTATAAGAACCCAATGTTGTTATCTTCTCTGCAGAAAACTTTCTGGTTCAAATAATTACTGGGAAGAATAAAATAAATAAGATCCGGATTTCTTGTCTTGTTCTAAAACCTGGGCATTTACAGAAAGAGAGAGACAACCTAATATAATTTGATTTGAACAAAACTACAATCAGTAAGCAAAAATGGTTGCTAGATCAGGTCTACAAAAATGTCTGAGTGATCGATTATGAGTAAACATGAAACAATTCAGTGTATTTTTACTGATGAAGGCATGTGGTAATGATGAAAGAAAACAGATCAAAAAGCATCTCCTAGATACAATTTTCATTTGTTTCTGGCCTGGCTGAAGGGGAAAATGAAGTACAATACCTACTAGGACTGATAGCAAAATTTTAATATTAATTGCCTGCTCTGAGAAATAATATCTATCAAAGAAAAAGGAGTACTAGAGTCACCAATGACAACTACAGCTATAAAGAAAGACAGCAAGCAAACACAGAACATTGTAGTTTCACTGAGGAAGCCTGGACTCAAATGTAGTACTTTTCTAGATCTATTTTTGTAGTCAAACTGTGAAAGAATAACACTCAACCCATAACCTCAAACTTAGAAAAAAAGGGAGTAGATTCTCATGAAAATGGGCCAATATGAATTTCAAATTCTTGTATTACCTAGAAAAAGGATATTCCAGCTAAAATTCTTACAAAAATATCAGATACATTAAAAATAATTTATTTTGTATTTATAGAGCTGCATTTCAGAACTCTTTAATTTCTACTTGTTACATCCTCGTTTTAAAGTTGGTTGAGTTCTAATACCTTTATGTGTAGCTAATAATTATAATTTATTTATACTTCAGAATGCTACTGGCCTATTTAAAGGCACTTTCAATAAAATAAATTAAAATGTTTCTCTATCAGAACCTACATAATGAGTAAAAACAAGAAAATTTGGCTATGCATCAACATAAAGCAGAAAAAAGTCAGAAATATAAAAATGCTTTTCTTAATTCGTATGAAAGAAAATAACTTGGTAAAAAAATTGTGAAGATTAGTATTAGATTGCTCAGCATATGTGCTCAACAGGCAGAAATATTCAAAATTTAAAGACATGGTAAACTGCATTGAATGGATTATAATGTTATACTGAGAACATCTCATTCTACTTAGGCAGAAGTGAAGTGCAGAAAAATTAAGGAGAGACATGGACTATGATTATTGATCTGAAAAGATTCAGTAGAGAAGAATGAAAATAGTTGAAGTATTCTGTTCATAAAAATGATAATAGAAGCTTACATGAAAAAAAATTACACAAATTACAAAAAAAATATTTCAGGAATCGTTATTTGCTAGTTTCTGTTCAAAAGGAAAGACAGAAATAATACTTAAGAGATGGCAAGAATTTTGATTACATTAAATAGAATTAAAGAGTTTTCTTTACTCTTGCTTTATTCTCTTCTGGCTGCAACTTTCTGTGTTTGATTCTTACTTGCGTTTTCAGTCATTATATTTAATTTGTTACTTCAATTTTTACTCCATAACAGACTTATTTTCATTTCAGTTCAATCTCAAAACTCTCTGAAGCTGTCTTGATACACAAGCCATGTTTTTATTTGATTACACATATGTATATTATATTTTTTTGTTTATATCCAAACTGAAAGTTTGGAAATTACAGGGAGAGGTGGAAAAGTAAATGCAAACCTAAACAAAAATACTGATTGAAATCAGAGCTTCCTGGGAGACAGCAATAAGCAGGTGGTAACAAACAAATGGTAACTAATTTTCTTCTGTTGTTAGAGGTGATCATCAGAACCACGACTGATCAACCTGCAATTGCATAAAGTAGAAAAGGGGAAACCTTAGAACCCTACTGAATTAATTCCTTGGCAAACTGCTGTTATTTCTTCAAAATCATATACATCTAAATTCTTAATTATTGTAAAATAATTATAGATTATAGACTAGTACAGGATGCAATGAATCTTTATATGTCATCTAGTCCATCTACCTGCTTAAAGAAGGGCCAGCACAGATCAGGCTGCTCACAGCTCTGACCAGCTGACTTGTAAGCATCTTCAAGGATGGAGGTTCCACATCTCCAGCAGCTTCTCATGGTCTTTGACCACAGTCACAGTAAAAACATCTCCAGATCTAATTGGAATTTCCCATATGGCAACTTGAGTGTTCATTGCCTCTTGTCCTATCCCTGTGCACCTTCAGGAGGACTCTGCATCCAAAAGGTGAGTCTTTCACCCTACCCTCTACCACTGCTTTTCAAGTCCTCTTATGGAACATTTTAATTCCTGCTGATAGGTGGCATGTTCTTTTAATGGACCGAGTGTCCATGCAGTGCAGGACTCCAGCCATGTGTACTATCTCACCAAAACTCTCTAATCCCACTGATGGCATAGCTCTGCATCATTCATGAACTTCTAATTCCACTTCTGTTTCCCATACTACCAGTTGATTCATTTGTGTTGCAACGCTTGAAATGGACCTCTAGTCATTCTACTTTCACATAAGGAGTGTGAGGACCATTTCTTTAATGTGTCTCCATACCATCTTTTCTCTTTATCCACCCTCCTTTATCAAGTATCATTAAAAGCCCTGCTGTTCAGACCAGGAAATTTACTATCAGAGATAAAATCTCTCACTTTGTCAGATGAACTATTGTCCAACCATCCTCATTTTTTAGGGAGGGTTCTCTGGGTATAAAAGCTAAAGACCTGGCTGCAGTACAAGTTTTACAGCCTTGAAAGGAATGTCTTCCCTTTTATCAGCAGCTTAGGAAAGCATCACCTAGGTTCCTATTTCTTTCCCTGATACCTCACCTCCACAGTCCTGTTCATTTGATGCTGGGGCAAAATTTTACAGACTACACTCCTACAGTTTTTTGCCTTATGGTATGACCATATTTTTCCACTTATTCTTGGTATGGAGTTTTTTATTGTCTTCCAAATATCGTTGTTTCCACCAGACACGATTTGACTACCAAATTCTAATAGAATTTTGAGCTATGTGAGTCTTGATCTCAACCAATAGGGCAATGTCTACATTGCTAATTGAAAAAGATAAGATAAAATAACAGAAAGGACATGCATGAAGATGTTCAATATGACGCAGGTTGTAAGTAACCTGATCCTAATTAATCATATCAAATCATTAAGGAATGTTACACATATAACTGAAAGAAGTTATATTTTTACTAGGGTATTTTACTACTCACTTAAAAATTAGTCTCTCTTGTTGTTTTCATTTATTTACTTATTTATATGGTTATTTTTCAACAAGACTTCAGAAGGTTCTTAACTTACAGCACATATGTTTTTCTTTTTAACTGGTGTTGAAGATCTGGTTATGCCCATGACAGCATAATTATTATTATTATTAGGAAAAATGTCATCTGGAGATTGCCTTTGAGATAGTCCATCAGATCAATTATTAATGGCATTAGAAAGGTATTGGCAATGCTACCTAAAAAGAAATAATAAAAAATCTGTGTAGATACTTCCCAAAGATGCCGTGACCCCTTCACTTTGTCTTCACTGTGAGCCACACACCCTCTCAGACCACCAGTTACCAGAAATCTCATACTTACAGATAAATACATATACACAAAATGAAGCAAAATCAGCACTAAAAGAAAACAGCACTAAGGAGATGTGTCTATTGCATTCAACACTTCAAATGCCTGTTAGGTACCTAAGTTTTACATGGTGGATAATGCAGGCATTGTTAATACTTCATTGCTCTTTCTTGATTTAGAGTTGAGAGCAAACAAATTAGTATTATGTAAAGAAGATAAAGAGAATTTGAATGTTTGGTTTATACACTCCAAGATACGGTACATTCTCAGATTTAAGCAATCTGTGACCTGAAGGACTGAAGGCAAACCGAAATGAACTAATTAAACAAATCTAATGAGGCTTAACACTGAAAGCACATTTGATTTGTTAGATTGGGCATGATGCTTCAATATTCAAAGTTGTTCGTATTTAAAGAGAGGCAGTGTGTCACAGTTAAGGTCAAGATTTTTCCTTCAGTAATTTTTAAAATATTGGAAAAAAAGAAAAAAATCCTCATCCTCACATTTCATAAGAACTGATGTATTTCTGATGTAGAAGTGAAATAATTAATAGAAGGTTGTACATAATGTGAAATGCACTACAGAAATACTTTCAATATATTTCAATTTTCTGCTGGACTTTTTCAGTGAACAGTGTTGGATTGGATGATCTCTCAGAGTCCCTTATGGCCTTCCTTTTCTGTCTTAATTACATTTCACTTCTGTACCCCATAAAATGTCAAATCCATATGAATGTACACCCTGAATCAAAGACTTAGACATTAATATTTAAAAATATGTATGAATATATTAATGTACTGGTTTACAGGGAACTACTCTTTTCAAAAAGAAAAGTACATGCTCTTATAATTATTCTGTTTATAAAAGGTCTGATTTCATAAGAACAGAAGACTTCACTTTTTCTGAAAATTGGAATCTTTTTAAAATATTTAACCTTGAGCGTCCAATACTTAAGTTACTTAATACTGACACTTACAAATAATGTTATCTTCACATGAAAAATACTGATTATTAGCAATATTTTCTTTCTACCAATTTTAGTAGGATTTTAGCCAAAAAATAACCAAGAAATATAAATTCAACTTGTAGCCATGATTCAGTTAGTATCCCAGAACATGTTTCACTGTGATCTAATTGCACCAAAATGTTTATACAGTACCACTAGGCATACATATATTCTTGAGTTTGATTCACCATTATACATGTCACTACACATTTACTATCTTATAAGAACAGACTAATATAGAAAGAGAGAAAAAAAGTAACCAAGAATAACTGCGACACTGTACACCTTGTCAGACACTATTTCAATTAGGATTTCTCTTTGAACTTCAACTAGATCGACCCAGACTTGTAGTAAAATGTTTCTGTTCTACTCTGAAATGTCTAGTCTCTCTTGTTCATTTGTTACTTGAGTCCTGAACTTCAAGAAAGATTTGATACAACCCATCACCAAATTAATAAACAGCAACATGAAATTAACTTCTATAACTCTACATTAATATCGAGAGCATTTTTAAAAATGTTTTACCCTTCACTTAAAACAAATACAGTTCAAACTACATTTTTCACATCAACTAGACCCACAGAAGTATAATAATTTGTTAGTATGAATATCTATGTTAAACTACAGAATATATGCAGATACTTAAAAGCAGTGTGACTTTCAAATTCCTTGTGTTCTCTATGAACAACATTTATGCACTTCATCATCACAACTCCCCTGCAATATTGCAATGCACACATTAGATTATTTTGCTGAAAAAATATTGTACATTAAGACTAGTTTCAGAATCTGTTAATATCATTGCACAGTTTTTATTTTCTTCCTTGAGCAAGTAAAAGCCTAGGTCTCAGCAAGTTTTACTCTTGCTTTTCGGAAATCTGTAGATGTTCCATATACACTTAGTACCACTGAAGAAGCACATCTAAAATCTGTCAAAATAAGTCAGCAGTTTAAGCACTTATTATATATCAAGTTGCAACTCTATTTTTATTGTCCTGAAGAACTTTTCCTTTCAGGGACTTTATAGTAAGTAGAAGGGGGAAATAGAAGTCTTCAAGGAGCCTATAGAGAGAGTTTGTGCCTCCCAGAAAAGTTCGTGGAGCCACAATAGAGAAATTAAGAAGACCCAAAACAGAACTTAAAAATGAAATAAAACAAACAAACCAAATAAACAAACAAATAAACCAAAACCTCCAAAACCTCAAACACCTAAGGCAGAAATAATACATCAGATAGTGGGGAATAAAAAGAAGTTCATACTTTTCTGCAGAAAAGAGATCACTAGTTATAAGTTGGCCACAGTCATGACACAGATTTCTGTAAAATATAAGACAATTATTTGTCTGATAGGTTCCCTACATGTCTTGAAACATGAAGGGTCAAAAATATAACCAGAATTTTACTTTGAAACTTTCAGTATAACTTCAGTATTTCTTTACAGAACACCTGAATATATACAATATATACCTGTCCTTTTTTTCCCTGTCCTCAAAACTAAAAAGAAAAGAAGTGTTGGTGTTAAAATTTAATTGTTACTAGGATTACTTTTTAATTACTACAATTTGCTTTTTCTTGTTATACATGTGATTATTTATGATATTGAGTAATTGTTCTTTAGAATGGATTATGATTTTAAGTAACTGGTGAGGTGCCAGGCAATGAAATAGAGATTTATTTTTCTGTTAAATTGAAGTGTATAAGTGTGTATTGAGAGACTGTGAAGACTATACCTTACCAGTTATGCAACAGATTTAACTCCTGGACTGAACTGCATTGACATGTTGAACCAGACTACTGCTGTGATGATAGTGTTGAATAATGATCGGAGGGCTGGAACACTCTTCTGTGACAAAAGGCTGAGGGAATGGGGATTATTTAGCCTGAGAAGAGAAGGCTTTAGGGAGACCTTTTTGCTCATTTCAGTACTTGGAGTGGTCCTACAAGAAAGCTGAGGAGGGAGTTTTTGCAAGGCTTTGTAGAGATAGGACAAGAGGTAATGGCTTTAAACTGAAAGAGGGTAGGTATAGAGTAGATATCAGGAAGAAATCCTTTACTGTGAGGGTCATGATGCAAAGGAAAAAGTTTACCAGAGAAGTTGTGGACTCCTCATCCCTGGAAGTTTTCAAGACAAGGTTGGATGGGGCTTAGAGCAACCTGGCTTAATGGAAGCTATACCTGTCCAAGGCAGGGGACTGGAACTAGATAATTTTGAGGGTCTGTGATTCAGTGATTCTATGAGGT
The DNA here is from genome assembly GCF_003945725.1 of Corapipo altera. Classification (NCBI taxonomy): domain Eukaryota; kingdom Metazoa; phylum Chordata; class Aves; order Passeriformes; family Pipridae; genus Corapipo; species Corapipo altera. Next base: position 22,391,855 of record NW_020884872.1, read on the forward strand.
ATCTGAGAACTAGTCAGCTATATTTGGGCAGGGTTTACAACTGTAAATTAACACCTGACTACTGTTCTAAGAGCTTTTAATAATTATTTGATACAAAGAAGCAACAAGACAAATCAGAAAGGTACTCTAGATTAAATCTGAAATTGGAAAGAACCCGCTGAGAAGAAAATGCAATGTCATGAAATGATGAAGTCCATAAATCAAGGGAAAGGAAGGAAATAGAAATAAAAATATAATAAAACCATAATCTTTTTAAGAATGTTATGCAATCTTTGGTTTTCGAAGTGTAAGAAAAATGTAGGCAACACAATACTGTTGCAGAACCAAACTTTCAGACAGAGTCCCCTTCTAATCTTATTTACATGATCATAAATTTATGACTTCTGCAAAGAAATAGTGTGTCCTCAACTAGTAGTCATGTGGGCAATATTACTTCAAGATTATGAGGCTTCACAAATTAAGATCAATTTGACACTAAACATAGGTGGTGGTCACATACTTTTTCTGTGAATTATATCCTGAGAGTAGAAGACGTACTTGATCATCCCAAACCAACTGACACATAATTTTGTTGTAGATTTTGCATAAAGCTTTTTAGACTTAAAATACCTTCTTTTTCCTTATTTCTATATAATTTTGTTAACTGAAGATAGAACTGTTAAAAAGATACAAATAATTTGATCACATTTCAGTCAAGAATACTATATTTGAAAGCTGATTTTTCAGTTACAGTAAGGAGAAGTGTATAATGTTCGAATCTATTCTCTGAAGTAGAGCATTCCACGCCAAGGTAGAACTGTTAACATTATTGCTTGCTGTTTGACAAAAATATTCTGTTACACTTCTGTATGGTTGGCTCTACAAAATAAATTTCTCAGCAAAACAGAAGCTTTTAATCTTGTTCCTGTAGAGTTTGCAAAGCTTTCCCAAGAGATTCCAGACTTTACTGGTTAATGGCACAGAGTGTACTTACTTGAGCTGATTACATTCTGGTTTATAGTTACCTATTAGAGAAACTAATTACAACTCCAAACTGTGTCAACAGTGTTTGACCTAATTTGATGCCAGTTAATCAGTTACATAAACAAATTCTGTTTATAGGACAAATTGAATTTGAGTTAGAGAATATACAATGTAAGCTCTACACCATACTTTAGATACAAAAAATGTAATCAAGTGTATTATTTAGAGTGATTTTATTGAAATGTAAAGGACACTCTTGGAAAGAAAGCACTCTTGGAGAATCATAGAGCTTACTACAGTAGCTACTGTCTTATAATTTGCTGAGAATCTTTAGCATTGAGCTGTTTCGTAAGAAATAGTGAAGTACCGCTTCAGCTCTTTCATTTTTTAATCTAAAAGAATCTATTCTTATAGATTTTATAGTATTTCAAAAGCTGATTGTAGCATTAGAACTAGTATGTGTACGGGTACCCATCTGCCAAATGTGTGAGGTATCAGACAACTTCTTAATTTTTACATTTAAAGAGCATTCTATTGTGATTGGCATAATTACATTTTGGAAATCATGGCAGCTGAAGACATTCATAAATACCTTAAATTCAGGGTAATACATAAAAGATAAAAAATCCACATACATTGGTTTCTCTTGGATATCAAATGTCAGGTATCAACTCACAAAAAGCTGAAATCAGAAAAGGCAAAAAAGTGCTATCTATCACTTTCAGACATCAATGGAATCACAGATTATGAACAGATGATAGAAGCTATGAAATCAGATTGTTGAGGTTGGAAAGGATGGGAATGTGTGCTCCAGATAGAAAACAGACTGTGGATAAAAAATATCTTGCAGGAAGCTTATAGAAAGTGGACATTTCTAAGGTATGATAAAATATAGTGACTGTAGAAACAGAGGGAAAAGAAGATGAATAAAAAACCAGAAGTAGTGAAAAACAATCTAGTCTACAGCAACTGTATATATGTGAGAAATATCCTGATGTCAGATAAGGGTTATTCATTTCTGCAGTTATCTCAGCTGGGGATGGGGGTAAATGCCAGTTGGAGAGAACAGTCTTCTAATTACAGTGTAATCTGACTCAAGTTAGAAGGAATTGATCCGCTTTGCCTATAGGGTGACTTAAGTTACCTCATTTATCAACTTAATGGTCCTAGGTATGAGTAGCGTCAATTTGTTTTGGTGGAAAGCATCTCTTTGAAGAAGACTAAATGAAAAATATCAATTTTAATCAGTAAGAATTCATTAATAATAATAATTTTTTCATTAATCCCATCATGTTTATTATGTACTTCTGCAGTCCTCAGAGTATTCTGTTGCAAGAGAAACAATATTAAATCTATCTACAACTTTTACAAAAATTAGAAGTTTCAGGTTATGAATTTTTGATGAGCAATAAATACATACCTATCAGCATTACTGGGTTAATAAATAGTATGACATACTAGATGTCCATGAATAAATGGTCACGCATCCGCTACAATTTTAAGAGGAAGACAAATGACTTTGCTAAATACTGTTGTACAGTCTTTCTCTTTTATAAAAACTTTTTCCTGAAGGTAGGTAATGAACTGAACATTATATTATAATACAACTTGGAACAAATGTACTACAGAACAATGAACAGCAAGTTAAAGTCTTAGTGCAATTTTCAAAGAATTATTTAAGTCTGTAAATATATACTTTACTGATGAATCTGTATATAGCCAAGGCACACTACCTCTACATTGCATAGGTATTGTACAATGGCTTTGTTGCCTCAAGATACTGCAGAGAAAAAAGACTCCAGGCCAATTTAGTGTATAAAATAAGATGAAGAGAGTAGGTCCTTTAATCTCAGGCCTGAGGCCCAGGGAATACACGATGTGCGTGTCAGACAGTTGGTTCTATGATTTTATAATAACGTCTATCCAATCCCAGATTTGTCCACTCCTCGGTTCTGCCCCTTAACACACCCCTTCAGGAACTGAGTCTGGGGGCGTTTGGGACCCCTTCTTCCTCATCTTCATCTTCCTCACAGCATGCACAGTCCTTGGAGCTCCTCCAAATTTCTGGGCTTGAAGATGTGATATCTTCTGGTCCAGGCCTTGCGGTGTTTTTCTACAATTCTACCTTGAAAAGAAGACTGAACATGCTAATGGAATTGAGAGAGATTGATATGGAATGAGGTATATGTAACTACTATGTTAAGGGTAAGGGATATAATACAGCTACCTTAAAATCTACATTCACTACACAACTACTTCTAAAATCTACAAAAGTCAAAAAAACCCAAAAAGCTCTGAGGTATCAGCTTATAGAGTAATTGTCACATATATTTCCCAGATTCTGGATGTTCAGTCTTTGCTAATTAATATATTTTATATTTCAGTGTTTTCATAATAATTTATCTCCTCCCCAATGCTTTTTAAGTTCTGTGACTTTTTAACAGGATGAAGGATATAGGTGTGAGACACCCCCTCCCCCCCCCAATTTAAAAAAAATAAAAATCCTCAGTCTCTTTTCCAAGGCCTGAGCTAAAATCATTGCATTTGATGGAAAACTCCTATGACACTTAAAGATTTTGATTCCAGTGTCAAGTGAGTTCTTAGCTGCATAGCTAGCACAAGTACTCTCTGAGCCATTTAATGTTTCATCATCCTGCTCACTTACTTAGCGTAGAGTATTATTGATCACATTCCCCATGTAGTGGCAAAACTATCCTTCTGAACTGATATTAGAGGATGAGAAGTCAAGACATTTGAACAAGGAGTTTCTTGTATTGTAGTACCAGTGCCATTTACCTCTGAAGACAACATAAATATTTCTACTTGTTTCAAGGACTTTGTAATGAGCTCTCCCTTTTTTTATCCTTCTGAAGTTCCACTGACTGTGATATATTACTTTATACTGCCATCAGGGAGAAAAATATCATAAGCTTATTTGTCACAACATTAAAGTCAATAAACAAAACCAAGTTATTAAAGGATAGGTCTGATTTGGTTTCCTTTCAGTCCAATCAGGAGAAAACAATAAGATATATTTTCATGAAAATTCAAGATTCACATGTGTAATGATAGTGGAATTTATACTTTCCCTGAATGCAACAAAACTGCCTTACTCATCTAGAGTTTTCTGCTGGTTTTGGTTATGATAGAGTTAATTTTCTACATAGTAGCTGGTATGAGGCTGTGTTTTGGATCTGTGCTGGAAACAGCATTGATAATGCAGGGATCTTTTTGTTATAGCTGAGCAGTGCTCACATAGACTCAAGGTCTTTTCTGCTTCTCTCCCCACCCCACCAATGTGGAGGCTGGGAGTGCACAAGGAACTGGAAGGAGACACAGCTGGGATAGATGAACCCAGCTGTCCAGAGGGGTAAGCCACACCCTATGGCATCATGCTCAGCCTATAGAGCTGGAGGAAGTAGGAGGAAAGGGGGCTGTTCAGAGTAATTGTGTTTGCCTTCCTAAGCACTGTCAGGTGTGATGGAGCCTCGTTTTCCTGGAGATGACTGAACCTGCCTGCCCATGGGAAGTAGTGAATTCCTTGTTATCCTTTGTTTGCATGTATGGATTTTGCTTTACCTATTAAACTGCATTTCATCCCACAAGTTTTCTCACTTTTACCCTTCTGATACTCTCCTCCATCCCACTGAGGGGGAAATAATTGAGCAACTGGGTGGGGCTTAGTTGCTAGCTGGAGTTAAACAATGACAAGTTTACAAGGATGCTGTAAGAAAAACCAGCGTAACAAAGTGATCTCTTGTAAAGGATTAGGCTAATCTCTAAGTGCAAGCAAATTGTTTAGACAAATAATGTTGGATCAGAGTTGAAATAAAGTGAATAACCAGGCAATCTATACAGGTGGAAAATGAGATAAAATAGGTGGAACTTCAGGTGTGGTATCTAAATAGTTGTTGCAAATACTACTCCATACTTCGAAATAAGTTTCTTTGTCTATTTCCCAACCGTCCTGCTCTTATCTTCACTCTGACCATCATAATTAGACAATTCACAAGAGTCTTTGAGAATCTTTGAGTCATTTCCACCATGGTTAAACAAGACTTTGGGGATTTCAAAAGTGTACAAGATATGAAAGTATCTTGTATTGTGCTCATATTCCTAAATTATCTGGGTAGAATTTACTTAATGTAAATACAGCTAATGAAGAAACTACACATATAGTAGGTAGATACCTTCCTGAAAGAACATGAAACATTAAAAGACTGTGACTTAACCATTTTTTTTTTTTACCCTAAGAGCTATAATCACCTATGAAGGTAATAAAAGGGAATTCTTCTTCCTGTGTTGCCTTGTGGTTCAAGAAAGATGTGTGAACTCCAATTTTCTAATCATTCAAAACTTAACTACATACTTTGTTTCAGCACAGCTAGAATGCCTTTCATTTGATAAAATGTTTCCTATCATTTTGAGAATCACTGTTGTGGCTTGAGGGAAAACTTGTACATCTTAAAATAATATGATATATAAACTATCAGTGTTTCATGCATTACAGTCAAAGAAATATCATTATAAGAAACAAATCCTCAAGACAATATACCAAATGTTCATAACCTTCTCCCATAAAAGGTTGCTTTCATTATAATGTCTTATTAAGAGTATTAAACTATTACATAAGGTGGAAAAAGACATGTTTTAATTACTTTCCTGGAGATATCACAGCTGAGCTTTCCCAAGATGCAGTTATTTCCTCTTAGTTTCCTTGTCCTTTATGGATAAAGTATATCTTATATTAGATTTTTCTGGACCATTAATAATTTAGGGACTAGTACATTGCATTATATATAATATTGCTTTTGTTAATAAAAACAATTAAAGAACAAAAATTTTATGTGTGTATACCATTAAAGTCTTTGCTGGTAAGAGCCTTGATTTCTGGATTTAGGTACTGCATGTTATCTACAAGTTTGTAACAACTCCAGTAATCAAGGATATGTCCATCAAAGAGTGAAAGTATGGACACACTTATAGTGCAAAAAAAATCAGAAAAAACCAATACTATTTACAGTGTCATTCTTACCTCCTCGTGTCTCAATATGATACCATTCCCTTTTACAACATTTTTTTCTCTCTGGTTTCAGTCTGATTTCATATAAAAGAACAGGGATATGCAGGGTTACAAACATTTTCATATTAAAGTATAAATTAAGAAATTAATTCTATCATTTATGACTCTCCATCTCTCCCTTTTTTCTAATATGCACTTTGGTCACTGTTGGTTCTTATTTTAACCATGGAAAAAAATATTTATAAAAATGCACACTAGTAATACATAAAATGTATATTCATCTATGTAAAGAAATGTGTATTAATTTAGTTTTGTTTCAGAAAAAACACGTTATTGTCATGTGACCTAAAAATCACTGTTATTCTAATGAGTATTTAACATTTGAGGAAGGAAATTGTAAAACCAATAACATGAAATATTGATGATTTCTAAAATTATTAAAAGTATTCTGTTCAACTTTGACTTTTTTTATAAGAGTTTTTACATATCAATAACAGAGCTTTGCGCTTGACCCATGAAGCTGCAATCAGAATAATTTAGACATATTCAGTCTAGACATAATCAAAATAGATATTTGAAGACTAATACCTAGTTAGGACTAATAAGATAAATTCTACAAATTTCCTTAAGTATTGTCTACCCTTGTATTTTTTTATTGTTCTATAATTCACATTACTGATTGCTGGAAAGATTTTGCTACAAAGTGAGGACTAAATTTATCTAACTTGATTTATTTAACTATCCTGTGTGACTATAGGGTCATAATAAATGTGGGGTTTGGTGTCAAAACACCATCTCCAATGGTGACATTTCCAGATATGTTTGCCTTGATGGCACAGCATATCTGGTTTTTTATGCTCAGTCTATCTGCACTAGGAAAGTTGGGTCATATCGTCACACTTAACTTACTGAAACCAGATAAAACCAGAGTGAGTGAAATTACTGTGCAAAAAATTACATAGCATATACAGAGTGAGTAGTTTTACTGTAGTCCTCCATGTATTATTACCTTGAGAATCAGCAACACTTGTTCAACTCTGAAAGATCCCTTAAATTTAACAGGGATTTTGGTGTGTGGATTGGAGTGATAATAAAGACAAAATATACAACAAAGTCAAATGCTCAATTGCAATATTTTGCAGTTATTTTTGAAAGAGACCAGTTAAGGATTCATGGTAAGAATTACAGTTATCTTGATTTATTTGGTGTAGTTTTATATAAGTGTCTCTAGACAGTAAACCTCAGTTTTCAGAGTATAAGGCAGTTAAGAGTAACAACTTGCAAATATTAAAGATTTTGTACTGTTCTCTCTCTGCTAAAGAGAATGTTGAACCTAGTTTCTATGCCAACCTATGATTGAATTGCATACTGTACACCAGATGATTTAATAACTGATATTTTTTTTGAAAGATGGGTCATGTAAATTTGCGCCTCAATATGTTGTAGGATAAGGATTTATCTAGTGTATCTGCAACCTCAAGTTTTAGAATTATATGTTAAATTTTCAATGATAAGAATTCTTATATTTCAAAGGATTTCAACTAAATAGAAATTTGTATACTTTGCAAAAGTATATGATTCACTTATGTGTGCATGGAATTTGCTAAGGTATGTAACTGACATAGGCAACATTTGATGGAGCAGCTGATCGTGGAAATCATTTCCAGATACATGAATGACCAGAAAACCATCAAGATAAGTCAGCACGACCTCACCAAGGGGAAGTCATGCATGACTAGTTTGATAAAATTCTGTAAGGAGATAATTGGTTTGATAGATGAGCAGAGAGAAGTGGTTGTTGTCTGCCTGGACTTCAGTAAGGGCTTTTTGACACTCTCACTCATATGATCCTTATAGAAGAGCTCTTGATAAACGGCCTGGATGGGCAGACAGTGAGGGGGGTTGAAACCTGGCTGAATGGCCAGGCTCGGAGGGTCGTGGCACAGTCTAGTCAGAGGATAGTGACTAATAATGTACCCTAGGGGTCAATATTAGGTCCAGTCCAGTTTAACATCCTCTTTAATCATCTGGATGATGTGGCAGAGCATTAACCCCCAGCAAGTTTGAAGAAATGCAAAATGAAGGAATGGCTAAAAAGCCAGAGGATCATGCTGTCATCCAGTGGGACCTTGAGAGACTGGAGAAATGGGCTGGCAGTTCAACAAGGGAATGTGCCAAACCCTGCACCTGAGGAGGAACAACCCCATGGTGGGGACTGCCCAGCTGGAAGGCAGTTTAGCAGAAAAAGTTTCCTGGTGGACATGAAATCGAACACAAGCCAGCAATATGCTCTTGCTGTAAAGAAGGCCCTCTACTCAGCACTGGTGAGGCCACACCTGGAAGACTTTATTCACTTCTGGCCTCCTCCAGAACAAGAGAAACATGGAACTACTGTACAGAGTCCAGCAAAGGGACATAAAGATGACTAAGAGTCTGAATAATCTGTTTTAAGGGCTAAAGATGATTAAGAGTCTGAATAATCTGTTTTAAGATGAAAAGTTTAATGAGCTGGAATTGTTCAGCCTGGAGAAAAGAGGGCCCAAGGGGGACCTTGGCAATGTAGGGAGAGTGCAAAGAAGACAGAGCCATTCTCTTTTCAATGGTGCACAGGGATAGAACTAGAGAGAATGAGCACAACCTTAGTGAAAACTGATTAGAGTCCATCTGAACAGCAGGAAACACTTTTTTTTTTTTTTTTTACTGCAAGGATGACCAAGCACTGGCACAGGCTGCCCAGAGATGATGTGTAGTCTCCGTCCTTGAAAAGCTGTGTGGAAATGGTCCTGGGCAACTCACTCTAGGAAGCCCTACATGAGCAGGTGGTTTGGACCAGATGATCTTCTGAGGTCCCTTCTAACCTCAACCATTCTGTGATACTGTGACTTTCTTGCTGTCTGCCCAGCTAGTGAAGTATGCAGTTTTACAGAAAATTGCTGATATTTGTTCACTCTCACAAAGATGAAGAGGTAGATAAAAATTATTATTATGTGTTGCCAAAATTAGCATGTTAACTATTGCTGTGCTCAAAACTTCATCATGGCAAATTTAGGATGTTTATTTAAATTAATTATAAGCATATATAGCTTGAAATTGATCTGAGCAGTGGCTTGCAGGAACGGAGTTTAGTGATTTCTGTTGAATGCTAGAGCCTGCAAGCTTTTTGAAAATTTTGGTAGCTTACTCCTTTCAGCAACATATTATTCTGAATGTAAATTATAGTTTTTAAGACAAATGTTGTAGACCAGTGACATGGAAATAGCACTAGACAACTTTTTATGGGCATATAAATCAAATCTCAAGGATTGGATTCAGATACTTGAATAGAAGCACATTTTTCCAGTATTTTACACACCTTTTTTGACACTTCACTCCTCGTCCAATTCTGAAAATCTGTTGGTCACCACAATAAAAGAAAGACATTAAGATATTAGAGAGTGTCCAAAGGAGGGTAACAAAGATGATGAAGGACTTGAGGGGAAACTGTGTGAGGAGTGGCTGAGGTCACTTGATCTCTTCATTCTGGATAAGAGAAGACTGAGGGGACACTTCATTACAGTTACAACTTCCTCATGAGGGGAAGATGAGGGGCAGGCACTGATCTCTTCTCTGTGGTGACCAGTGACAGGACCTAAGGAAATGGATTGAAGTTGTGCAGGGGAGGTTTAGGTTCTTCACCCAGAGGGTGGCTGGGCACTGGAACAGGCTCCCTAGGGAAGTGATCACAGCACCAAACCTGACAGAGTTTAAGGATCATTTGAATGATACTCTCAGGCACGTGGTGTGACTCATGAGGATGGTCCTGTGCAGGGTCAGGAGTTGGACTTGATGATCCTTGTGTGTCCCTTCCAATTCAGCACATTCTGTGATTTTATTTTGTGATAATTGTGAACAAAGTTTGAAAAAACGCCACTGGTTTAGCATACATACCTATATCTAACCAGAATACGCATGTAAGATTTTGCTAACTTTTTCAACCAGTTTTAGAGGACAGAAAATACTTTATTTACAGTTACCTCGCGAAAATACTGTATCATCAATGAAAACAAGTACTGCTTAAAAGCAGCCTGCTTTTATAACACTTATTTCTATTTTTTGAACACAGCAGGAAGACAGTTTTCAGTCTTAAAATAAATAAATTTGCAGATTTAGGTTTATCTCCAGAACAGAATACTTAGTTGCTTGTTTATGGTTCTTTTCCAATTAAACAACAAAAAACCCTCTCAACTAATAGGAAAGAATTTCAATTTTTTTCTCACATCTCACATAAAAGGTGTATATTACTAGTCCAAACTTGAAACTTTTCACAAAATCATATAATCTTAGAATATGTTACATTGAAGTGGAGAACATCTATTCCATCCACCTGCTCAAAAAAGGGCCAGCATAGATCAGGGTGCTCACAGCTCTGGCCAGTGGAGTTGTGAGCATCTTCAAGGATGGAGATTCCACAACTTCTCCAGCAGTCTGTCATGGTGTAAGACCACCCTCCAAAACTACTCTCCCAAGTGCCAAATGGAGGGGAGCAATCACTACTCTGGACCTGATGGCATTACTCTAGTTGATTCATCTCAGGATGCCCAGGTTGAATTTCTCCCCTACAAAACCACAATGCAGATTCATGTTTAACTTGTCCACTGGCATCCCAGGTCCTTTTCTGCAAAAAACAAAACACGTAATGAAGAGTCAGCTTGACTTCATAGAACTAAATACAACCATTTGAGCTCTGTAGCCTGTCTAATTTTTCACCTCACTAAAGTTCTTTCAAAACAATCAATTATTATTTTGATTTTAAGGGTAGTGTTGGATACAATCTCATTCTGAGTTTGCACCATTAACAAAAATACTATTAACTTCAGTTGGACAATCTGTATTACTAAGTACTGTTCACTGTGAGCAACAAATAGAAATGAGAAACTTCCAGTTGTATTGGAGCTATGCAGAGTTATGCAGATATTCACAAAGATGTGCCAGTAACAAAGACGTGAGGAAGAGGGCAATAGTTGCATTCGCAGCTCTTTATAGAAATTTCGATGTCTGAAATTACCTCAGGTTCATCTTGCTTCAGCTTGAAGTTGCTGACAATCTTAAAAACAAAAGCATTTTTCCAGCAGGGAATAACAGTGACACCGAGCTATGTATATTAAGCTTACATAGCTCATTGCATTACATCTATGCTAGGGCTAAAGCAAGAAGTGAAAATGTTACCCACTGTCTTTACACATCTTTAAGGACTGGATAATGCTGTCATCTGGATACTTTTGCACTACTTGAATAATATAAACCATTGTAACAACCATTAGAAGAAGCCCTCAAGGACAGATAATCATGTTTTTTCTTTGGCTAAATCTTTCCTGTCATTATTCCAGAAAGAGAGAAGTAAATGGATCCCCTGACACCTGAATAGTGTCAGATGGTGATATATAGAACACAAATCTCAGCATACACTACGGATAAGCCCACTGCTCAAGCAATCTCAGGATTACAATATGGTTTTATATCCCCATCCCTGTACTGAGTACTCTTGAAATACAGCAAAGGATGTAGAAATTTGCCATGTACAAAAAGAATAAGTGAGACCTCAATACAGCTTTTATTCCCTTTGATGAATATGTAGCTCCCTTTAATGGTGATAACAATTCCTTGTATATCTGAAGAGACTATCTCCATAGCTAGAAAAAGTTTAGCTAGGCTTTGTGAATAGGCATTTTGAATGCAAAAGAGAACTAGAAAACTGAATCTAAGAGCAGAATAAAATGGAATTGCCAACAACTTTACATGTGACGTTATAGTAAAATGGATTTCTGCTTTGAGATTCCCTTCTCAAACCTTCCCTTCCCTTCCCTTCCCTTCCCTTCCCTTCCCTTCCCTTCCCTTCCCTTCCCAAACCTTCCCAAACCTTCCCAAACCTTCC